>NC_091127.1:101398333-101763333 GCF_040183065.1 Periplaneta americana
CTCGATTCCAGGTAAATTATTACATTGAGAACGGTTATAGCCTATCTGACAGTTCATACCGTATGATTTGCTGTAAGTTACATCTACTTAATTACTTTGTATCAGTAATAGTGAAAAGAACTAATGCAGCAGTACTACAAGAAAAATAATATATATTTTTTTTTAATTTATCATAAGGTGTTGAAGCAGGTTATACAAATGATATATCGATTTTATTACTGCAACAAAATATCATAACGAGACAACGAAATTTCTTAGATGCTTTCATATTGTCGAGTACAAGTTTCATTTCTTTATGTCCTATTTGAAACTCCAGAAAAGCATGTTGCTTTAATGAACACATTGTATGGGCCTATAGACAGGCCTACAGTTTTCAAAAGAATACCCTAATGATGATTGTGTTCTGATATTTCTTAAGAAGCTGTAAAATAAATATTTCAGGTAATAGTAATAGTTATACTAATATTTCTCATAGTTTGTAAACTGATATAAACATTTCAAAATTATGGTGCCAATTTGGAGCTAAATGTGGATACAGTAACTTATGTTATGGTAGGCTACTTTATTGGTTTTAGTAGACCTATTTCATTTGCTTTTTCTTTAGTAAGTCTTCATCATAATCATTGTTTCATCATAATTCTAAATATCGTACCTTATTTTTATTTGGACATAGTCCTGGTAACAATGCTGCCCCATTTATCATACATTTATTTCATGAAGACATAGGCCTACTGTAGTCTATAAATAGCGGTATTACTAATAATTTATCATGAATCTTTTGTGTATAGTAATTAGAAATACAGTGGAGTTGTTTTCCACTTGCTGTAGTATTCGTTTTTTGGAGCCTATCCCCTTCATAAACCTAATTTATGTAGATAATAGTAGGCCTAAGGTTATCTCTGATTGAGCTTCTGACTTATAGGCCTATGTACATCTATTATCAGGCAATACATCTCATTTCATATATGTCAGAGGGAAAGCAATTGTTTGTATACATCTGAAGTCTGATTAGTGTAATATGTTACTAGTCAGTGATATATGCAATGGAGGAGGAAAGGAATTGGCCACCCTACCCTCATTATCTTCCGGCTTAGTTGCCTCATGAGTGATGCCTTATTGGTGTCACTGAGGTTCAATGTCTTCGGACAGTTGACTAAACAACTGTAGGCCCTGTAGGTAGGGTTGCCAGATGTAGCAAATAAAAATTCAGAGCAAAAAGCAACAATATTACATTCGCCATAGCGATACCGGTATTAAAAATTAGTTGTTGTTTCTATAATTACGCTGTAGGATTTTCCTGAAGACTTAGCATCCCTTAACAGATCATTTCTTTGGAGAATTTGCTTGTAAAATTCCTTGCAGTTCCATTTAGGTCACATCCAACTTCTTTCATTCTTTTGTCCATTGAACACTTAATTAGGCCTACGATAAGTTACTGAAAAAATACTCTCAGCATTGCATTATGAGTTGGTATACTGGTGATGTATAGGCACAAAGTTAACAACTCTGAGAATTGCTTCACAAATATGATTTATTGAAACACACAAATTAATAATATCATCTTTCATGATACCGGTACAACTTGTGTTCTTTTGTCCAGTGAACATTAATTAATTAGAAAACGTGCTGAATGTTAGCGTTATGATATACCTATATAATATAATTTACTGAAGATATACCTACAGACACAGAGTTAACAACTCTTAGAGTAGCTCCCCAGAAATTATTTGTTGAAAGACATAATATCATCTGTCATGGCATAACATTCTTTTTAATTCTTTAGGATTTTTTTTCATCTTTTGATCAACATTTTTTTTTTAAATGCTGTCCACGGACAAAATTTGTGTAATTTATTCTTACTTAAGTAGGCCTACTTAGTCGATCCTCTTCTATTTAATGGTGTAGAGAGTTTACAGAGAGACTTTCATCTTATTCTATCCAGAGCAGTTGTTTTTGCTACATTCCATTCAGTTCTCTTTCCTCTCATGAGGGCTTGTAATACTCTTCCCAAGTTTGTCGAGGTCTTCCTTTATGTTTCTTTTCTTCTATTCTTGTTTGCCAGGCCATTTTAGCATGTCTTTCATTTTTCATTCTGGATAATTTATTCTAAATTGGAGGGAGTTAGCGATGGATAGAGAAGGATGGAAGAGAGCCATAGAGGAGGTTAAGGCCCACTTGGGCTGTAATACCAAATAAGAAGAAGAATTTGTTCTAAAAAGATAACTATCGATACAGAACATTTTGGGTGTCCTGACAAAGTCAATATAGGGTGCAAGACAAAATTATTAAATAAGGACATGTCTTCTATAAGCTATACAGGACATGTGGAAAGCCTGTGTATAGGTCTTCGAAGATCAGGGTTTAATAGACCACGTCGAAGCATGCATAATAAATAGGATAGGAATCAATACTTTATCTTGCAATCCTTTCCAAATATCAAATGCGGTACCGGTAAGTATTATTTCTGTGGGTAACACTTCTGTATACATGGGTTTTAACTCAGATGCTCCCACATGTCCTCATCGAACACTTCTAAATTGCTCTTTCGTCACTTCAAGCACCATGCTTGGCTTGGCTTTGCAAAAGCCGAACCCAGGATGGGTCTGTACTCTTTGGCCCATTGTTTGCCCTATATATGCAATGATTGTCTAAATCTGACAGGTGTTACAGGTGACATTCATGGATTCGATGCTGACAGATGGGCCATCCTGCCTCAGTCCTTGATAGAGCCAGGTCTAATTTCGCTGACAAGTAGCATGATACCTAAGCCTCAAGTCCTTCCTGATCAACTGACTCTGACAGATGTACCATCCTGCCTCAGCCCCTGATAAAGACAGGTCCCAATCACACATGAGTAGCTTGATAAGCCCAGGGGCCCAGATTTCTAGATTTGTTGGATGATAGAAGAATAAATAAACATCCTTGTTTTCTAAATTGATGTTCTCAATTTTTCTTATTCCACCACATGAGACATTTCTCATACCATGGGATCAACCTTTGTATCCCTGTGTCGTAGAAGTTTGCCGCCTGGGATTGAAACCAGCGTGTGATAGCCATGTGTACCTCTCAGTTCTGGTGGGGAATATGTTGAGAAATAGCTCAACAATTGCTGTATCTGTTCCAATAAATCTTTCCATGAAATTGTGTTTTGTTTCTTCAAATGGTCCCAGGGAAACTTATTTTTTTACACCCCTTGTAATTGTGCTCGACTGGCCAAAATTTGTACAAACACTTGTTTTGATATTATTAACATGGTGGAAGAAAAAAAAAATAACTTTTTTATCTTCCCCCATTAGAATGTTTGCTTGTGAGCTAACATATTTACCGCAACTGTATGCAAAAGCCAAAAATGTCAAATGCTGCAATAGAAAAATGACTGCCATTTCTATACAAAGGTAAGTAAAAATAAACTAATACTAATTTAATTACTGTCTACATACAGAATCACTATTAAAATATAAACATCCAATTAATTTATTCCTGGACCATTTGACATGGATTGACCCCCCTGTTAGTCTTTTGAGGTTTATAATTATTTTAAAAAATCCGTTAAGGTAGGTTACTGGCTTTTCGATAAGTAGACAGTGATGGTGTTGCTATCTTCTGGCCTAGATATGGGCATTTCTTCCATAACACGTGTAATGGTTATACCATCATGGCTCAGTCACCAGAGTTTTGTTAGTACAAACAGAGTACCGTATGTGATAAAAATAATTATTACTTATATATCGACAGATAGACCTAGATTCAACTAAATTTTCCTCATTTTCTTCCAATTAGATTATGAACATATGAATATTCGCATATGATTCTCTTCATACTTCCGTAGACCACCAACATTTGTACTGTATTTCTGACAAGCAATCCTTCTCTACCCACTCAAACAATCTCAATTGGTTCCATTCTATTCTGCTTGTTGTTATCCAGTTGTTTGTTGGCGGAATAGGTCTATTACATTGTTGTGTAACTTTATTATTTGTAACAATTCCATTCTTGGTGTTCATGTTATTTTCCTAAGAACATCCATTTCAATAGATTCGAGTAAATTTATGCTTAGGTGAGAATTGTTCTTAAGCTGGTTTTGTACTGTAGCCTATATTGTGATTAGGCCATGAAATTAATATAATGCTTTACATTGTCGATGAAGAATCTGTTATTATTGGAATAACATGTATTCATTGTTTGTACGTACTGATTTTCAATTCTCTACTTTATTCTGTATATGCTGACTTATTTGTTCACTTAATATGACTTAATCCATCAAGAAAGTTACATTTTTTAAATTTGCTTTTGTGGACTTGTTTATTTCTAATGGTTGTTATGAACTTTTATGTAATACATTTCCGTCTCTCAATTGTGTTATCTTCTACTGGTTTGCAATCAAGAAGATCTAAGTGTGTTTGTGAATATAATATAAACTTTTTATTTATATATATTTTCATTTTTTTTTCTATGTTCGACGGTGACTAGCCAAATTTTTCCTACACTTTAGTGGTTATATTACTTATTCCTATTATGAACGTTTCTTCATGTAGGCTACTATTGCAACTGCCATATGTCCAGTTTGTAAAAAAAAGTCTGCAAATCTTCTGTTGGTGTCAATATTCACATCAGTAAAGCTCATCCGCAATAACGACGGGACAAAATCGTGAGTCAATATTATTCTCCTTCTTCTTTTACTTCTTCCAGTGATCTAGTTTCGGAAAATCATATTTCTAATACTAATAGTAATGATCCTCTGCAAGCGCTTCACCTGAACAAGATAATAATTGTAATATTTTCGATGCAGTGCCTCACAATAGTCATAATGACAATCCGATGCAGCAATGGGAAGACTATATTTTACATATTCTGTCAGACGGAAATACTGATGATCTGGAACTATTAACGAAAGATTTATTAAAATTTTTTCTTGATGAAACCACTGAATTGCCTGGCCCTCAACATCCAGCTATACAACATTACAAAAATCGCAAATTAAACACCCAATATAAGTATAATTTTCAATCATCTAATAATCCTGTGAGAAAACCTATTCGAAAGAGGGAAGTAAATAGAAAAAAAAAATACGAATGTGAGTTGGCGTAGTATAATTTTTATGATCAAAGAAGGAAAATAGTCCAACAAATTTTGCGAAAATCAAGCAAACAACAATGCTGCAAAATGCCTCTTACTGTCATTTCTGATCATTTTGAAGATGTATTTTGTTCGGAAAATAATGTTTCACCACTGTCCAATTTCGCTCCTAATAGTGATTTACCTGACAACATTACCGTTACTGAAGAAGACATTCATAAGGCTCTTTATGGCATTAAGAGTGACACGTCCCGTGGCCCGAATCATGTTACTGTTCGAATATTAAGGCATCTCAAAACAATAAAATTCCTAACCTTATTTACCTGTGCAATTCTACAATTTTCTTTTATGCCTTCTCCTCTGAAACATGCTCGGACCAGTTTTAATTTATAAGGGCAGTGATGAAAAAAATATAAAAAACTGGAGACCAAATTATTTCCTGTCTTGCCAAGAATTATTGAGAGAGAGTTGGATTCAAAATTGAGTAGTTATATTGCATTAAGTCAATATCAGCGAGGATTTATGGCTCTGCCTGGCACGCATATAAATTCTTCAATTAATGATTGTCTTAAAAAAAAAATTGCTGTATCGTATTTGTTGATGTACCATATCTAAGGCCTTCGACTCCATCGGACATGAACATATAAAAAGAGCCCTTAAGCATGCATGCATTCCACGAAATCTCTACAATTTAATTTCTTCCTCGTTATCAGCCAATACTATTCAAATTGAATCAAATTTTCAAAAAACAAAACCTGTAGCCTTAAATTGTGGGATAGCACAGGGTTCTCTGTTATCACCCATATTATTTAATTTGGCAATCAATCATGCGATGCAAAATCTGACTGATTATGATATTTCTACTAAATATGGCTATTCTTTGTCAGATCAATTGCCTCATTTGTCTGCGCTAGCCTTCGCTGATGACCTTCCTTTAATTGGTAGCACTAAACTAAATGCTACATCGCTTGTTGATTTAGCTGAAAGTAGCTTAACTGAAATTGGTCTTCACATAAATCAGCTAAAAGCAAGGCAGTAGTTTTACAAAAGGGCAAGCTCTGTGCAGATGACATTGTCTCTCTACAAGGCTCTGTTATTTCTTCGTTGCGTGATGTTAAATGTTATGTTTTATTTAACGATGCTCGCAACTGCAGAGGTTATATCAGCGTCACCGGATGTGCCGGAATTTTGTTCTGCAGGAGTTCTTTTACATGCCAGTAAATCTACTGACATGAGCCTGTCGCATTTAAGCACACTTAAATGCCATCGACCTGGCCCGGGATCGAACTCGCAACCTTGGGCATAGAAGGCCAGCCATTGCGTGATAAAAATGAGTGTATCCGATATCTTGGAATAGATTTCACAAGCAAAATCTCCTTTAATAAAAATAAGACTATGAAAACCTATCTTCAAATTTGGATGGACTTGTCCAAACAAAATTATTAAAATCAGACCAAAAATTAAAAATCATAAACAAATATAATATGGCCAGGTTTGATTTACTCTCTGCAATGTGCTCTGTTACCTCAGTTATCTCATACATTCTTACGAGATCTTGACAAAATTATTAGAAGTGCTGTGAAGGAAATTATGATGCTGCCCGATGATACACCAAATTCAATGTTATACGCAAGTAAAAAAGTCCGAGGTTTGGGAATTCTTTGTGCAGAGTGGGAGACTAGCATTCAACATTATAACATCTGTAATCATCTTCACCGTATTAATGATATGCATCTTAACTTTGTAAGAAACCTGCACCTTGAACAGCAACTGAGTCTACATAGACTAAACATCAATAAGTCATCTATTGCTCCCAACATTAAAGGTCGACAATTGAGGGAGATCTTGCGGTACAGAAGTTTTGAATTATGGTGTAAATTACCTCATAAGGGCAAAGGTGTTATCCTGTATTCTGAGTGCCCCAAGGCAAATACCTGGATGTCATCAAAAGCAAATTTATCAATTTCAGAATACATTAATGCAATAAAATATCCAGCTATCTATCTCTGGTTAGATCTGTGCCCGGCAGAAGTTTCAACACAACCTGTTGTCGCCATCCTGGCTGCAACGAGACGGAAACTCTTGGTCATGTGTTGGGATTCTGTCGAAAAACGGAGCTGCTGCAGAACAATCGACACCATAAGACCAGGACCAGTATTTCTGATGTCCTCAAGCGTCGTGGATGGGAGGTACATGAGGAGATCCACTGCGTTTCATCCTTAAATTCGAACAGAAGAGCAGATATTGTAGACATCCACAGGACTCATCTAAGGGAATAGTTCTTGATCCTACAATTCGGTTTGAGAGGGATGCCCTGCAGGCACAACACATTGATGAGGAGAAGAAATCCATTTATGAGTACTGCATTCCATACCTAAGTGAGATTCCCACTAATCAGTGGAGTGTTTCTGGTCTTTTGTTTGGTGCACGTGGCACACTTTCTAAATTCACATGTAATATTTTAAAAGCAGTCAGTCTCCGATTTTTTTAAATTCAAAATATTTTATTGAATATTCTTAAGGATTCAATCCAAATATTACATTACCATTTATATTTTGGCCATTGATGATTCTATTGGGTTTGCATTTCTCTGGATTTTTTACTAAACAATTCCTGTATTTAATCTTTTTGTCTTTCTAAATTATTCTGTAATGCTTTTATTCAGGATCTTTATGGTCACTCTCGTTGAGGGCAGATTATTTTGTTAAAAAATATTTTTAATTTCTTGCCTCAGATTATTAATTTTGCCTGATGATGATGATGATGATGATGATGATGATGATGATGATGATGATGATGATGATGATGATGATAACATTCTGCTAATTTGACGAGTTTATTTTCTTGGCATTTTGTTGCTCGTAGTTGCTAGGAGAATAGTTGAGTGATTTTGTGCCATTTATCTTCTTTCTTGTTGGCAAGCACATTTCCACTCAACATTATTATAGTATGGGATTCTTTAGTGTGTATAATGCAAGCGAAATAACAAACAATTTACACATTTATTTTACTAAAACATTAAACATTCAAAAAGATATTTAGTCATCAAAATTAACCAAGCAGATGCTGAAGCTGCCTGTCTTCGTTTTCCAAATATTTGTGGTACCTCTGTAGGAAATTGTTGTAGTTCTCTTTAGGAAACAGATGTATTGTTTTCATGAATATTGTTCTTGAATTTTGCAAGGGTGTCAGGATTTGAATTGCACATTTTTCTTTTAAATCTCCAGAGATAAAAGTCATATTATATTAAATGGGGGGGGGGCACACATTATTGCTAATATTTTCTTGCTGAATAACCCATGAATTGCTTACATCAAACCATTGACTTTATGCACTCTGAGAGATTTCTTTTTGAAAAAAAAAAAAAATACATTGAGTGATTCCGTGAATATGTCAACTCAAGGGGTAAAAATTGAAACTATAGTGGAGTTGTTTGTTATTTATTAAAAGTGTTCTTAAATGTCTCAAGTATCTTAGGTATTCAATAAGAACATTTGGGAAAGTATGTCATGAACGTACATAGGCCTATCATAAATCAAAAGTTGCAGAATTAAATATCATATTGAAATTGTAGTACAACCGACACTTTTGAAAGTGAGATGTTACTGAGTAAATATTTCATTTTATACAATTAATTTTTGCCTTGTCACACTTTGGTACTTCCTCAACATTAAAGGATGATACAGTGTAATTTTTACATACAAGTTAAATCATCTATAATAATATGTAATTATTCCCTGCAAGTCTGGTCAGTACGTAATGCTCAACATGTAAATACTTTCGTAAACAGCATAATATGCAATGGAATAAAAATTACTTTCAGATTCAAAATTTATATTATAGTACAAACAAAAAAATACTTAACCATTTTTCTCTAAATAAGTTTTTCTGTGTACAAATACCATGACAAAAATGTCAGTTCGTAACGGCATGTTTTCCTCTGACTCTCCTGCTTGATCAGTAATAAGCGAGACGGTGAAGGTGAATGTGCATGTAATTGCTGTTAAGGCTAAAGGTCTGCACACACCGATGCAGGATGCGGGAGCGGTAGCGAATGTGAAACCGACGCGAATTATTGTGAGTATAGCGGGATATGAATCCATTCACACCACGACGACACAATCCCGCTTAGATGGCAGGACTGCAGCGTTCTACTCGCAGTTCGCTGCAAGGAGCATTTTCCGCATCCCGCATTCATTTTGGCAATGGCGACTGAACCGTTAATAGAGTGCGTTAGGAGCATTATTACAATTTCTGCCGCTAGGTTCGCCTCGCAATGATGAATAGTTCCATTACTAAACACTGTGTATCGTGAAAATTCTGTAATTAATTTTGCATTACTCATCGAGTACGAAGATTATAAACATGCCAAGCATATTTCAGTTTTATTTGAGATTTATTGATGACTTGTTAAATAATAATATACAGATTTTCAGTGTGATTTAATTAAATTTACAATTTTCTTTCTCGTAAGTCTGGATTTGTTAAATTAAAAATGTTGCTTTCAAACTACATTCTTCATCTCGTTCATTTACTTTGGAAAATTGATTGTTTTCAGTTATGTGTTTTTCCTTCAGATTTCATTCTCTCTAATTTGTTTGAATTGTGAAAGTGAAGTACCGGTGTCTTCTACTTTCAGACATTATTATTATTATTATTATTATTAAACAGTAGTTATTGATGCAATAATAATAATATTAATAATAATAATAATAATAATAATAATAATAATAATAATTTACGTAAAATGTTATTCAAGCAAGGAAAGACAAGAATTGTTATTGCAAAAAAAAGCTATAATATAATGCAATAATTATCAGCAAGTACTTACTTACTTACAACTTACAAATGGCTTTTAAGGAACCCGAAGGTTCATTGCCGCCCTCACATAAGCCCGCCATCGGTCCCTATCACCTTTGCTGTGGTCGTGCCAGAGAATCAGTCCTATTCCGAGGCTTATTGTAGGGATTCGTAACAAGCTGTTTTTTTACGGTGATGGGTTGTTAGCCCTTCGCCCAACCCCCAAGCTGGAGGACCACCCCTTATCGGCTGTCCACGACTGCTTATTCAATATATTCGCAACTACCCTCCATATCTGGAGGCCGTCTCCTCTATCCGCAACCTGAGGACGCGCCATGCCGTGGTGATAGGGACCCACAATACATGGATTATCAACAAGTAGGTATAATAAAATAAATATGTTACCATTTTAACATACGTAATCAAGACAATCATGGATTGAATACCACTGTATTAGAGGATGCGTGTTAAAGAAAACTTTACAAATTTTTCACGATCAGTGAAAGCAAAGACTTTATACTAACAAGACGGATGCTAGGAGCGCCACATGCAAGATGTCTCCCTATTATATCGTGCGAAACACTGTAACCAGAGTTTTGGTTAACAATGGTTCTTCTGTGACAGCAAGAATGTAGTACTATATGAACGAACCTATGATCATCTTCGGCAACTACAAGAAGCATCCTATTCGCGACTGCATCCCGCTTTGGTGTGAAGACAACGACGAATTTCGCAGTGATCACGGGATTACAAGTTTCACTGTCGCTCCCGCGTCCCATGTTGGTGTGCACAGACCTTAAATCTATATCAGTGTATTAAACAAGATTAGTTTCTGTTATGATAAAATCATCAGCACAAAGACAACGTGAAATTTGGCAATGTATAAAGGAGCAGGACCTATATGAAGAATGAAAAGAAAAAGAGGAAGTCAGAATTAGGAAGAAAAGAACTGGATTCAGAAAAAATAAAAGTGGAAGAGAACAACTTAAAGTAAAGAATAGAGAGTATAAACAATCTCAGAGGTTGAGAGACAAATTGAGAAAAGCTGAGGAAGGTGATGACTTTACTGACATTGTGACACCTAAAAAAGGATTTAAAAGCAGAAAACGAGTTGAAGAAGCACTGCTCAATTCTCCAACCAAACGAAAAGAACTCATTGCTAATTTAGCATGGAAGGAAAGCTTAATAATCAAGAAAACAGAGGAACATAAGTTGAAAAACCAACTACCATACAACATTCACACAGCAATTCTCCAGTTCTATGAGGATGATACAATATCATACCAAGCTCCTGTGAGAGAATATTTAAAAAGGATTCGTATTAATGGCGAAATCCAAGAAGTTCGCATTAGATATTTATTGGTGTCAGTGAAAGAAGTACATGCAATATTTCTAGAGAACAGTGATAATATGTGTGTGAGTTTTTCTAAATTTGCAGAACTACGTCCTGCTTATGTGTGTCTACAGAGTGACATTCCCCTACAATGTATGTAAGTGCATAATACATGAAAACATTACATTTCTTCTCAACGCCTTGCACAAGAAGCATGTAACTGTTGAGATTTAGTTTCGCAAGTTTATAGCTCAAGTGATGTGTGATCAGGATAGAAGTGAATGTATGTAATTAGACTGTGAGGAGTACTCGCTGATAAGTGAAATACACATAACAGACGAACAGACTAATTCATCATGTGAATGGAATCAGTGGACAATAAGTGATGGAAGAGTTCAAATTGAAGTGAAAGAAGATTCTGTTATTGATTGTATAGAACAGTTGCGTGATCATCTTCCTCATTTCCTAAACCATGTCTATGTGAAAAGACAGCAATCACAAACATTTAAATGTTCTCGAGAAATTGTTGATAATAATGAAGCCATTATACAAATTGTCTTTTCTGAAAACTATATTTGCAAGGAACAAGACGAGATACAGGCTGCCCATTGGAACAATTGTCAGATCTCAATTTTTACAGCTGTTGCTTGATTTAAAAGAGAGTGTGATAGTGAGATTCAAAAACAGTCCTTTGCTCTTGTTTCTGACATTTTGCTGTTGACATTTGCGTAAGAACAATTTTTTCAGAAATGATTTGAATTCTTCCCAACCTAAATCAAGTCAAAATTTTTTTCTGTTGGGGTTGCAAGCTATTTCAAGCAGAAGTTTAACTTAAGCCATATGAAATATTTGGATTTGCTGTAGAATGGCACTTCTTTGAATTGTACCACGGGAAAGGAGGGGCAGTAGATGCTATTGGAGGCCATGTAAAAAGAATAGCATGGTTGGCTGCAAAATTTGAATATACAATACAAAATTCTAAATAATTTGTCTGAGTTGTGAGTAAGAAAGTGAATACATTAATATCCAGGAAGTATTTCAAGCTGTTATAGAAGCTGCAAAAAAGTTTCTGGACAAAAGGGACACACATTTCACCTATACCAGAACTCAGAAAGTTCATTATGTAAGAGTGTTAGGTTTAAACACAATAGAGTGTCCTGACCTTTCATGTGCTGAGTCAATAAGAAAGGTCCACAAATTTAACAGGTTAACATAAAAAATTACGTGTGAAATTGGCGTACAATTAATTTTTTGATGAGCTTCCTGCTTAATGGATTTCTGCAGTATATAATGGTGTAATGCACGTGTGTGTATTGTTTCATCTCAGTAACAGATAGACTCAAGGCTAAGATCATGTACAGGTCAAAGCACCATTGCCGAATGCATTTCTGTGACTGATAAGCTTGGACATGTTACAAGTGTTACAACATCTGAAGTGCAACAGATTGAAAAGAAAAAATAGCTAACTGTGAGTTGTTATTCCCATGGGCACAATTATCTTCAAAATATTCTATGCATTGGTTCTTCAAGTAATGATTTATAATTTCAATTCTATTATTTTTTTATATTAGATGTATAATATTTAATTTATAATAATTTCTGAGTTTAATTTCATGAATAGTATACTGAATATAATATATTTTGTATTTTGTTAAAATATGTTATACTAGGCATTTGCACTTAGCTATTACTTTATTTCTTTAGAAACACAGCAAAATAATAATAACCACCAGTATAAAATTCAGAGATGTCAGAACGTAATGATAATATGTCAGTTCGTAACACATTATTTTTTTCATCACAGGCCTAACTAATTTAAATTAAGTATAAGTGACTTTGTTTTTTGTACATGAATGATAAAACTTTCTTCTCAAACTGGATTTTTTGAATATCATTTTCGGGTTGAACTTTTAGAGAAATTGAGAAAAGAACATAGTCAACTGTAAAACGTGTTTACATTTATATCAGTTCGTAACGAAAAATACTACATTCAATATAAGACACAAATTTTGTTTCTGAAATGTAAGTTATTCTCTAAATTAACATAACCTCGAATAGTTTCTTTATTAATCCACATGGTCAAATTAGATTTATTAAATCATATATTTTAAACAAGACTTCTGATAGAAAAATGTATTCTGAATGTCAGTTGGCATCAACACCTTTGATTTGATTACCCCCTTTGATTTGATTACCTGGTTGGGTTTTTCCGAGGTTTCCCCCACCGAAAAGGCAAATGCCGGGTAATATTTTGGCGAATCCTCGGACCTCATTTCATCTCACTACATCTCGCCAAAATGTAAAAAAAATTGTACAACATTGTAAAAATTGTAGAAAATTACTAAATTGTAAAACTATAAAAATTTGTAAAAATTGTAATTGTAATATTGTAAAATGTTGACATGTTCCACATCTTAAAGCTTCATTGCTCATGTAAGATCTATGGAATAAAATAAATGAATGAATGAATGAATGAATGCATGGAATCCATCATTCCCCATTTCAGTTAAATTAATATCAAACACGAGATGAAAAATCATTGTCACAGTTATATCAACATTAACACCATCTTAAAAATTTGATCCTGTTTCTCTGACATCACTAATAGCGCACCATACTCCTACTTTCGAATCATGAAGGGTACTTTATGGAGAAGGTGGTCAGGTTTTTCATTGCTCTGTTATTTGTTGTTTTGAGAATTTACGTAACTATGGAGTTGTTCCCTCATATACCTAAGTAGAAACTACTCATGAAACAAATGTGCTAACACACAATGTCACCAGGTTACAGTACTTTCGTATGTTTTATCTTTAATAATTTCGTAGGTATGCATACAAAACCATAAGATATTTACATTTGCCGTGAAAGACACAAAACGATTTTCTAGGGAAATTCTGTAGATGATAAACAATTTTATTCAAACATTCTTTGGTGAGAACTTTACACTGATATTGAGGCATTGTGACTTTAACATCTCTTGTTACGAAATTTATTAACCAGTTTTTGAATAACTGTGATTTATGGTATGTTTCTTGAAACCATCTTCCAATTGCTCAAGCTGGTAGTTAGCACATATGAATCATGCAAATTAAGTTCCATCTTTATGGAATGGAATATTTTAACTGTGCCAGAATAAGAAATTCACTCAGTCTTCGAATTTATATTTGTCATAATAATGGTACAGCAATCTCGTACAAAAAAAACCATGCTTAATTACATACAGTAGAATCCCTCTTATCCAGCACCAAATTAAAATAATAATTAGGATTTCGTAGTTGGATGCTCTTAAGACATGAATTTTAAAAGTAAGCACGTGTTGAATAACATACTTTTTCTTTCTTTTTTATGTGTGATTTTAAATTTTAATGTGTGTTAGTTGAGCATTATTGCTTAGAAACTTCTACTATTAGAAACTATTTATTTGTAGACAGTGAATATTAAGATCAAGATGAGTTTTAATTATTTTGTGATTGAAAATATGCTTAAAATACCATTTTTATCCAGACTTTTCGTGGAAAAAATAGCATCATACAAGAATGTAGACCAACTCAATATTTACCAGTACTAACCTAACCTTTCGTGAGAAATATACATGGCTAGTTGGTAGTACCAAACTTAATGTAATTTCTTGTTGGAAATGCCTTCAGTCAAAATACGCATATTAGATGGACAAAACTGGCTGTTTGAATCTTGGAAGTTTTTTAAAAGTGGCATGTTCTCATGGACAGTCTCTTGGGCATTCTAGAACTGCCAGTATGTTGACTTCCTTTGGCAAAATTCGGGTTGACACTCAACTGGATGACCAACTAAAACAATGAAATTTCATTTCACAGTAAGAAGGTGAAACATAACATGGAGATTTTGGAAATCTTTATTAATGCAGAATGTTTCTTAAAAAAAGAAAGAATTGACATTTAGAGGCCATAATAAATCAGAGACTGCAATTAATTAGGGTAACTGTAGAACTGCTATAAACACAGAGACGAAAAGTGTGTTCAATGGAATTCAAAATGATCTTACGGAAACTGTGACTAGCTCACTCCTTGATAGAAAAAATGAAATCAGAAATAAGAGCACTAATTCTGTTCATATTTTAGTTGATTAAACAACAGATGCATCTAACACTGCTCAACTTTCCTTGTTCTTAGATACATACAAAGATGATGTCAGTGAAAACCAAACTGCATTAGAAATTTCAAAGATAATACGAGAGTAGTTGACTGAATTTTTTATTAAATTAGTAATTAAAAGTACACATCCACAAGGTTTGTTCGTTCACTGTTATGCTCATTGCTTGAGTCAAGTTTTGTCAAACACAGTAAATAATATGAGTGCAAAATATTGTGTAGTATACTGAATGGCACTGCTGCTTTCTTTACACAATCACCAAAGAGGGGGGGCGTCTCGTCCTTTGGGGCTTTCGGGGTTCAGCCCCACATGAAAATTTATGTAATATATTATTTCAGATATTTACGAACAACTCTCAAATATAGACGAAGTCTCGTTCTCTTTATAGTCAAGGTTTGGACTTCATCTGCGCAGAGGAGATGCTATTGTCTTCTGTTGTGGAAGCGACAGATAAATTCCAGCCTATAGTTGCTAAATCCTCAATATAGACCTAACGACAAGAATATGACGTAGTTCCTTGTTCGGCGCAGCGCTCAGTACACGGAGATGCTAGATCCTATAACACAGATGTAGCGAGTGAAGGCGTCGGGAGAGGGACGACTGTTGGAGCTCATTCAGTTCTGTCGCGGTCACGTTCGTATCACGGTAAAATAGTGTAATACAAGTAAAGATAATGTAATTTTATGAGGAATAATGAAATTAATTTTTAGTTTTAGTACCACACATGACAAACTGTATTTCAAATAGCCCCGGACAAATTCTAGGCCACGAGACGTCACTGCCAAAGAGGCCAAGTTTCTTGATGAGTTTATACAGAGTCCTAATGCTTCAGTTAACAGAGAAAATAGTACAAGAAAATAGGAGAATATATCTTTGTAAAGTTTTTAATACTGTGCTTCAGAACTGAAATGAAGGTGAAAGTGCAATTTTGACGCCAGTAAAAGGCTGTTTTCTTACACTTAAAAAGTTCTCTTTCGGCTCCATATTGACTATTGATATAATATTTTATATTATTGATATGCTTTATAACATTCTTCAAACCACAAGTTTTGATGTTGTTTTCTGCGGGGAAAAATATGACGAAATTCGAAGGAATGTATATTCAGTGAGAAATGAATTTGAATCTGTGTTTGTTGGAACAGTAAGAGAAATAGGAGAGTCATTCAAGAGAACCAGAGTCAATTTTAAGCAAATCTGTTATGAGATCTCTAACAATGTTGATAAGCACCTTGAAATACACTTTCAATATTATGGAAAGTTGAACTTTCTAGGGCTTATGCCCTTGGAAAGGGGGAAATATTACCTGTACCAATATCACTGTGCAAAATTTTGCAATGTATTAAATTCCTATTAAATTTGATGAAGTTAGATTGTGAACAGTATTCTACAGCAGTTATTGAATAATTGTCCTATTTGGAAAGTCATTGTCTTCTTGTTTCCTTCTGATTTCATTGATGTGTACTAGAGATTTGCAATGGGTCGTGAGTATAAACCCGCAGCTTGAACTTACTCTGTATGCGAGAGTTGCATCACTTTACACATTACAAGCGTCTGAATGATTATACAACACAGCATTGTCAGTTCTTTCGAACTCGTTTACCTACAAGTTGGGAGAGCTCTCCCAAGCAAGCCAGCCAGTTTCTTATTAGAAGTCATTGGTTTTATCATAGTTATCATGTTTGTACAGTGTGTCGTAAACAGGAAAATTCAGTGGTGCGTAATATACAAGTTCGTACCACCACATTGTCGGTGAAAATAAAGCTCATGTAAACGAAATTTGAAAAGAAAATATATTTTATCCATGACCATAACGAAAAACATGCGTTTACTAAATACTTTTGCATTTCTAAAGCAGGCTTTTATTCAACATTACTTTATTCCACTAGTGAAATAAACTTTACTTTACTTCACAGTTCATTAGTATTTTCCTAGTATCTGGGACTGCATACATACCTGTTTTCCATTCAACTATTACTCAAGAAGTTAATATATTACTTAATAGATGTCACGACCTCTACTTCTTTATTACCATTTCTTATATCTCGGTACATTCAATCTTCTCCTTTTTCTGTCTACTACTACTACTACTACTACGTCGTAATTTGTGCATTGCATCCATATCTAATATGTATTTTTTTTTTTTTTTTAATTTTGTAATAATTTGTCTTTTGGGAAGCGAGGAGACTTGAACCGGCAAAGTTGGGTTTATAGGATGTAATAACAACATGCCTTAGTCAACTGAGTTAAGCAGACACAATAATTAATTACGTTTTAATAGTCCCCTTAAGTTTACAGAAGTAAAATGTGAAATTACGAGGCGCATCCAGAAAGTAAGTTTCCCGATTTTTTCCCCTTGAAAGCAAACGTAATTAGCCGTGTCAATTGCGCATGCGTAACAGATCTATGACATATCAATCATATGCCAGCCGGACAGGTCCCGCCTGGTGCCAGTAGCGTGGCAGCAGTGGTCCGAAATGGAAGCTCTTATTCCTTCTCCTGCTGCCTGCGAGGTTCGGTCGGTGATAAAGTTCTTTAATGCACAAAGCATTGCGCCAATTGAAATTCATCGGCAGCTCTGTCAGGTCTATGGGCCGAACATCATGAGTAAGCAGATGGTGCGTCGCTGGTGTAGGCAGTTTTCCGAAGGTCGTCAAAGTGTCCATGATGAAGAGCGCAGTGGGTGACCGTCCCTCATCAATGATGATCGTGTTGAGCTGGTGCAGCAGTGCATCATGGAGAACCGTCGCTTCACGATTACGGAGCTGAGCAGCCATTTTCCGCAGATATCGCAATCCTTGTTGCATGAGATTGTCACTAAGCACCTGCTTAGGAGCAGCAGTGAAATTTCTGCAACGGTATCACGATTACGGCGACGAGTTCCTCGACAGGATCGTCATGGGCGATGAGACTTGGATTTCACACTTCACCCGGAAACCAAGCAGCAGTCAATGCATTGGCGGCATAGTGGATCTCCGGTCAGGACTAAATTCAAACAGACACTGTAGGTACGGAAAGTGATGTGCACGATATTCTGGGACAGGAAGGGCATTCTTCTCATTGACTTCCTTCCAAGAGGTGAAACAGTGAACGCTGACCGTTACTGTGAAACACTGCGAAAATTGCGACGTGCCATTCAAAACAAGAGGCGTGGAATGCTTACTGCAGGTGTTGTGCTCCTCCATGACAATGCTCGTCCACATACAGCTCGGCGCACAGCAGCTGTTTTGACGGAATTTGGCTGGGAGTTGTTTGATCATCCACCCTACAGTCCTGATCTTGCTCCCAGCGATTTTCACGTTTTCTTGCACCTTAAGAAATTTCTGTCCTCCGGTGAGCGTTTTGGCAATGACGAAGAGCTGAAGACGTCTGTCATACACTGGTTCCATTCACAGGCGGCAGAGTTCTACAACAGAGGGATACAAAAGTTGATCCCATGATACGACATGTGTCTCAGTTCTGATGGTGGCTATGTTGAAAAGTAGCTGAAACATTGCTGTACCTGTTGCCAATAAATGTTTTCCTGAAAGTGTGTGTTCTTTTTTTTTAAAAAAATAGAGAAACTTACTTTCTGGATGCGCCTCGTATTTTAATCACATTAGTCCTGTGGACGCTTTTAAATAATCCCTGAAACTTCAAAAAGATGAAAATACACGTTTAAAATGAAAGAAAATATATTAAAATTATATAATTATAATTTGTTATTTATCCAACGCCTTACAGTAGATACCATTCTTCACTATTCATGTCCTTTTACACCATAACCTACCTAGTACGCATATCGATTCTAAAATCCATGCCATGATATCTGATTATAATTATGAGGACTTATTTTCAACATATTTTCTTTTATAAAACAGAATTTTTCATTATGGTCATGGATAAAATTACGTATGGTAAGTTACTTGTGAGCGTGATCTTTATTGCACTCGTGTAATTTAGCAGGATCTTTATTGCACTCGTATAATTTAAGCACTCGGCTGATGCCTTGTGCTTAAATCTTTCCACTCGCGCAATAAAGATACACTTGCCTAACAAGTACCATAAATAACTATTATGCAATGTTGCAAATTATTCAAGTGACGTTTTAACAAATTTTTCCCAAATTGTGGATCCTGTCACAATAAATGTGTTGGTTAAGTACAGAGGCCAGCACAATATGAAGAAACTTCTGCCAAAATATGAAATTTCACTCAATCAATCAATCAATCAATTTAGGACATTTCAAAACCTAAGTTGTTTTTAGCCTCATTCACGATATATCGCCATTCATCTCTGTTCTCTGCATCTTCTTGTCGTCCTCCCACTGTATAAAGATTATCACATACTTGGTCCTGCCAATGGAGACGAGGTCTACCAAGAGGTCTCTTACATCTTGAAGAATAGTCAAAAGCTTTATGTAGAAGAGAGTCTTCATCACACCGTAGAACGTGTCCAAGCCAACATAGTCTTCGACTTTTTATTAAGGCTATTATGTCCGGATCTTTATAAATATCCCTTAGTTCCTTGTTCTTCAAAATTCTCCATGTGTTATTTTCTTGAATGGACCAAAAATCTTCCTCAAGATTTTGTTCTCAAAAGTAAAAAGTTTTTTTTTTTTTTTTTTTTTTTTTATATATCCAAGTTTCGCAGCAATATAGGAGAGTTGGTAGGATTATTGTTTTATAGCAACTTAATTTTGATAATCTAGAAAGGAGTATGGAACTAAGCAATTTATAAAGGGAGTAATAACACTTATTTGCCGTAATGAGTCTATGTTCATATTCTTTCCCAAATAAACCTTTTCATTAATTATACTTCCTAAGTATTTAAATTCAGTAACATTTTGAAACTCCCAATCATCTATTATAAGTGACCCTCTATTATTTGAGGTACGTGATATATTCATGTATTTAGTTTTACCAGAATTAATTTTTAACCCTATTATTCTTGTTTCTTCTACTAAGAGTCTAAAAAGTTTCTTATATCTTCTTCTGTTTGTCCTAGAAGGACAATATCATATCATCAGCATATGCTAATAAATTAAATATGAAATTTAATTTGGCGAAATATAAAAATATGAAATAAATATTCCAGCTGCTAAATATCTTCAGTCCTAAACTGTTTGGAGAAGGTTTACATCATTATTTAAAAAATAAACCTTCAGAGAATAATAATTTTTCCTATATTTAATATGCTACCAAATATGGGGTAAATGAGCATAATTAAACAGTTTGTTATTATAATCAAATTCTTATCAGAATGATAGGACTAGATAATTCAAATTTTTACACTACGGTTATGGCCAGACGAGCAGTAATTGTAGCTGCTTTTCAGTGACAGGTGAATCTGCTTTAACTGTTGCAAAATGTGTGGCAGACTAGACTGTAAATGCTTTTCCTTTTGTGCATTAAAAATAGCAACATGTAGTCACAAGACGTACCAAACTAGCGACATTTGTAGTCTACTTCTTTTACGATTTTCTTCCATGATGAATCATATGAATTATCAAGCGAAAGTCGCTTTATGTTTGTTGATAGTTCAACATAGGCAAAGACGATGGTGGATTCATCCTACCATCAGCTTATGGAAAATGTGTACTTATTTATGAGAAACTGAAACTGATAGCTACTTTGAGAGAAAAATTTCACTGCACTCATCAATTTCATTTGTTTTATTTTAGAATACATTAAAAAAAATGCCTGGCGACAAATCCAATTATCAAATAGAAATTTAGTGCCGATATTTACTTTTCCTTCTGATGAAGTAACAACAAACAGGAGTAAGGTTAAGAAAATGGTAATTTAAAATTAGTTTACACATGTATCCATACACATTTGTAAATTGGCATTACACTAAATGATTGTAGTTCTCAACTGTAAAATGAATAGCTTTGTTTTGCTATTTCATTGTTTTCAAAGTCTTCTTAATTTGTGTGTCCTTTACATGATATTTGATTTCGTTTTCTATCTCATTGCTAAAAAATTAAAGCATGGCAATTCATTTTACATGGTTGTTTGTACTTGCATTATAATATTATTTGCGTGATATTTATTCTTTATTTATTGTCAGTTAGAGGGTAAAAGTCTTTTGACTTGTATATTCTTTGACTCTCTGAGCCTCCTTTGGGATATACTAGAGGGGAAATAAATAATAAATATATTTACTGAAATTTCAGGGTTAAAAATATTGATTTTATAATTAGGCATTACCGGTAGCAAGTTTATTGTTAATTCGTTTTGGGGGTAAATGAATTACTCTTAAATAACATGTCAGACACTTGCCCTAAGTTTTACTTTTATTATTATTATTATTATTATTATTATTATTATTATTATTATTATTTTGTTTCATTGAATTTATATTGTTGAGTAAATCATATTGTTTACCTCACTTGTCTTGTTCTCCTCCTAACTATCCCCTCCACATTCAGCTAGCTGACTCACAACCAAACAACTGGAGTGTGACTCCCACTCATAGTTTATGTTTCATTGGGTACTGGTGAATGGAATTATCGGCTGTTTTTGGAGTTCTCTGGTGTGTACTGCACAATACCAGCTCCTACAACTCCAGTGAAAAGGTCTTTCTCCACATTAAATAAAATTAAATCTTACTCAAGGAACAGAAATGGTCTGGCACCACTTTCTAATCAGCCTTGCTTCAAGACATCAGACAGAAGGTTTCATTCTTTGAAAGATCAGGTCAATTCTTTGCTAGTAAAAAGAGGAGGATGGAGGTCACATTTAAATAAACTTTAGCCCTTTTTTAGAGTCCAGCACTTCCTTACATGACACAGCTACAATACTTAATTTAGTAATCATTCTTTAGATAACTTAATTCTGAATAGAATAAAAGTATGTATGTTTTCACTTTTAAATTATATTTTATACTTTGGTACCTAGTAATGCAGATTGATGAAAGATTTCTACTTATGAATTAGGATATCTATATAGTGTTTCAAATAGGGAAGACTGGAGAATACTGGGTTTGCAGTGAAAGACCTGCCCTTGGGCAGAACAATATGAATGAATTAATGGATAGTGTTTTTTTGAATGGAGAGGGGGGAGTCGATGTAGTATACTTGCATGTTAATTCAGTTGGAGTAGCTTTAGTGACCACTGCACACATCACTCTTGATTATATAATAACACAACACGTAGTACCTTACTCGTAAAGAAAAACAAATACAACAGCATCCAGTCAGTGACCTTGATACTAAAATACTGTCTGTGCTAAGGCATTCATGGATGATCAAAACATTACATAATGGAAAATGACTAAACTGTTTCCTTTATTTGAAATTCATTATTTTTCTACATTTTTCCTATTATTTATAAGTTACATCGATTGTGATTCTTTGTTCATTAGTAAGCCTTTATTTTCTTGCCTGAATATTTAGATTTACCAGTAGGCCTAATATTCGTAAAATGATTGCTGTAAATGTATATTTAATTAATATTGCATTGTTGCTCGTTATTAAACAAATTTGATTATTTCTCATTTGAAGTTAGCTCTGTGGTATCGTGTCTGCCTCCAGACTAGCCAGTCCAGGTTCGATTCCCAACGAGGTCAGATGCGCACCAATATCTCTGGGTTAAATTCCAAATCTCTCCACAGTGCATATGAAGAGAAGGCATATGTCACTGTTGATAGTGATTAGTTCATCAGACTGGGATATTGAGCCTGCCCCCCCCCCCCCCGGTGCTATTTGTCAGGTGTAGGCTACATTCCGACACCGGGTTTCCCCTTCTTCCTTCCTCATCTTCATATCATTCTCACCCATTCCGTACACTACACTTACACATACATTCATCCTATAATTCCACAGATACACATCATCATAGCATGGCTCGCTGAAGTGATGTGCAACTTGAAAATGGGTCTTAGTCCTGCTCTCTATCCACAATATGCGGAAGCTAAAGTGAAGTGGGTAGGCATTGGACACACACACACATTTCCCATCTGGAATCCTGTCATGGCCTTTATTACTTGTTATATCAATCTCGATAATATTAAATAACAGTGAATTTAATGAGTCTTATTAAGTTATTAACATAATTATACTTTCATTTTTTTGTGGTCTTCAGTAACCAGGGTGCGAATTAACGAGGAGGATGGGGAGGATTTCCCCTCTGTTGGAAAGTTATCTCCCTCTCATAAATTCATATTAACATCCCTGCCAGGGATAACTTCTATCCCCCTCACAAATTATAATTGTTTTAATTCGTGTATACTTTATAAAGTACAGTATAAAATAAGCAAAGAAAATAATATTGATGTATTATCATTACCGGCAAGCTACAACAATCAGTAACTTAGGAATTATACATCTTACCTTGCCTGCTCATGGATATAATTATTATTATAATCAAGATGCAAGACAAGCAACACGGTGTGACCAAGTGTTGAGGCGTATAGAATGAGGATAATAATAATAATTTTATGTATGGTATTCTCTATCTAGGATTCTATCCCTGTCAGTAACTCTCTCATTAGGATAACAATCTTATGAAATTTTCACATTTCAGTTCCTTCCCATCATTGAAACCAGTAAATTAAAAAACATTTTTCTTTTGCTTTAGAATAATCTTTATATATGAAAAATATATTACATAAAATTTAATGCGCATTTATGGCTTTGTTAGTTCCTATGACGTCATTTTTAAAACTCTGATCCACAGGGTTTTTTAATTTATTTATTTAATAATAACATATACATAAAAATGCTACCTGAAAGTACCCCGAAAGAGCAACGCTCGTGAATGACACTGACCTTTAATTGCATATTCCAATAACTTTAACTTTTTGCTTTATTCTCATACAAATAGTTACATATCTTCGGAACTATTAATGCTACATGCATGATATTTGGAATACACATTCTTTAGTTTATTAGAACATTTTTCTCTGTGACAGAAATGTGTTATTTTATTGCATTTGAAAAATATCCCTCCATATTTTTATAAAAATACCTCTAAAATTCATTGTTAAAATGCAATCATTTAAATCTTAACATTTTTAAAGCAAATACTGTATCATAATATAATATTATTCGTTGCCAAAGCCCGGCATTAGATAACAACAACAACATATTATGCTCCAGAAATTTAAAGAATGTGCTTTTAGGAATAAGATGTAAGATATTTTGAATTCAACTTTAAAAAATGGCTGAAGTATAATCATTTTAATGAATTACAGTATCCTGATACTTTTTTTTTTTAAATTTGGGCCCCAAATTTTTTCTCAACTTAAGTTGTTGCAGCAATGATATTTTCACATACAAATATTAAAAATGTGCATCAGTCAGGAAAAGAATTTCAAGTTATACCATCCTCTTCCCTTAATCAGATTTTTTACCCAGTCGAGTTTCGTCACACCCATTGTTCTAAGAAACGTTATTGCTTTTAAAAACATATTAATCTTAGTTGAGTTTGAATACACGTACTTGAGATACAGAAGCAAACCTCAAACATGATCATTCACTTAGGACAGTATGGACATGCAGGTAATGAAAAATATTACCACCAGAGATATTTCAATACTGGAATTGTAGATGGTATGAAAAAAATAAAATTGATACTAGCATTATACATATCAAAAGCGTTTTCAAAATTTTGAATCCTTGTCACTTTTAATCACATGTGGCATAAAATAGTAGAGTACAAAATAAATATGTAAACAACAAAAGTGATTCATTCTTATTTGAACATATTTCGTATTAAGAAAATATTACATCTTCCTCATATTCATCTAATATTAAAAGTTTTTGTGTGTGTTATCCCAGAAGGTTATTGCTGACTCTGTATAAGTGAAAGTCTTAGGAATCTTCTATGCCACATCAATAAATTTAAAAATACAGTTATATTGTCAGATTCCAAAGCAGCTATTCTGTCAATAATCTCTAGATACACACCTTCATCTCAAATAGCAGAAATAACTAAAATGCTCTCTCAATTAATAACACTCAATAAAAGAATTGAATTCCAATGGATACCATCCCATTGTGGAATCCTGGAAAAAGAGAATGTGGATGCTTTAGCAAAGAAGGGCAGCACTGCTACTTACAGACCTGTTATTAAATCTATGTCTTACTCTATGAAAAGATTTATTAAATCTACATACTTAGTCTTCAACAAACAAAATTTGATAACACAATCTCAAGGGAAGAATTGGAACTCTCTCCATCATAATCCAAAGTTAATTCCCAATTTACTACGCAAATCGTGTGAAGACTGCATTTAAATTGACAACAGGCCATGACTGTTTGGCCAAACACTTGCATAGAATTGGAATATATCAGTCCCCTAACTGTCCATTGTGCAATTCAAATTAAGAAATGGATTCAGAACACTTCAAAATCTGCTTCAGTGGCTGACCATGACAATATCTTTGAAAAATATTGGAGTGCAAGAGGTCAAATGACTTTATTGTCAAACGTCTGACATTAGAAAACAACAACATATTATGATTGCCGTTTGCTTAAGAAATAGTTGCTGTGCTGGCACAAATGTGAGACGTTTTTGTGTCTCCTTATACTGTATGAAAAGATTGTAGAGGAACTACAATGCAGGAACCCACCTCTTAGCTGAGTTGCTTGCAAACAGCTGGCTATCAGTGATATGCACCACGGTATTGGTAATTCAGCACCCTCAGACTTTTGTTGTAGAATATTACTAAATACAGGGATTAATACATAATTTACTCACGCAAATTAAAAAATGAGATGTTGAAACTGTGTGTTTTCTTGTTCCAAATGTTTTCCTAGATGCTATTTTTCACTTCTTCCAGAATACGTGGATTATTTTCACATCCTTTTTCATTTCGAATTCCAGAATGAAAGTCACAAAGAGTTAGGTGAGGTATCGATGAGGCCACAAATTCCTACTGACAATTCTGTTCTTGAAATGATTTCGTGGATTGCAGAGTGCTCTCACTGCAGGAAGGTGCATGTCCCTGCTATATTGTATGTGTTAAATCAGAATCGTGAAAAAGTAGTGAAATAAAATAATATGTACTGTCTATGAAAATTCTTTGCAGTCAATTACACTTCTTCCCGCAAGGACAGATAATCTTATTCTGTGATGTGCTCTTCAACCTCATTGTCCTTGTCCTCATCCCTGTCATCATCTTTCCTTTCTACCTCATGTTCTTCAGTTCTTTTTCCTGTACAATTTACAATGAGAGCTTGAACTTCAGGATACAGCTTCTCCATTTTGTTTTTGGACATAGATCTTAAGCTTGCAATATATGGATCATATTACACAAGAAAGATTTTATGAATAATCTTTTCATTTGTAGCAATTCGTGAATTCTTTTCTTGAATGTGAATTTCTAGTCTTTATTCCTAGATTCCTGTGCCTCTTCCGACATTTTACATATTGAAACCAGGAAGAATTTTATCACATCTGCGCCGTTTATTAGCAGTTTATGTACACTTGGTGGCATATAATACCAGCCATACAAGCCAACATACATCTGAGCTGGTTCATTCACGTATTCATGAAATTCTTCCACATTGATGTAACCACTTGCTAAGATGTGCAGAATTACAGAGAAATTATGAACAAGATCTTGAACAACACCTGTAATATTTGAGGATAATTCGGAATTCTTTAAAAATCGTATTGTGATATTTCCATCGCTTGTATTACCACTCACCTGTGCTAAATGATCAACAACAATCCCAGTTTCTTCACGAAATCTCTTCAGTGCAGCAGGCTTCTCGTTTCTTTGGAGTGCTTACCTCATTGCAAATGTTATTTTTATATGGATTGTTCTCACTGAACACAGATTGGTATTTACTTACTTACAAATTACTTTTAAGGAACCCGGAGGTTCATTGCCGTCCTCACATAAGCTCGCCATCAGTCTCTATCCTGTGCAAGATTAATCTAGTCTCTATCATCATATCCCACCTCCATCAAATCCATTTTAATATTATCATCCCATCTACGTCTCGGCCTCTCCAAAGGTCTTTTTCCCTCCGGTCTCCCAACTAACACCCTATATGCATTTCTGGATTCGCCCATACGTGCTACATGCCCTGCCCATCTCAAACGTCTGGATTTAATGTTCGTAATTATGTCAGGTGAAGAATACAATGCGTGCAGTTCTGCGTTGTGTAACTTTCTCCATTCTCCTATAACTTCATTCCTCTTAGCCCCAAATATTTTCCTAAGAACCTTATTCTCAAACACCCTTAATCTCTGTTCCTCTCTCAGAGTGAGAGTTCAAGTTTACATCGGATAAAAGGGCACAATGATCTAACAAATTACAAATTCATGTTTATCGTTTCAGTCCTCAAAACTAATAATTGAGAAAATCATCCAACAAGAAATACATGAAAAATCAATATATGGGAGTATATGGAGTAAATAAGCAATGGAATATTTTATTAAACAATACAAATTTAATTCCAGAATAAGCTGAGGCTCTTTTTCGATTACATACGGGACATGATTGTTTGACTGTCCATCTATATAAAATAAATATTTTTCTTACTCCTAATTGTTTGCCTTGTAAAGAAGATAATACTATAATGGATATGACCACACCTCAAGAACTGTAAAAATTTAATAGCTACAGATCTGTCATTACGATACTGGGAAGCAAGAAGGTAAATGGAAGAACTCCAATATTCCTAGCATTAGCAACCAACCATAATAACTGACTCAACTTTGAAAGTCATAAAACACACTGTATTTTTCTTCTTAAACTTATCATGTTGGCTGAAATAATAACAATCAATAATAATTAATGATTGATCTGTTAGTAATCAGGGCAATCACTATAGAACAAAAACTTGGAGAATTATTCTTTAATTTAGTGGCAGTTTATTTCATTGCAATTACATACTTTAAAACCAAGCCATAACTTTTCGGATACATTGTATACATATTGTTATTAAATGTAGGGAAGAAAGAAGGATTTAACAATAAAATCATTCATAACTCTTCTTTCTTTCCTGACATTCATAATATCTGAACTTGCTTCTTGCAAGCTTAACATGTTCTGAGGTATTCCATATTCATAGAATATAGAGCACTCATTGTTCTTTGAAAACAATAATAGTATTGGACAATGAATCCCAGTTTTGTCTCTCTGATGGATAATTTTTAATTTTTCCAAAATTATTTAATAATTAAAAAAAAGTAATAATAAAAATAAAGGAAGTTTAATATTGATATTTGAAAAAAAAATTGCTGTCACATGGATGAAGTAGTGGAAGAAAAGTATCAATATTAGAATAACCAATATGGAAATAGAAGTATCATTACTAAAACCATATATTCATATCACCTACTACAACAGTTTATCGCAGCTACTACTACCAGCACTAGGGTGACCAGATTCACATCGATAAAAAAGAGGATACAAAGCTTCAAAAAAGGAGGACATTGTTCGAAAAAGAGGACAGACGTATGTACTTAAATTTAGGCTTAAGCCTATATTGTACCTTAAATTACGTCAATATCTATTTTATTACAAAATAATTATGAAAGTAATAATAATGATTTTACAGTTAGCTACATATGAAAGTCAAGGGAACTATAATTATTATTAAAGAGGACAAAAAATATCTTTTTAGATTTACATTCGCACCTCGATCTTTCGATTTACTAGCTACCTGTGAACAACAACTACCATAATAAGGATGAGCAAAGAGAGTTATTATGATCGTTGGCAAAGAGTATATTCCGTCAATGCTGCTGCCACCTACAGGCAAGTATGTACTTGAAAAGGGCGTCAAATCAGATAATTTCAAAATATCAAGCATACATGTTTTTTAAAAATCTTCCCGGACCCCAGACAAAGGCCTAAAAAGGAGGACATGTCAGGACAAAAGAGGATGTCTGGTCACCCTAACCAGCATCAACACCAATACCACCACCACCACACTACTGCCATTGCCATCACCACGATTACTACATGTCATGTATCATATCTTGAGCTGGTTACAGTCTGTCTTAAAGGTGTACTGAACTAAAAATCACATTTTGGATTATATATTCTAAACAACATGCATTTAATTATACACACAATGGCGCAAACTAGACCTTTCTACGAGTAATAGTTCCCAAGAGGTATATACCTCTAAACATGGATACTGGCAATGCATGACGTTACACTGGTATACCGCACCACAGCAAGTTCATTGTTGCTGTAGTTAATCACACTACATTTACTATGATTTATGTCCAAATCTTTCCATACCAAAGTATTAAGCAACTCCGAGCATACAAAACACAAGCCATGGGTTTGGCAGCATGATGTCATCAGCAATGGTGGACAAAATTCCTTCACTTGTATACGAGTATTGAGAACTATTTAACATTTTGAGTTGTGATTTTCAGTGCTGTCATCAGCTCCGTGTTGTCTACAACATATGAAAAAAATAAGTTTTTTGTTACTTAGCCTTTCAACATTCTTATGAACATATAATGACATATGAGTTAAGTTTAATTTTGGAACTATTTCTGAATTCATTCGTGTGAAACGTTTCCATTTACTTCTGAGATTCAGCACACTTGTAGTGAAATGGATACCGGTAGGTCATTAGTTTTTCATGTAGGAAACAAGGATTGAAGTCTTAGCAAGTTTAAGTAGAATTTGTGGTGGAAAGACAATGTTGCAACAAGTTCTCTTGGGATACACTTTTATTCCTACCATCATCTTACAGTTGTCCCATCATAGGTATCATCCACGCAAAAAAATATATGGACAAAGTTGTACTGTCATTGTGATGTTACCATGGATTTGATGTACAAATGCAACAGTTATTATTAGGGCCAGGAAATTCATGTCCTAAAAACCTGTTAAATATGCATGCAAATATGCCTTTAAAAATCTTAAAATATGCCAATAAATATGCTCTAATAAAATTCTCTATTTCTTGATATATCACTAATAAGTAGAGAGCGGAATTTTAGGCCCTAAGAAGTGGCATTTTAGGCGCCTATAATAAGCTCTTAAAATCCTGTATTTAGGCTCTATAAAATATTTTTTTTTTCATTTTATTATTATTTTTAAGAATGTTACTGATATAAGATTCAACATTTATTTAATGCAAAATTCTAGGATTAAAAGAAACTTTCACACATTTCACATTTTACAAGAGTACACATGCATACACAAAACGAAGACATTCTGTCTTTAAGTTAGTGTTTTTCATTCACCAATCACATTTCCATAGTTTTCTTCACAGTAGATGATCAGCACCTATTGTGGCTATTGTGTCACTCATTGCTGTATTTACAAATGGTGAGAAAAAAGGAAGGAGTTGTTATCTGTCTTGGAATGTAAGAGAATGCTTATTCGGATACAATCCAGCGAGTTTGTGTTAAATTGCTCACAGACAGAGGAAGATATAATAATAATAATAATAATTTGTAATAATTTGTCCTGCAGCAGTTCTTTACATGCCAGTAAATGTACTGACGTGAGCCTGTAGTATTTAAGCACACTTAAATGCCATTGACCTGGGCTGTGACCTCGAGCACAGAAGGCCAGCGCTATACCGACTACGCTACCCAGGCCGACTGAAAGTTGGAATTTTAGGATTGAAATATAATAAGAATGAGAAGGGGTGGCCAGGAGGTACTTCTCAATTGTGTTGTTTACTGCTAGGAAGGAGTTGTTATCCATCTTGGAATGTAAACGATACAGGATGTTAAGAAAAACAGTTACAAAAAATGACACAAAAATTAAAAACTTAAAAATAGGCACTAACGTCGAAATAGGCATTTTTAGGCACTGTAAAACCCCTTTATTTATACCTATATTTCCATGAAAAATGTAAATATTAAATCTCAAGCCTGTATGTATCAAGGAAAGAAATAGGTTTTTGCCTAAATTCTGCTCTCTACTAATAAGTAATAAATAACAATAAGAAGCAATAAATGTAATACTAGGCTATAGAGGTTAAACTAGATGAGATTAAACTTATATTAATTATTGTTGAGAAGTTGAAGCATGTGCATCACTGTGTGAACCTTCTCCAACTGAGCGATAACACGATAAACATTCCCACACTTTACCTCAGTGTTTCTCAACTGACTTGCCATGAGATTCACTAGGTGTGCCACGAAACTTTAAATACTTTCTTCGTAAAAAATAATTATTATTTCACTCAGTACCAGTTTTAAGAAATAGAATATGATGCTTCGATTTTTAAAATCCAAACTATGCATTTTTATGCAACATTAAATGAGCTTTAATGAGCTTAAAGGCGAAAATAAACCACAATAATAATAATAATAATAATAATAATATAATTAAATATTATGCATTTATAAAAAAAGCCAAAATATGCAACATAAAATTTGGTTTGATAAACTTAAATGTTGATGATTCGTAAAGATAATTAATCGGCAATTAATTACAGCCAATGGAAAAATATATGCAAATGCATGAACCCTGGCCCTGGTTATTATGTACGATAGGTATTTACGTGTATATACTATACTTAATCAAGTAGACCTAGGGTTAAAGTGCACTATATAAATAAAACATAGTTCAACTTTTTTTTTTTTTTTTTTTTTTTTTCAAACAAATTCAGGAACATGGTCTGTCCAGCCATTATACATACCACTTCAGATAAGTTGAGACTTGGCTTTGGAATCTGGTTGAAAGAAGAATATCAGTCACTGCAACTTTTATGCATGCCAGCTTCTTGACAAATTTCATAGATGCCTACCAAGATCTTCCTTGTCTTTTGAAGTTAAAGTCAGAGTGTGAGTGTGTGTGTACACACACACACACACACACACACACAACACTTTAACTATATATATATATATATATATATCTGTGTGTGTGTGCGCGTGCGTGCGTGTGTGGACAAATATAAGCGGTATGAGACAAGATGCTGATCAGAGCAACAAGAGAGTTAGGCGCAAGAAAAGCAGAAGAGTCGAAAAGGAAAACATGTTCGTTTGAAGAAAGTATTCATTTAGGTACCAAGATTGTGGTACTTCAGTCTCATTTCATTTCAAACAAACTAAGAGGAGTTATGGAAATCAAAATCCAGTATTGATGTTTCAGTCACTGAGGGAGACGAAAAGAAAGATGATAGTCAGTGTGAAGAAAACCAACTACTAGAATTTCAGGTAATAAGTTAATAGTTCATTACATTTAAATATCAATATTTATCAGAGTTAGTTCAAACAAGAAGCTAAAAATTTAAATACGGAGTGGGCGAAAAGTATCACTAGACCTGTTTATTTTTCCTGCAAAACAAAACTGTGGGTGAAAAATGTTCCAGTAACACTTACATGACATTTGGCAGACATATTTCGAGGTGTGGTAATGGGGGAAGACATTTGGCACACCTAAGGGAAGCCACAACATTAGGAAATTCTCAACCATTCCAAGAGTGCAAGGTGGAGAGACGAATACGAGAGTTTTCAGTGTGGAGGAGAAACTTGTGGCTTCTGTGTGATTTCACAAGCTACATACTGGAACAACCATGAGTAACATCATGCAGTCATGTGTCATGTGCCTGTCCAAATCCTTGTCAGTTAATCCATTGACAGTCCAGGACAAAAAGGTTTCATTTTAAAGTCTTTCTTCATGTGGTCGCGCATTGTTGATCATGGTATTTGCAGCTTAGTGGCAAGTTTTCTTGTTTATTTCATTGGTGAGTGATCCACTGACCAATTTCTTGTCGAGTTGGAGGGTCTCCCATTTTGCCTAGAATCTTTAACACATCCCAAACTAAAAGCTTTCCTCAACAAATTATCTCTGCTCGCTGGCACCTTACCAAAAGCAGCCCTGAAATCCTGTATGATGTTACTTATGGTTTTTTCAGTATGTGACCACTTACGGGCCCACATGGAAGCCACAACTCTCTTCTACACACTGAAAACTCTATTCTCCTCGCCATTTTATACTGTTGCAATGGCTGGAAATTTCCATGTGTAGTAGTTTCCCTTAGGTCTGCCAGATATCTCCTATCATGATCGCATCACAAGAAAACTTTAGCCAATGCCATACGAGTATTACCAACACATTTTTCATGCGCAGAATGAGAGATTTGTTTTGCAGGAATAGTAAACAGGTGTAGAGAGACTGTTCGCCCACTTTGTACATTGCATACTATATTGTTCATTGTATGTTGGGAATACCATTCATCAGCTTACTTTCTTCTGGTCATGAAAACAGTTCACATAATTCAATCTGGTCCCCTTTGCTGCCTTACTTGCATTATGGGAGGTTCCTTGCAATCTCTGAAATCTTTCTTGTAACTGATTCTGCCTCCATTCTCCCAGTTCTACAGTTTCTGAAGTCTTCCTTGTTAAGATGTTGTAGGAGGAGTATATTGCGAACATTTTCTTCGAGAATAATTATGCAAAGTAGTGCATGTGAGTATAATATTGTCCACTTTATCAGACTACCAGTTCATTGCTCTATGAAATGTGTGGAAATTACTGTCTAAAATATCAAATGCATTCTCTACTACTTGTCTTGTGCGACATAATAATACCGTATGTAGTTAAATAGCCTTATTTCATATAGAAGGTTTTTTCTTAGGAAATGGCTTCAGTATGTTCTTCCATAATTCAAATGCGTCGTCTGCAACAAAAGCAATGTCCATATTTCCTACAGTATGTTTTGTAATTGGTAAATGGATTCTATAATATTTAACAGCAATCACTTCCCCATATGAGAGACTGTCATTGCATTTTACATTAATGAGGTTTGCTTTGACGATCCATAGAAGTACTACACTGCGGAATCTTTTTGATTGAAGAAGTACAATGCGCTATTTCTTGATCATACAAATCTTATTTGCATGCCATCAACTTCTCCACAATTTCCAAAATTCCATAAATGTTAGAAAATTTAATCAATGTTGAGCTATTCCTCTTTACTATAAAGAAAATACACTACTAAAAAAAAAAAATTGCACCACCTGGATTTTTGTTCAAAACAAGTTCTGCACCATCTCAATTTTAGTGAAAGTGTGTGGATCACAGTTGACACACATGAAAACAAAACACAAATTTTACTGCACAAACAATTAATCAAAACAAAGGAAATTAGCTGGAAAGTGTTTCTGTGCTAATCGTCGAAATCAAAAGCTTCTTCTGGGGGGACTCTAGTATCATGTTACTCCACCCCTTGTATTGGAGCATGCTTGGATCCTCCTCTGCATGCCGTCCTCAAGATGGTAGAGGCGTTGCTGGTCAAGCAAGTCCCACTCTTCTACAGTGGCTCTTCTGAGGGCTTGTAGGGTGCGTGGTGGGTTTCTGCGACGTCGTCCTGCATGTTTCAACATGTTCCAAGCATGTTCAATTAGGTTCATATCTGGTGACATCGAAGGCCATTCCATTCTTTGTATGCCAGCCTCTTGGAGGAAGGTACTGACGAGACGGGCACGGTGCACTCGCGCGTTGTCGTCTTGGAATACAAACCTATCGCCTAAATATTGGCTGTAGGGCTGAACAATGAACTGGAGAATCCTGTTCCGGTACTGGCCAGTTTTCTAAGTAACCTCGACGACGACGAGCGGCGTCCGACATCCGTACATGATGCCTGCCTAAAACATCCCTGATGCACCTTCCTGCTGCATCTGATGGAAAGTATGCCTGAGTCGTGAATTGGTACCTGGTTCTCTCCACACTCTCCTATGACGATTGTCAGGCGTCAGACAAATCCCGCACTCGTCGGTAAAGAGGACCTTATGCCATTGATCCAAGACCCAATGCATATGTTCTCTTGCCCATCTGTCCCTGAAGCCACGGTGCTGAGGATGTAGTAGTGATGTTCATGTAGGACGTCTGGAAGCTAAATTGTCTGTGTGGAGTCAGTTTCTTACAATTTGGGTCGACAGAGCTGTCCCAATTACCTCCAGGAAGTCACTGTGCAGTTCCGTGGCATTGTCCTCTCTGTTCCTACGAGCCATAATTCGTTGTATCAGTCTTCAACTGCTGTTGTTGACCGAGGGCGACCTCTGCGAGGCTGTCTTAGGCTGGTATTCATAGTCGACACTTTATATCACCACTTTGCAAAGTGACACTTTTGACGAAAGTGGTTCTTTCATATTAGTGGTATTCATAGACGATTGAAGAAGTGCACTTTACAAAGTATCACTTTACGCCAGCAAAGTGTAGAGTTACAATTTGGTTGGTAATAGAAGTCCCACAATGCCTTTCAAAACAAGTGAACAAACAATAACAAATTAATGACGTATAACCTACAAATTATAATGCTTGTGATTTGAAGTGGGAGCCTAATTGATCGCGCGAGAAAGAAAAGTATATTTAAAGTTGTTTTATTTCAGTTTCTAGTTTTTGTTGACGATCGTTTAGATTATTTCAGTCAGTTCAGATATATAACATTTTATTAAATAGTTAGTGATACTGCTGGTGAAATTAGGTTAGGTTTTGTGCAGTACATAGCTGATCCATTAATTTATATAGTTAGATTAGGTTCTGTACATATCTTTTTCATTGATATATGTCGCTAAGTTTAATTTTGTATGTATCCGTTCCACTGATTTATATAGTTCGGTTAGATTTTGTACATATCTTCTATTAATTTATATAGTTAGGTTAAGTTGGATTGAGTAGGTTAAGTTTTGTGCATATATATAGGCTATATAATTAAATTTATATCATTAAGTTAGGTTTTATACGTTTCTCCTTCGTTGATATATCGTGTTATTTCCTTTATTTTCATTTTTGTCTTTTTCGTGAATAGTGAATAGAAGTAAAAAAAAAGAATGAAATAAACACATTACTACTGCTATTATTATTATTATTATTAGTATTATTATTATTATTATTATTATTATTACTATTTTCTCTCTCTCGTTTCCATTATTGCCTGCTCTTCAGGAATATTTTGAATGCCAAATGTTTCTACAATGCATAACAAAATAGGCCTAGGCCTAATAGTATGAGATCTCTTTTCATGGTGAGGTTATGACTGCACATGAACTAGAGACAGTAGATGTATTGCTTACCGGCGTGAAAATATATATTACCGGTATCAAAACAGTAATGATTATATCAACATCAAGATAAATCTTATCTCAAAATAATTACAGGTAGTCAACAAAAATCAAAATCATTTTAAACCCAATATAATTATGGAATCTGCTTAGAAGGCAGGCACGTGAGGTCTCTCAGTGCCAATTTAAGATAGTTATGCCTACATTAGATTGAAGTTAGTTTAATATTATTTAAGTTAAAAAATTCGTTTCATTAATAAAAAATAGGTTATATAGGCATATCTACCTACATATCACTTCATCGAATTGAGGTTATAAATATACGAATGTTACTACAGAAATATCTGAACTATAATATTATATATATTAATGTATGGTACATATCTGTAGCATAAAATTTTAATGCAGTCAATAACTGCATTATTGGAGGCACTAGCAAACCTCTATTATTCGTTTTTGTCAACCAGTCATCGAAAAGATTAGCAATCTCAATAAGTTTCTTTATCAGATTGGAACCGGTTTTTTAAATTCTATATCATTATAAAATTCCACGGGATTGTCTTTAGGCCTATCTCTAATGTAGCGCTTTTGTACGTTGTGCCATCTCTTCCGCACGTTCTAATAATCGACAACTTCCAAGACGTCCTCCATTTTTCTACAAAGTGTCACTTTCGGCTCAAAGTGTGGTCGGAACTACACTTTCATCCAAAGTGTTCCTTTGCACCAAAGTGTCGACTGTGCAACGGAAAAGTGATACTTTGCGTCTTCCAAAGGACACTTTACTCGAAAGTGTCGACTATGAATACCAGCCTTAGACATTTTGAGCAACACGATATCTCTGACATGTTCTAACGACGTTGCTATGATGTACGCCAACTTCCCGCACCGACAACTCTTTCTGTCACAAAGTAACGATGCTCGCACGAGTAAATGTTCTGATGATCCTTCTAGGCATGTTGACAAACTGAACAGAGCACTGTTTAAGGCATTTCAGGATTCCAGACACAGCGCACTCTACTGACATACCGAAGCCAGAAGCTTTAGTTCCACTCTCAATGGACAGGTGGCAATCTACTATGGCAATATCATTGTCTATTGATCAAGAAAACATAAACATAAATATTAACATAAACAAAAAGCACGCAAGATATGCGGGTGTTGCAAAACTTTTTTTGAGTAGTGTAACATAAAAAGATTTAATTAAACAAAAATATTTACATATATTTATGAAAAACCTACATTGTAAAATTATTAAAATAAATGTGTATACCTTTAGATGGCAGTTGGAGGAAATGACTTTGAAATATTACAAAATGTGATTGCTAACGGTGCAACTTCTTGAAATGTGTATTGGGAAATCTAAAGAAAAAGAGCAAACACTAATTAGAATTGTTGAAAAATATAATAGAGAGACCAGAAGATGAGTTTGACGCTGTGACAAGAACTGTATTTACGAACTTCAGTTCGTACATGCCACAAAAACTGATCAGTGACATTTTTTGCAAAGGTCTGTTGAAGCAGTTATCCTCGAACCACAGTCAGTGAAATCTTACCTCTCAAAATGCAATGCAACAATTGTGAATTATATACCTACGGACATAATCACATAGCCATCCATTTTCTTAATATTTTCGGACATTTACCAATAATAGCTTCGAAACTGGAGCTACAGAAATAAGTCTTAAACCATCTTGAGTCCTATCCACAGCAGGAACTAATTTAAAAGAACGGATATGAGATCTTGCTTTCAATTCCAGAAACCAGCAGTTCATATTTTGTGATTAATACAGGAGAGGTTGGTTTATACTAGACATGCATTGTTGGATTTAAAATTATTGAAATTATGTTTAATTCTACAATTTGGAATTTCTTGTTAGAGATGTTTCCTTCTCCACTCTGTCCTAGAATAGTGATCGACAGAATTTTTGTCATCACACTTCTGTAGTGAAGAGGCGAATTGAAGCCGAAACATAGAAAACGCAAAGCAACAAATAGAGTTTACACTCTTAAAATACAAGTTTGTGTTTTCACAGATCTTTGCCAAAGGTTTAATTCTTTGATTGCATTTGATATTATCCTTTGCAATCTTTGGATTTTCCAAAGGCTTTGGCCTGTGATACACAAAGTGGGACGATTTTCTTTTACCCTGTTTGCGAATCTCCGGTTTCGAACTATTCGGTTCTCATCAGCACGACGAAGTCATGGAACAGTAATCTTGTCAGAAATATTGCAAAAGCAAAGTCAAAAGGCATAAGCCAAAAGACAAAGCAAAAGGAATTGACAATTTTGCTGAGTAGATGGTACTGCTTCAAAATATTTGCAAAGCAAAGTCAAAAGACAAAGCAATAGCATTTGTGGAGGTGTATCAAATTCTACAATTTGGAATTTCTCGTCAGGGACCGGAGATTCGCAAACTGGGTAAAAGAATATCGTCCCATTTTGTGTATCACAGACCAAAGCCTTTGAAAAATCCAAAGATTGCAAAGGATTAAACCTTTGGCAAAGATCTGTGAAAACACAAACTTGTATTTTAAGAGTGTAAACTCTATTTGTTGCTTTGCGTTTTCTCTATTTCGGCTTCAATTCGCCTCTTCAGCTAGACAAGTGTGATGACAAAAATTCTGTCGATCACTGCTCTAGGACAGAGTGGAGAACGAAAAATCTCTAACGAGAAATTCCAAATTGTAGAATCTGATACACCTCCACAAATGCTATTGCTTTGTCTTTTGACTTTGCTTATGTTTAATCTCTGAAATGTAATAATAATCGATATAAGTATTTATGGTGCTGTTTTGATATTGTTCTAAGATTGTTAAACATTTTATAGTATTAAATGTGACATCAGAAGATTAGAATAAAACACTTAAAACTTATTTTCAGATATTCGTACTTGAGAACCAGATACCTATCTAACTAGATAGCTCTGCAAGTTTCCAGGATTATCTTCCGAGATCTTGAGGGGAAATTGTAGCTGAAAACTTTAAATCTTTCTTATTCTACTTCTTCTCATGCCTAAATACTAAGTGTGGCTGTAAAAGTGCTGTTGTAGTTACGTAGGCCTACTGCTTTTCTCATATGGATGCTTTTCTTTGTAAATAATGATGCAGTCATTTCCAACAAATTGTTAAACTCTACTTCTGTCATTATTAAAAAACTCTGAACATAGGCTTATTTCTCCATTTTTATCTCCAAGTCTGTTAAAAATATGTGACTATTTTCTCTCAACAGAAAGTGGTATTAACCAGTCATCACTGTACAGATTATTCATACTAATAAATGACACTCATTCAAGACAGAGATGTCGTATGCTGTATTTTGGACTTCTAACAAATGACGCCAAGACCATTGTTGAGGTTCCCTCATTGGTTGCAATTTTCGGCCACCTGCTGTCTGGCTTGTTTTGAACTGTCCCTGTTACTCTAAGTTTGGATATCAGGAAGTGATAGGGCTATGTGAAATTATTGGTCTTTCTGAAGGTCGGTTGTTTGTTGAAATCTGCGGCTGTGATAAGGTCAGACATCAGGATCACCTCAGTCCTCTCCTCCTTCGTCCATTTGCCTGAAACATTACAATTAATTTCAAATTTCTGTGTTAATAACTTTTGAGCCACAACATGTTAAATCCATTTACGGCGTTTTATTCCGTCATGTAGTAAATTTTGGTCTTATTTGATATGCCACATAACCCTTTTCCATTGACCCTTTATTCTGTTCTCTGAAGTAGTGTGTTAGTTTGACCAGAATGTTTCATAGGGATTTGTTAGGAGATTCACATATAACAACAGGTAGCGCTCTTGTATTGTGTGTGTTCAATGCCTACCCACTTCACTGGTTAAGAAGAAACTGCCTTCTGAAGAATGCATTCGAAGGAATGGTGAACGGGAGAAGAGTTCGGGGCAGAAGAAGATGTCAGATGATAGACAACATTAAGATATATGGATCATATGCGGAGACTAAGAGGAAGGCAGAAAATATAAAAGATTGGAGAATGCTGGGTTTGCAGTGAAAGACCTGTCCTTGAACAGAACATCATGAATGAATGAACCTTCAGTCGGGTTTGAACCCGCGAACCTGGGATCCAGTGGCCATCATAGTAACCACAAGATCAGGTCAGAGGATTTGACAGAAATTTACAAAACTAATGTCATCAGAATCATTGTCCGAAATTAAACATGGTTTTTGCACAAATAAAGCTGTCATCTTCTACCGAGATCAAAACATTTAGTTTCCATTCGAAGTGCTGTATTTATACTGTTGCAGCGTGTTCCATTCATGTCACACTGTCACATATGAATAAAACAATGTGTGACTTAATCATCAATGTAGTCGTAGAAAGACCAGTAATGAAGTTGTATTAATAGGCCTATAGAATTTTGCTGTTAGTGATGAGCGGCATTCATCTGCTTGATAAATCCTAGTCATTGAAGGCAAGGACTGAAAGATATTCTTACTCGGCACAGAATTGCATAGCTAGATTATAGGGCATTATAGGCAATTCACTACTTAACACATTATTTAGTCCACACCTGTGGAGTAACGGTTAGCGCGTCTAGCCGCGAAACCAGGTGACCCGGGTTCGATTCCCGGTCGGGGCAAGTTACCTAATTGAGGTTTTTCTAGGGTTTTCCCTCAACCCAATATGAGCAAATGCTGAATAACTTTTGGTGCTGGAATCCGGACTCATTTCACCAACATTATCATCTTCATCTCATTTAGACGCTAAATAACCTGAGACGTTGATAAAGCGTCGTAAAATAACCTACAAAAAAAAACACACTATTACACAGGAAAATAAGTTCAGTTATAGCAAGTCAACTGACATCTTTTCATCAGTTGAATTGTGTTCGATCATCCGGACTTTGCTCAGCCCCGAATACACGGAAGTCTATTAGCTTAATTTTCCTCATCAAATATTTTCTGTTCTGTATATCATAGGCCTCTTTATATGGGGTACAGCTTCAGCCAGAGGACTAGAGCTACGGACATACACGGTAATGGGTAGAAATGGGTTTCATGGCGGTCAGATACGGTGTTAGGGTTTCTTTTATCGAAATCCTTCTGTTTTTGCTGCTATTATGTTACATACCATTTCTCCATGATCACTTCATCATCACTAGGTGCCAGGATTCGTATGCAAATGCGTATTTTTACTGGCCAGTTGAAAGTCCTGAAAAAAAAAAAAAAAAAACATTCTTATATACTGTATTTTGAACGCGTTTGATGAATATGCAAAGTAATGGTGCAGATTTTAGACATTCCTGCATATAATATACTGTTGTGCATATATTGTATATTTTAAATATTTTATTGCATAAAACCCCAAGGAAGCACTGATATGGACTAAAATTCATAATTATAATTGCTGTATCTACAGTGATTCTCAAACGGCCCTCAAATCTATAGATAAGTTTAACTTAAATCCTCTGGTTGTGGAAGTCAGAAGAAATTTAATACCTTGCGACAAACACATTTGTTTCTCATAGGTGCGAGGACACAGTGGAACAGCAGGAAATGAAAGAGCTGATGAACTGGCAAAAAGTGCTGCAGTTTCGAACTTCAATTTCAGCTAGTCTGTGCCCTTATTCATATGTGAAAAGAAAAATAAATGAGCACATAATGGATAGGTGGAACAATCAGTGGCTATGCAGTACAAAGGGTTCAGTTACGAGAGAAATCTTTTTTCCTAGGGTCGACACCCGCTTTTAAATAGCAACAAAATGATACTGGATTTTATACTAACGCAATTTTTATCGGGTCATGAGAAATTTGGATCTTATTTAGAACGATTTAAATTACATAAGGAAAATGGCTACTTATGTATCTGTGAGGCACAACAAACTGTGGATCACCTTTTGTTTCATTATCCAGTATTCGAAAACAGAAGATTTATTTTGGTCGGACATTTACATTTTTGTAATGTAATATATGACAAACCATTATTCAATGTGTTCAGAAAAACATGCTGTTATAAACAGTTTTGTAATTTTATATGTAATATATTTAAGAACTTGTAATTAATTCAAATTATGTAGTAGATATGTGTTAATTTCAAGTAGCAAGACTGGGTAATCCACATCAAATGAATTCTCCTTCTAATAATATAAACTATCAATCTATAACTATAACCCTAATGTACTTTCGGGTAAATAGGGTTCAAGAAATTGTATATTCAAATAAAACCCCAAATTTGCATATTTGTAAAAAAAAAAAAAGATTCTGGTTTGGTTGTCAGCACTTTTTTTTAACTGTACTTGACGGCTGAAAATTTCTTGCATATGAAGGCAGCCGAAGGAAAACCGAAACAACCACTTCTTGTTTTTGATTCACTTTCCCTTGAGTCAAGAATAGCAGACATTGAGTTACTGCACAAGAAGCATTCCCAAACATCCCTATCTACCTGACTAACATCCGCTGCTAACATTGTTTCGGTTTCAATTATTTTCAGTTGCGCCAGCCGTCCGAGTGTCAAGTGCGTGATTTTGTTGTATTTTGCATGCGGTTTACGTGAGTGCGTTCGTTCGTGATGCGTCTTTCAAGATTATTGAAAGTAGTGGAATCCCTAACAAAACACATTTCCCACTCACAAGGGCCCACTAATGATGCTGTCGAGATAAAACTAGACATGGTGCTGTCAAAAAAATAAAATAAAAAACCGCTGATTACAGCACTGCTCAAAGTAAAGAAGGTCTTGTGCCAAGAAAGTTTGACTTGCTTGAACTTTAATCTTACAAACTCACATACAATACATTTTGTCCGGTGAACTCGTGTGATTTTGATCATTTTCAGCATTCAAACATTTCCTTGCACATAAAGTATGACAACATAGAACTTTAAGGGTGCTATGCGGAGACATTTCGCTAGCCCGCGCTACGGGAGTGCTAACTAGTCCCGGCTATCGAGTGATTACTTGTACAGGATTCATATCATATCGCTAACACTGGTTTATGAATACAAAAAACGTTAGTTCGCTGATCATCCACCGGAAGCCCGCGCTAAGAATGTCTATGAATATAGCCCCTTAACTTTGTCGTGTTTTGCAACCAGAAAGAGTAAGATAAACGAAGAAATGTAGTGTACATATTGAACCTAAATCCTAAGTAATAATAATAAGGAAACATATCTTATATACTAACCGGACATGTTTTTTTTTTTTTTTTTTTTTTAGAAAGATAGTAAACCTCCACAAAAATTTGATTTCGCATCGTTTTTGCATATTTCTCGTTTCATTATGCAAATTTAAGACTTTGTGCATTTAATCCTGGCTCTATTCATCCCCATTGGGGATGTGTCCGGGCTCTCTAGATAGAAATGTCGTTGTCGGAAAAATTCACCATTAAAATGGGACACACAGGAGAACGCGAATTCGATTATGCGCACTGTTCAAAATATACAGAGGTGAGCCTGCCTGGAGAGAAATAAAAAATAGGTTGCAGCCGCCAAATTACTCTTCAAGGAACGACCACTCATATAAATTGAGGGAAAGAAGGCAGAGGACGGACACTGGAAAGTTTTCTTTTCTCAATCGTACTATCAGGGACTGGAATGCTTTACCTGCAGACTTACTAAAGGCTTTACCAACAACCAAAAATGTATTTAAAAATAGGCTTAAGGACCTTACTAATAGACGGTAATTATACACAGTATTTAAAGGGTGTAAATGATATGTTGTTATTGAAGTGTTGTATCAGTGAAGAATTATGTTGTGTCAGTGAAGTGTGTTGTATCAGTGAAGAAGTATGTCATGTCAGTGAAGTGTGCTGTGTAAGTGAAACGTGTTCCTGTCAGTGAAGCTTTATAGTTTAAAGTGGCAGTGCATAGTATTTGAACAGTGAAATGTTTTTTAAGTGTTAGTGAAATCAGGATAGAATCAGTGAAATGTGTCGTAGTTCCAGTGCAGTGAGTGAGTTGACAGCGAAATGAGTGTAATTTGAAAGGTACTTGTGCAGATATGAACATATCATACTCGTGGGTTTTAGTTCGGTCTTAGTTTTAAGATACAAATTAGATTTATTTCAATGTTATTTTAAGTGATCGTTTCATTTAATTTAGTATATTCCCTGTTGTTGTTATTATTATTATTATTATTATTATTATTATTATTATTATTGTTGTTAGTATTAATTATTAGTATTATTATTAATTGTATTTTTAATTAATAAGTTTATTATTGTCATTATTGAGTGTAATTAGTTACCACTGCCACCGGGTATATACCCACTGCAGTGTGAATAAATACATACATACATATCCTCCAGCACAGTGTAGGAACTTAAAGCTACTGAGGGGTGTCAACCAGTGGCGTATGCTGGACCTGGAGTATGGGTGTTCTGTTAAAAATATATAATTGGTTTATAGTCGCACGAGTTAGTAGAAATTTCAAATTCATTAACTACTCGTGCTACGTGAGTAAATAAACCATCTGCTGTTCTATCAGCACTATCATCTACAAAGCCCAATAACCTTTCATAGACATAGCGGAAAACTGTAGATAGTTGAGATTTGTTCTCAATATCAGAAGTTTCAAGTATTACAGCTACAAATGAAACTGAGTTAATTTCATTTTTATTTCTTCTTTTTCTACATCAGTAATAACATTTATGGTATCATTTTGAATCAATGGAGACGTTCCTGGAAACACTGTGGAAGAATTTAGATGGTTTTCTAAAAGGAAACCCTATTTTTTTTAACATATTCAAATTTTGTAAAAAATTTCCTTTGTTCAAACAACTATCTGATTCGTCATGTCCCCGTAGAGGGAGCTCCTGGTTAGCTAGAAGACAAATAGCGTTAATGATTCGTATTAATACATCTCTATTTTTCTTTACCCCTTCGTTGTATTTATTGGTATCAGTTCTTGGTTGATCATCAAGTGAAGTATCAATTCACTTGTATAATTGCAAGGGAAAAATTGTTTCGGGGCCGGGTCCGATCTCGGGACCCTTCGCTTAGCGCACGAATGCTCTATCGACTGAACTACCCCAGGAACCATACACGACACCGTCACAATTCTTCCCTTTATATCCACACAACTCATTCCCATTTAAAGACAACATTCCTGGAAACACTGTACTCAACATTTTTCATGTCGCTGTGTTATTAATATGGTAACAGTTTATCGTAATACAGGGACATAATTTTATTTCTACTTGCATTTTTATTGTACCTGCATTTCTGAATGTACTTCACTCTCACCCCTTCACTAATGTCCTTGCTCCCGTCAGACACACAAACTTACGGCCGCTGTTGCATTCGAAGTCTTCAAGCAGTGAAGTAAACACTGCAGTGTATAGTGTGTTTCATAAATATGATTGCGTTTTCTATAGAAGAAAGAACCTATATTAATAATATCGTGCTAAAAAATTATATTCAAGAAACGATAAATTCAATTTCAGAGAATATGCTTCAAAATGTTTTTAATAATATGCGTACTGAATTGAAGCCTGCATTGTAATGAACGGCAACCATTTTCAGCAACTTGTTTAAAAATTCAGATTAGCTTTTTTTTTAATTGAGGTGGCTAGAAGCAAAGGAATGCTAGTGACATTTGTAATAACATGAGTTAAGTGCATCCAGTGTAAGCAAAAGTATCAAAAATTTTAGTGGCAAAGGGATATTTTAATCGCATCACACATTAAAATTTAAATAAAAAATTTCACCGATTTTACGAAAGCTTAAACATTTAAACCCCATTTTCTCAAAAGTAACTTAAGTGCACTTACAGCCCTTTACTTATGACCCCCTCAATTTAAATGCACTCTCTATATTGTATGATAACATCAATAATTAATATGCTAAATAAAGTAGACATTACATAACGAACATAGCCGCCTGAAAAGTTGAGTTTTTGAAAAAAAATGTTACTACTCTACTGTATTTTGATAAATCCCGTAAAAGTGATGATCAAACTGAAAATCGTAATATCGTATTTCCCTACAACATAAATGGATACACTACTTTTCTCTCCTCCTATACCTAGTAAAATGATTTGTTTACATATTGCACTAGTAACATCAAACTCCTGTAATGGAAGGGGGTAACAGTGTTTCCGAGTATAGCCAGGTTAATGTTAAAAATGTTGGTAAAAATAAAGTGATGTCCCTGTATTAGTCTCTGTGTAAAACACATGCTGCTGAAAAATGAATGGAAAGGAGAACATAGCTTGATGTATCATTATAAGGAGCGGAACAAATTGAACAGTTATCCCTGTTTTATACACTAATAATAATAATAATAATAATAATAATAATAATAATAATAATAATAATCATCATCATCATCATCATCACCACCATCATACACGACACCGTCACAATTCTTCCCTTTATATCCACACGACTCATTCCCATTTAAATACAACATTCCTGGAAACACTGTACTCAAAATTTTTCATGTCGCTGTGTTATTAATATGGTAACAGTTTATCGTAATATTAGTCTCTGTGTAAAACACATGCTGCTGAAAAATGAATGGAAAGGAGAACTTAGCTTGATGTATCATTATAAGGAGCGGAACAAATTGAACAATTATCCCTGTTTTATACACTAATAATAATAATAATAATAATAATAATAATAATAATAATAATAATAATCATCTAATTTTTCAGGAAAGACGGAAAACTAGTAGGCTACAGTTAGACTCCAAACGGTGATTTTACTACTAAAGTTAAGATAGATGAATTTTAGTTTCACACTAAACGAGCAGTTTGTCACATTCCCTGTAAAATTCTGCAATGAAACATGTCTTAAACCCCTATTTCATAATTTGGAGGAAGTGGAGTTTGATTCTAGGCGACTCATATACACCATAGAAAATAAATAGATGTACACTATAATGAAACTAGTTGATGGTGGTCTTACAACTGCTTCATAGGCCTACTCTTAACACCTTGTTACATGAAAAATATTTTTCATTACTTTACTTAGTCATTATTGTAACGCGACGAGACTTCTACACAATTAGGCCTATGTAATATTTTATTTGGAACCTACAGCATTGCAAAGTTTATAACTTCACTTTTTCTTCCCATCAAACTCTAACTATGAACAGAAATTTATCCAATTTGTTAAACTATTTTCACTTACAGTTCCGCATTATTTCTTATAGCCTATACTATTCTGTTGATTAGTTTCAGAATTTTTTTATGAACAATAAACGATTTTCTGACATTTTTAGCGTCCTTTACATTTATTTTTATATTTGTATGGACTTTCACAAACTGTAAAACTGGAGAGTGTATGTCACGTTCAGTCGGTACTGTTAAAAGAAGAGGATTTATCAACATCTTGAAAAAAATCATGAACAAAATATTGGATTTATTAGTCTATTTTTGTCTCAACTGGAAGGCAGTCTTAACCGTATCATTAATATATGAAGAAAAATAATGGCTAATATTGAACACTCTTGAGTAACTTGTAATATTAATATGATTTTAGGACTAGAAAAAAAAACATTTTTGGATATCTTGAGGAGGGGAAAATTCACTAAGGAAATACATTCATACAATAAAAAAATGTGCTTTATCAGAGATACATAGGCACGTAGAATACATCTCCCAGTCTCGCCCAGTCTAGAGAATGAAACTACAGTTTTGTTGGTTTAAATGTTATGTTTTTATACGTCTTGATTACACAACTTTTAACGCTAAATCACTTCGGAAAACGTATTATACAGTATGTCTTTCTCGTGTTAAATTTGCATTACCTCGTTAACATGTTTCAGCCTGTTATCGGCCATCTTCAGAACTGGTTGTTGCTGGTCTTGTCGCCACACACACACACACTCTTTGACTCCAAATTACACTACACAAACACACTCCCACAGGAGACACAAACAAAAGGCGCCAAGACCAGCAACAACCAGTTCTGAAGATGGCCGATAACAGGCTGAAACATGTTAATGAAGTAATGTAAATTTAACACGAGAAAGACACATAATATGTTTTCCGAAGTTCTAGTTTTGTCTTTGGTTTACAAATGGAAGGGCTCTGTGTTCAAGTTCGCTAGGGGCCGTTAACAGAAAGAAATACAGTTTCATTGGAAAAAAATTATCTGAACAAACACAGCAATTGTTGAGCTATTTTTCAACATATTCCCCACCGGAAGTGAGACATTTGTCATATCATGAGGTGCAGACGGTTGTCAAATACTGTTTCCTATCCCAGGCGGCTGACTATAATTGATCCCTTGGTATGACAGATGTCTCAATTTCAGTGGGGGTTATGTTGACAAATAGCGCAACAATTGCAGTATCTGTTTCAATAAATTTTTCCATGCAATTTGTGCTTTTTTTTTCTGTAAACGACCCCAGGGAAAATCACTTTCTGGACGGCCTCTTAATTGCGGTCGAGTGGCAAAAATTTGTGTAAGCACTTCTTTTGACATTATTAACGTGGTGGAAGAAGAAAAAAAAACTTTTTTATCTGCCCCTATCAGAATGTTTGCTTGTTAGAAATTACAAGAACTAAAGAAAAGTTGAGATCAGGAAAACTCATAAAAACCTTCAGAACTGGAAAAAAAATCAGCAATATTTTAGAAAAGTATCACGTAAGAGAAAAGGAAATCCTGGAATATATTTCTAAAACCAATAAAAATGAAGGATGAATGATGATGATAAATAATTTAGTTTGTGTGAGAATTAAAAGCTAATTCTTCAATATGACATTTGCAAGTGAGGTTACGTGTATGCGATACTTAAGAATGAAATGATATGTTTCCTCCTTTCAGATATGTTTCTTCGCATCTATAGCAACAGCAGTAATTCGCCATTATTATAATCGGTGCATAGTAACTTATTATCTTACTTGGAATAGATTTCATTAATGAATTGCAAACAAGACCCCACGCTAAAATGAACACTACAGAATCGTCTGCAGCATACGAAAGTCACATGACTTATGTTTTCAATGTTGATACCCTGCACAGTAGACCAGGAGCTATCTATACTTATGACCAGGGAAAGGATTTATATGTAAATACATATTTACTTATAAAGCTAATATAATTTATATTTTGCATTATCTTTATGTTTCACAATGTGTAGGGTTGAAAAATCCTACTTTTATTTTCCATATTTTTCCATATTTTAGAGTTTAGTACATATTTTCGTTAATTTCCATATATTTTCCATATTTCATATAAAACAGTCCATATTATATTAGGTTTAACAATAAAACAAAACAAAATTCCATTAACTTTTAAAAATACATTTCAACAATAGAGATTTAAACACATGTTCAGTAATCCCTTTAACATCAGAGTTATTTGAAAATTAGCAGTCCTATCAACAATGGGAAAGTAAGTTACAAAACTGTATTAATTTAATTTAAAATTTTTAACAGACTTCAGTTGTGCAGCTCAACAGTTAAATGCCAGTCAGAGTACACATAGGTTCAGTTTTGTAAATCATACTATAAAGACGGTAAATATGCCAAAAGTACGTCATTCAGTCAATTTAAAATCAAAACTAACAAGTTACATTTCAGAATTTAAAGAAGATGGTTTATCAACTGACAATAAAATATTATTTTGTAATGTGTGTCAGTGTGCAGTATCATCTACACAAAAGTTCCTGGTGCAACAACACATTACAACTAGTAAACATCAGGCCAACAAACAACTAAATTCCAAGCAGAGACAATTGTTTTTAACACAACCAACAACATCGAATGTAAGATCTGAGTTTAACATCGACCTGTGCCGTTCTCTCATCTCTGCTGATATTCCTCTCTACAAAGTAAAGAATAAGGTCTTCAGGGAATTCCTTGAAAAATATACTCAACATACAATCCCGGATGAGTCAACACTTAGGAAGACGTATGCTCCATCCATCTACGATGAGACAATACAGAAGATAAGAGATGAAATTAAAGATAGTTCAATTTGGGTTTCCATTGATGAGACTCCCGACAAAGAAGGTAGACTTGTTGGTAATGTAGTTATCGGTTTGTTAAGTGAACAATATTCTGAACGAATTCTTTTACATTGTGATGTTCTAGAAAAGTGCAATAACAAAACTATAGTTAAACTGTTCAACGAAGCTATGGGTATCCTGTGGCCAAAGGGTATTATGTACGATAATGTGTTATTCTTTATTAGCGATGCTGCCCCTTATATGGTCAAAGCTGGACAAGCATTATCTGTTGTATATCCGAAATTGACTCATTTTACTTGTGTGGCGCATGCATTTCATCGTGTGGCAGAAGTGGTCAGAGACAATTTCCCTAAAGTAGATTTGTTGATTTCATCAGTGAAAAAAGTATTTCTCAAAGCTCCCAGTAGAGTTAACGTGTTGAAAGAAATGTACCCTGAAATTCCATTGCCACCAAAGCCAATTTTAACTAGATGGGGTACATGGCTAGAAGCAGTTGAATATTATGCCGAACATATAGACTCTATTAACAATGTTCTCCTTGCATTGGACTCTGAAGATGCAGTCTCAATTGATACTGCGAAAACAGTTACCTGTGACATAAGTGTGAAGAATGACTTAGCTCACATTCAGCATACATTTTCATGCATCATAAAAACGCTCAAAAGTCTCCAAAATAGGCACCTTTCACTATCTGAAAGTTTTGAAATTATAAATAGTACTGTGGAACAACTGAATCGTGGTAGAGGTAAAGTTGCAGATGCAGTAAGAGCTAAGGTGGACACTGTACTTTCAAAAAACCCTGGATATGAAGAACTACAAAAGGTTGTTGCTGTGATGAGTGGTGAATCAACAGTGAAGATTACTTGGACTTATCCCCAGCAGACATTGTGAAATTGAATTATGTACCAGTTACTTCTTGTGACGTCGAACGCTCTTTTAGTCAGTATAAATCTATCCTCAGAGACAATAGAAGAAGATTCACTTTTCAGCACTTGAAAGAAATGTTTGTAACCTATTGTTATGGTAACAGACAATAAAAATTGTGTTTTGTTGAAACTACATTGGAAGATAAGGTACGTCCATTATATTTTTTGTTTAGTTTGATTAAAATGTACCAATATTTAACGTACATAGTCATTTTTTTATAATTTTAAGTCCATATTTAATTCCATATTTTGGTAAAAATCCATATTTAATTCCATATTTTGGTAAAAATAACTACATATATATTTACATATTTCATATATTTTTAGTCCATATAAATCCGTTCCCTGCTTATGACTATATGACTATAACTTACTAACCAATTAAACTTTAAGCAGGTTAAGAGATAGCTGTAAATACAGCAAAATCTATGACTGAGTTGTGATGAAATTTGGGATTTTGTAATCCTGTACTGAATTTAAATTCTTTGAGGCTTCGGAGCTATTTACGGTTCCATCCTGAGACATCGAACTATAATGCCTGAGGGTGTAACCCGTTTAAATTACGAATGCTGAATAAATTTATTTTCCATAAACAGTTGACAAAACTGAAAAACTTTATGACAGCCGAAATAATTATTGTATTACGGAAAGTGTGTACTATGTAAATGATGAAGGTAGAAAATCCTGAGTTACGCTAGAAAAATCTGTCGCTTTGTGAATCACAAATCTCACAAGATACCAATAACACGAATGATTGTTTCCATTAATCATTAACTGACCGACATTATTGCAGGAGTATCTGTATTAGAAGTACAGGGACATCAATTTATTTTTACTAACATTTTTAATATTAACCTGGCTATATCTTTGGATTAAAGGTCTAGAACCGGAAACACCGCTTGCTCCCCCTTCCAAGACTGGAGTTCGATGATACTGGCGTAAAATACAAATCACTTTAGGCCTACTAGGTATAGGAGGGAAGAAAATTACTTCATCCGTTTATGTAAACTAGGAAATATCGCTATTTTGAGTTTGATAACTAAAATACAGTACAGTATTAACACTTAGTGTTTTTACTCACGAATTGAGCTATCCATTCGGACGTATTAATTATGCAATGTATATTGTACTGTTACAGCACATTAGCGTACAATATAGAGAATGAAGTTAAATTGAAAAATAATCATAATATGGATATTTAAACACATTTTTGAAAATGGTGGCCGTTCATTTCGATACAGGCTTCTGTTCTTTTGTGCATATTATCGCACTATAGACTACTGCATCTAATTCCAATTACCAGTTTCGTCCTTCGTACTAGTAACTCATGTTGAAATAATTCTGTACCTACTTTATAAAAGAGTACCTTACGTGCTGTAAATTTAATCTTCACTTCTGCCCGATCCGAAAACATAAAATTACTCAGAAATGCTATCTACTGTCCGTTCAAGTGGTTTTGTCGTAGTAAAGGGGGGGGGGATCACGTGGCAGTTAATTACTTAACGATGCCCTTTTATTTAAGTTATTTTAAACAGTTGTATAATATTACGTAGACGTCCAATTCCTAACAGAAATTAATGTTTTCAGAAAAGAGCTAAGACAGCCCAGCTACTAGACTTTACGGAGGGGCGAGCAGAAGCAGGTGGGGGAAACCAGGATGCGACGTAGGCAAACGGACGACAGTATCTGTGCGTAAATATGATTCAATATTGAAAGCTCTTTCGTCACTGGAAAACGTGAACATATTTCTGGAACGTACTATACTCACTAACTCTTACTACATACGCGGCTTTGGCTCTGTGTGGAGAACGATTGTAAGTTTACTAGTAGAGGGGGTGGGAGTGAAGTACATTAAAAAACTCAGGTACAATAAAAATTGAAGTAAAAATAAAATGATGTCCCTGTATATGCAATCTGTATAACGGAACTATTGTCTGGAATGGGTTTGGAGAAGAACGACGACCGAGTGAAAGATTGAGATGGAGTTTGACTTTGCGGTGTTGTAAGTTTGTAATCCGCTCACACATCACATAATATCTGACCTCAAGTTTGAACTGTGTCTTCTTAAGCTTTGGCAATATCGTACAAAGTTCGGTCGGCTTCTGCTTTTTGTTTGAAGTAGACGTGCATTTTATAAACCAAGTTTCTTTCCTGTTTATGGAACACTTTGCCATTTGCGTCCGTCTTCGACCATACCATCACAACATTAATATGATATGATATGCCTATATTTGATGTCAACATTTACATCCATGTAACGTGGACCTCACAATTTTGTATCCGGTGTCATAATTACAATTTTATTACAGATATGCCTTTTGTAGACACTCTTATAATTTAATTTTCGACCTCATTTAAATTAATCAGTATTCCCACCTTTAAAACCTAACAACTTAATTTAGATAATTCAAAATTGATAATTTTACAACTCTGTTCGTGATTTTCAGTTCACTTATATACCATTGTCCAGTATGTTCGTTATTATGTCTGTTTCTTGTGTACATTCCATTTCCTACATATTATACTTCGCTATCCTAGCTAGCCTCCACCACCATATTCCTCACCTATTTTCATTATCTCTATCGTTTTACTTAACTTCCTATTACACTCCTCTAATTCATTCAAAATTGACACTTTTTTCACTCCGTTTTTGATTTTCAGTTCACTTAGTCTATATCGAGCACACACTGTTTCTAATAATACTGTACTTGTTACTAAACCATACTACACCATTGCCCAATATGTTCGTTATTATGTGTGTTCCTTGTGTACATTCCATTTTCAGATTTACTAATTTTCTACATATTATACTTCGCTATCCTAGCTAGCCTCCCCCACCATACTCCTCACCTATTTTCATTATCTCTATCGTCTTACTTAACTTTCTATTACATTCCTCTAATTCATATTTTATTTTACTTACTATGTCCTTAGCCGTCTCTGCTCAACATTATTATTATCTATTATAATACTCTGTATTTAACAAACTTTGAATATTGTAATTGGGCATTGCCTGTTATGTTCATAAACAAAAAAAAATAAAATAAAATAAAATAAAACACAATTGGCATGTACCGCAAAGAAGCAGAGAGAGCTCTTCAACTGTACTGATGACCACCCCAATTATGTTTTGTTTATTGTACAATAAAAGTAGTACTTGGTCATATATTTTTGTTTTTAACTGTTAATGATTCTTCATAAAATATAATTTCATTAAAACCTAAGTTTGTGGCATTTTAATAGTTTTCTCCATTTATCACAGAAAATGAAATATAGCTATTTATTTAATCAGATGTTCTGGCATCTGGTACAGTGCCATTTGTATCCTGGCCCCCCAGTAGAGTTGACCTTTGCTTTTATTCCAGTGACTTTAGAGTGCTCGACACTGCTTGAGGTGGTCCCAGTTCATAGTGGCATCCTCCTTGCACACCTCATATAACTTAAAGTAACAATCAAAGTTAGTCAAATAGGAGGAACTGAAAAGATTTAATTCTGTACCTATCCGAAAAAAAAACACAAAAACGATATTGTTGAAGCCCAATGTTGAGACTTTCTGACCTGTCACTAAACGGATACACGATTTGACTCGTGCATCATCGTATGGCCATGACGTCTTAAACCGGAACAAAACTTATGTTGAAAACAAACAAACATACATCCATGTCTAAGATAGGTGTGCTCGATGTTCCAATACTTGAGTAGCTTAATATCAATGGCGGACATCTGACCCTCAGATCGAAATTTAGATAGATGTGGATTCTTATACAATTTTTCATGCTTTCTCAGTTATGGTGAAACCATATGCAAACTCTGACACTACATTTACAAAATAAATTATGTTAAAATGTTACAAAGAACACTGTGAAACAAAAAAGTGCTTGTAGATCAAAACTATGGCGACGACAGATGTCCGTCTTTGATATTAAACTACTCACCTTGTCTTTGAACCCCGACTTTGCGGATTCAAACTCGATTGTGATTTTTAAAGGACGATAACATTTCTTAACATGTCCTCTTTCGGAAGGGAAGTAAAACCGACAGTTCTATGTTGTAGATTTACGACACATTAAGAAACCTCGATTGAGAGAACACCAGTTAAAATTGCCTTTAAGTTTTTTGTCCCGCTAAATTCCGTGCTTAGTAAATTGATGCTTCCACCAATATTTAGATTGTATTCCAGAGAATGTTTCGTGATATCGCTTGAACTTCTGGTGAACAAAGTATAAAACGGAGTAGAAATATGAGAGCGGTTACAATAAACCAATTGGTACAGTGTATTCGGGTTGTAGTAACTGGAGTCCTGCATTTGGACACCTAAAGTCTCCACGCAAACTGCAACAGTGTAGGTATCGGAAAACGTATTATATGACTTTCATGTGTTAAATTTTACATTACCTCGTTAACATGTTTCAGCCTGCTATCGTCCATCTTCAGAACTGGTTGTTGCTGGTCTTGGCGCATTTTGTTTGTGTTTCCTGTGAGAGGGAGGTGTGTTTGTGTAGTGTAATGTGGAGTCAAAGAGTGTGTGTGTTCTGAAATTGAGTTGTGTGTTGAGAATTTCATTTGGATGTGTTTTTGTGTGTCTGTATATTTCGTATTGTTCAAGTGTGTTTAGTTTCTGACTTTTTGGTTGGATGTGTAGAATTTCCATGTTTGTGTTGATGTCCACAACCACACCTACAGAGACATCAACACAGCCAGAAACAAAACACACTAGAACAGTACGAAATATACAGACACACAAAAACACATCCAAATGAAATTCTCACACAACTCAATTTCAGAACACACACACTCTTTGACTCCACATTACACTACACAAACACACCCCATAGAAAACAGAAACAAAAGGCGCCAAGACCAGCAACAAACAGTTCTGAAGATGGCCGATAGCAGGCTGAAACATGTTAACGAGATAATGTAAAATTTAACACGTGAAAGACACATAATACGTTTTCCGAAGTTAAAAAGTGTTAAAAATTGTGTAATCAAGATGTATAGTGTAGGTATGTATGGAGTATAGCTTGACGGCATCCAACCCTACTTACGCAGTAGTTCAGGTTTGCTGTTCACTGAACATACGAAAATAAGAGAAAGCTAATCGCTTGGAGATCGGTGCTGTAATAGAAGAATTTGTTAGCGAGCACTTCATTGGAAAATAATCTTTATTTTATTAGAAAGAAGGAGTTTTTTTTTTCATTTGAAACACTTAAAATTGTATAGTCATCGATTGTAATCTGTAAAGCACATTGTAAATATAATTTGTTTTATTTTAAGTTTGTAATTACGTATGGATTTTAAGTTTTACTGAGATTTATTGTTTTTCATTGTTAATTCCAACCTTTAATGAGCTCTGAAGTATCTAGATGCGTTTTACTTATTGTAAAAATCTTGAGTAGACAAATCTCGGGAGCCAGGTATCCAAAGTGACTAAAATTTTTATGTGGCCCCTGAATTTTCTTATTGAGTTCAACATTTTTTTAAGACTTCGATTTATTTTATTTCACTAAGTTTACGGCTTATACATAAAATTATTAATAAAAGTTGTAGGAAGAAACTCGAATGTGCTCTTTAGATTAATATTGTTATAATTCTTGCGCATGTCAAGGTAATGTCACTACATAAGTTCATTGAAGAGCACACAGCGTCTCTGTGGCTGCATTACATAGCTATTTAATATTGTTTAATATATTTCACTAAATGTATCTTTATCTTAGCTCGAATGGTTTTCTCATTGCATGTGTGAGCAAAATGTGCTGGGTTCTAAAAAGGGGGGGGGACTCCTAATGTTGCCTACTTTTGTCTATCTCTGGTAAAAATGATCTTTTATTGCATATAAACTGCTTTTAAATGAGTAATTATTATTGCCATTAAATCAAGTAGTATTTTGTACACGAGTACTATTTCTGTTTTGCTCACCGACATACACAGACAGGCACAAGAATAAACAGATGTAAACACAGTACCAGAGCGTGCGGGGAGACTGCTTCCCTGTAGATTGGACTGTTTTGATTCGCAGTTCTCTCCGTACGAAGCGAAGCTAGTACACCTAAGTTGTATACTAGATCATGTATATCCAGATAGCTCGGCCTTATAGGCTTTGACGGTAACAACTTTTGTCAGGTTTACTATGCTGCCATCTAGTTGTTACATAAGGAGTCGCTTCATAATTCCCATTTGAATTGCATTAGCGACTGTACTGCCATCTCGTGTTCGTTTACGGCGGACGGGTGGCGATCCTGGCGGTTGTTCTGTTCAAAGTGCTGCCGATTTTAACATAGGGATGAGCTATCTGTTATATAACATGATCTAGGGTTGTATTCGAAGTGACTAAACACAGGGATCTAGTAATAATACATAGGCTTCAGAATTGAAATATCCAAGGTGGGATTTGATCGCACAACCATAGCTTCCGCGCAGCTCTGTCGATACATGTCGCTAGGTTACATAATCAGTGTATTTCTCTATAATTAAATAATCTTCCTATCGCTTTGTCGTCACGTAGTTGATAAGCACGGTACTGTCGAATGCAAAGGAGCGAGCCCATTATGAAGCACAGGGACACAATTCCACACTGCACGGCGCGGGTGGAAGTGATTTGAATCGATAGACAAAACTCGCTAGAAAGAGATAAAATGATGAAGCAGGACGAATAGATGAGCGCCAAATAAACGGTGCACATGGTTATACGCATCCTCTTCATTGAAGAGTATCAGTCTGAATAAAAACCAGTAGTGATCTAATCGCCTATTGTCGTGCTAGCTTAGTATTCGAAGACACGTGAATTTTGTCCCCAAAAACTGGTTATCCTGTCGTTTTTCGTGACTAATCGTTGTGGGTGGCCAAATAGTTACCGGGTTGTCATTGGATCCGATAAAGACGATGAAACTCATGGCATGGTTTCTTTTGGAAAGAAAGCGTTATCGTTAGTCTGGTTTCATAGATTTTAGAATCATGTCCCTTAATGAGAAGGTTCTTAGAAAAATTATAGTACTTTCTTGTCCAAGTCTCCAGCTTAGTAGGCAGATGTCTTTGCAGGAGATAGTAGACTTACCATACTCTATAGTTAGTGTGTAAGTTTAATATTTTGTAGAATGAAGCTGTGCTAGAAAGAATGGGCGAAAAGAGAATAATACTGAAACTGATAATTCATTCATTCATTCTTTCATTTATTCATTCATTCACAGTGTTCTGCCCAAGGGCAGGTCTTTCACTGCATTCTCGAGTCTTTCCTATTTTCTGCCTTCCTCTTTGTCTTCGCATATGATCCATATATGAAGAGTCCACTACAAGAATGATGGATGTCACTTTCTTGTCGAAAATGAACTAAGACTGTCAATGCATAGCTTAAGACATATAGAATGTACATAGAGAGTTATATGGGATTAACACTGATAGTCATTGTCCAGTAATGATCGGAAAATCTCAGTTAAGCTTTGAACGCTAAGCATTTCAAACTTTCAACTGCTTCTCCTGCAAAATGTATTCCAAATGACATCCATCATTCTTGCAGTGGACTCTTCATATCTTAATGTCGTATATCATCTGATATCTTCTTCTGCCACGAACTCTTTTCCCATTTATCATTCCTTCCAGTGCATCTTTCAGTAGACAGTTTCTTCTCAACTAGTGACCCAACCAATTCCTTTTCCTCTTTCTGGTCAGTTTCAATATCATTCTTTCTTTATCCACTCTTTCCAACACAGCTTCGTGATCAAGAAGAGAAAAAGATATTGGCTGGGTCACTGGCTAAGAAGAAACTGTCTACTGAAGGATGTAGTGGAAGGAATGGTGAACGGGAAAAAAGTTCGGAAAGAAGATATTAGATTATAGACAACAATAAGATACATGGATCGTATGCGGAGACTAAGAAGATGGCGGAAAAGAAGGAAGATTGAAGAATGTTGGCTTTCTGATGAAATACCTGTCATTGAGCATAAAACTACGAATGAATAAGATTCACTCTCCATTTCTTCTCCTTAATGCGTTTTTACTTAATTAGGTAAATATAGTAATCCTCCAGAGGGCAATTAATTTGGTTGTCTAATCGTGATGCAACCAGTTCGTCAGTAAATTTGAAAATAAAAACAAACGAAGATGAGTTATTACATATATAGCGTGATTCTAAAAGATGGACTCATTTTCATATGGCAATACGAGGGCTATTCATAAAGTAACTTCCGTTTATTTTTTACAAACCTGTGAATAACGTTACAGAATTGGGTTACAATACGTTTGAAAGTATACACTCTAGTTTATTTTTCTGCATAGTTTCCAGTCACATTGAGATATTTGTCGTAACGTTTGACGAGCTTTGAAATTCCGCAATCGTAGAATTCGGCCGCCTGCGACTGAAGCCAACCTACGACGCTGGTTTTCAACTCTTCGTCATCGTCAAAGCGCTTCGAGCCAAGCCACGTCCTCATGTGCATGAAGAGATGGTAATCGCTAGGCGCCCATCTAGGCTATAGGGAGGATGATCCAATACTTCCCAGTTGAACTCTTGCAGTTTGGTCGCAGTACGATACGCTGTATGCGGCCGGGCGTTGTCATGCAGGAAAATCACCCCAGAGCTCAACTTGCCACGACGTTTGTTTCGAATGGCTCTTTTCAAATTTGTTAGTGTGTTACAGTAACGCTCAGCGTTAATTGTGGCATTCCTCTCCAAGAATTCCACTAGCAAAATTCCTTTTCTGTCCCAGAAGACAGTTGTCATGAGTTTCCTCGTGTAAAGTGTTTGACGACACTTTCTGTTTTTTTTTTTTTTTTTTTTCGGGGAGTGAGTATGGCCCCACTGCATTGATTGAAGCTTTGTTTCTTCATTCACATACCGCACCCAAATCTCATCTCCTGTCACAATCTGATCGAGAAAAGCATCACCTTCTCTTTCGTAACACTCAAGAAAGGACAGTGCTGTTCCCATCCGCTGAGCCTTTTGTTCCTCAGAAAAGAGTTTAGGCACCTATCTGGCAGAAAGTTTCCGATAGCTCAAATCTTCGGTAATCACTTTATACAGAAGAGTAGGACTAATCTGTGGAAAATCCTCACCAAGCTCCGACATGGTGAACCTGCGGTTTGCTCTAACCCTTTCGTCAATCAAACGAATCAGATCTGCATTCACGATACTCGGTCGACCAACCACTTCTCTCTTCATCATGGACATTGGGTCGCCCATTTTTGAACATACGGCACCATTGTCTTACACTATCTTCACCACTCATTACATCCGGCCCATAAACTTCACAAAATTGGCGATGGATTTCATTAGCTTTACAGTTTCTGGTCACAAGAAATTTTATTATAGAACGTACCTCACACTTAGCGGGACTTGCGATTGCAACACACATTTTGACAGCACGTGGCTCAGAGAGGAACAAAGACACGACCTTGACTCTACCGCTGTTCGACGCGTACTGCTTCAAGGTACACTCCACCGCAAGAGGGGCACCACTGTCTCTGTTGTTACGCACGCTATATGAAAACGGAAGTTACTTTATGAATAGCCCTCTATTTCCGAAACTATACGTTGTATTTGAATTATGTAAATTATGTTTGATTATACATACAGTACATTCAAATTTATAGACGTTCAATGTGCCCCTCTCTGACTGCACGGATAACATCTAGACGGTAGCTGAATTCATCCCACACTCGATGAAGAATGTCTTACATCACTGAGTTCACCGCAGCTGTGATACGGTTTAAGATCATTCAGATTTGTGGAAGAGGTGGTACATAAACTGCATCTTTCACGAATCCCCACAGGAAAGAAATCACAAGGAGTGATATCGGGAGACCTTGGTGGCCATAGCTGAAGCGCCAGATCTTCATTCCCCATGCGACCTATCGCGTTTACAATTGACACTGCTGTCAGCACGGACTCTGGCTGCTGTGCGCTTAGGAGCGCTCTAGCGGTTGTATTAGAAGCTTTAGGACGTCCTCTGTCAAACGTTCTGTAGGTCATTCAAATACAATATATAGTTCAGGAAATATAGCCATATGAAATTTGGATTCAGCTATTAGAATCACCACGATGTGTGTGTGTGTGTGTGTGTGTGTGTGTGTATATATATATATATATATATATATATATATATATATATAATCATCTGCCCTCCAATTAGGATGATCCCTGGGATTCAGAAGATTTGGTAGAGGATAGAGAGAATATGTGTTTATATGATGTTCGAATAAAATGTAGAATAATGGTTCTAGCATCGTTGCGAGTTGTCTTAGGCGGTACAGTGATTACTTTTCCTGTCTCAGACCCGGTATTATGGATTCAATGGTTAGGGGCAATGGATTTTTAAGGGCGATAAAAATTAATTCAATTATTGCTACGAGCACTCATGTTATTATCATGAAGTAAATATGGACTTTTATGTAATACCTATAATAATATAACAGTAAGTTCAATATAATGATACAGTTGTAATCCATTAAATTTGACCACAGGCACATTAATCATACAAATTAGGTAGGCAGATACGAGGGCCATTTTATAAGTCATGGCAACTATATTATATCAGCCGATAAAGCTGCAGGAATAAAAATTCACTACTTGAGATTGAAGGTCACTGGAATGTGCTTCGCAATTGGGTTCGGGTACAGTAGGCAATGGATAAGGGAAATTGAAATATGCCTAAATAGAAATCATTGTTTTATTATGCACAAGAGGAAACAAATTACGTTATTCACAGCTAACACCCTTCAAACTAATCACTCAAGGCTTCCACACATCTTTGCCAACGGTAATGTAGGCGTTATACCATCGGTTGTGTGCGATTTGTCTATGTGTACCACCTCTCGTCGAAACGCTATTAAAATGTCCTCCCCGTTTGCAAACCGTTTCTCACGCAGTGCCTTCTTCAATTGCGGAATGAGATCAAAATCGCATGCCTGAATTCAGGCGAGTAGGGAGGTTGTTCCAACGCACTACCACTCAATGCTTCTCGCAGCTCAGAATGACACTGACGAGCATTTCTGCCACGAAGAACTGCAATTTTCACGTATGATCGCTGTTCAACTTTACTTACATAATCTTGGAGCACAGCCTCTAGCATACTAACTTTTGTTTGTGCCGACAACTAGCCACCAATGTACACAGACGCAATCTGGCGGTGACATTCCGTATCGTGTATAACAGGTTTTCAAACGTATATACGGAACTAACCACATTTGCGGTTATTCGGAAGACATAATATAGTTGCCATGACTTATGAAATGATCCTCGTAAGAACATCACAATTTATTGGTTAAATAGTACACAAATACGAAGTGGCCGAATAATTAATAAATAGGCCTACAACATAATGAGAAATACTAACCCAGTGGTTATACCAAATACTGTAGATACTAATACCGGAAAGCTGGCTCTCATATGTGCGACATCAACTAACAGCGCTCCAAGCGGAAAGGTTTGAATAAGTTGACGAGAGGGTCGGCCGTGCGAGAGGAGATCGAAACATTTCTTGTGTTGCCTGCAGCGAGCTAGAAGTAAGAATAGTTGCCTGTCTAAGAAGCTCTGATGCTAGCAAATATGATTGCAATATGAAATGTTTCGAAATATAATATTTAAGCCTTATAAAGCACAAAATTTATCTTGTTATAGATAACTTGGAGAATGCTAGAACTCCTAAAAGACAAAAAATTTCGTCTGAGAAAAAAATACGTTTCTTACTAACAAACTAAGGAATGCGCAGAAAATTATGTCAAAACAAAGGAAACTCATTGAAACCCTGAGAGCTGACGTACAAAAATTGAAAAAATCTCATTCATCTTTAGAATGTGTTCAATTGCTGGTAGAAGATTCATTTCTTAAATCTCAGTTGAAGCTAAGAAAAAGAAAACCTAGGGGAAGGCGATATACCGTGTATGACAAAAATTTCGCACTGGCATTGCATTATGCTTCACCGAATGCATATCGATACTTGAGGAAGATTTTCTGTCTGCCGACTATTCGCTCCTTACGTAATTGACTGCAACAATTGGGTGTTGGTCCAGGTTTCAATGAGACAATAATGCAACTTCTTAAGATAAAATCAAGAAGTCTGACACCAGCTCAGAGAGTTGTTTCCATTGTACTTGACGAGATATCTTTGAAACAAAGTTTCTCGTATATTGCAAAATCATATTTATTCGATGGCTTTGTAGAATTTGGACCGTACGAGAGTCAAAATGAAACAAAAAGTGAAGAACTGAAACCCGCAAATCAGGCTTTAGTATTTATGATTAGGGGCTTGCAAACCAACTACAAGCAGATAATAGGATATTTCCTATCTAATAAATCCACGCCCGGTGATGTTCTAAAGGATCTTCTTTCCGAAGCCTCCGCGAGGTTAGGAAATGTGGCTATTTTCCTAAAGTAGTCGTTAGTGGCCAGGCAGCCAGTAATATTAGAATGAGGAATTTATTGGGATGCGAGGTTGATAAACCATTTATTGAAATAGATGGAGAACAACTTTAAGTGGCACGGCCTTTCGTACAAAGATGAAGTATACAAGTGGCAACATGTTGTTGAACTGTATAATAAGGATAAAGATATGAATCCTCGATTATGCTCAAATTTGAGACAAAAACATATAGAAGTTCCACCTTTCTCGCCCATGAGGGTTTGTCTGTCTGTACAGGTGCTAAGTCATTCAGTCAGCAAGGCCATAAAAACTCATGTATAGTTTCAGTCACTATCTGAAGAAGCTCTTCAAACAGCAGAGTTTATAGAGCTAGTGGATCGTGGATTTGACTATTTTAATTCATCGACCATGAACAATGCTAAATCCTCACGCAGGGCTTTACAAACTACTTCTTGTCATTGGACGACTCTACAAAAACTGGAAAGTCTGTTTTCAAAACTGAAAATTCTGAGCGAAAAAAGGACAAACCCTCCTTGCTTTAAGGGTTGGAACAAAATTTTAACTTTCGGTTCCTGCTTAAAAGACGTATAACACAAGACTATATTGAAAATATTTTCTCTATTGTGCGTTCTAAGGGTGGTAATAACATTACCCCTGACAGCTGTAAATTCAAGTCTGCCGTCAGAGGAATTATGAGCTGCCAGCTCTTAACACCTTCAGAGATAGGCAACTGTGAAATTGAAGTCAGTGATTTTTTAGTTACGAAGAAGGAGATTGAAGAAAGTTCATTTAGAATCTGCAGTGATTATCCAGCAACAGAAAACAGTTTTGTAGAAACCGCTGAACTTGAAGAGGATAATCATGATCAGTGTATGATTCCAGATAATGCACTAACATATGTGATAGGGTGGGCTTGTAGCAGAATACCACATGAGACATGCAAACTGGAACTAGCTAGTTTCAAATCTGAAAACTTGACAGGCATTTATCAGCACATTGCAAATAAAAAGTATGACAGTGCTAATTTTCTAATTCCCACAAGTTATTCAGTTTCTTTATCTAAAATTATTCGATCAACATTTCACACGTACTTCAGAAAAATTCTTTCATCAAGCAGACAAGGTGTAAAAACCAAGATAATGGCCCTTATTTTTGAAAAAATAGATCAAACTAATTCAGTATGTAAAGATTGTAAACATGTTTTCGTTAATAAGTTCCTTAACGTAATGATCAATTGTTTTGTAAAATATGAATGTGACAGAATAAGTTGTAGAACAGTGACTGGAAAAAAGAACAGAAAGGTTAAAAAAAGTAATGCATCAGTAACCTGGAGAATAGCTAATGGGACAATTAAGAAGTATGCACTGTAGCTTTAATGTTGTTTTTCACCAAAGTGATATCTCTTTTAAAACATCTTATAATATTATTATTAGCATCATAATGTTAGTTCAATAGTTATGACAATTAAATTAACGAGAATGTAAATCTGACCGTTCTGTAATGATTTCTTTAGCTCTCATGTAATACTGTATAGGCCTACCACAATTCCTCCCAACCCCTCCTAGCTATGTACGCAATCAAATTCAGTAGAGAGCTTCGTACGGTATTTGAAGCAATACATGTTGGAAGCATTGTTCAAACCAAGCCGCTAGACAGCGCTAGTGTTCTCGTGTCGCCGCCCGACACCATGTTAATCGCGTTGCTTTCCGGTATTAGTTCTCTACAGTATTTGGTTATACGGTGAACAACACAAAAGAGTCATTCCACGTCAAATCGCACAAAATTATACAAATTTTGACCTTCATATTTCTGATTGCATTTATATTTTTTTAACAACTCTATGAGTCTAATAAACTAACAAGTGTATTTTAATTCCACCTAAGTCCACATGTTTTTAAAATATTGCATGTTAAAATTCGTTAAAAATGTCATATTTCTGAGCATATTGATGTTAATTAAAAAAAAATGCATTTAAAAGCTTAAAATACTGTCTTTTGTTAAATATTTACTAACTGATTTTAATATAATTATTAAAATATTTTTTTATGATTCAATTTTTAAAAGTTAGATATCATTGTGAAATAGCCGTATTAAAAAATGCCAATAGGTGCACTGAAGTATTCTTAATAATTCCAGAAAAAATCGAATGCGGTCTCTAATAGTTCAACGGAAATTTAATTATTTACAAAACAATGTGTAGCAGGTCGGTGCAGCAGCAGTGGACGGGAAGCGTTGACCGCACGTGATTTGTAACAATTCTGATAAATGCGTAAGAAAATGTAATGTTGTTAAAAATCGGAATTCTGTAGACGCAACTAAGGAATTCATAACATATTTTTAGCTTCAGAATACTAGCTAATTAAAGAAATGATACTCCTGAATAGTTCATTCTTTATCTGTAATATGCTTTTACCTTTAAAACTCAAGAATAATGGTATTTCACAAACAACTTCAAATTAGTGTAGCTCTGAAAATATTGAGATTAGAACAAATGTTTATATGATATTTTTTGCTCAGAATGTCTTCGGAAATAAGCTCCGTAAGTGATTGTAAATCCTCGTGAATCACTCTGTATAGGCTCTAATATTCTCAAATTTATTAAATGTTATGGAAATGAGTTACACAAATAATTAAACAAAACACATGGTAAGTACTAAAATGATAAAGTACACAGTTATTAATTCTGAAGCATAAAGTGCACATAAAAATTATTCATTGTTAATAAGTTTAACCATTCATCATCAGTGTGAAAAGTGACATTTTTTAGATGTAAAAATTTGTCTGAAATCTGGATCCAAATTTGTGAAAGCTATTTTCAGCAAGTTTCTTAAGTATTCATTCGTGACCTTAATTTATAAAGTTCATTTTTTAAAATGCAAGTGTATGTTGAAGAGTGTACATAATTTTATTGCCAACTTTTGAAGCTCTGGATATTTAGTTACAGATACTTACGTGCACCAAAATTCTTCATAGGTAATAACTGAAGGTACTCTCTGGAATGTGTCTTTCAAAGCTGCATCTTCTTGGAATTCAATTACCTCCAGTTGTAAGAAGTCTTTCTTGCTGTTGAAAACTGCTTCAGCTTCACTGATCCATTCACCGTTGGTTTCCAAAGAGTAAATATTTATTAAAACCTGTACTACGTTACTGATTTTTTTAAATCGTTGAATCTGTGCTGGAACTCAGGTAATAAATCAGTTATAATCATAATGAAATGATTTAAGTCTATTTCAGTGTTATTTTGTATCCAATCCTTTTTATTCGGGAAATGTAACCGTTAATTGGCCAGATCTGTTAAAAATAACTTCAGTTTTTTTATATTTCATATATATATGTTTTTTTTTTTTAAGAATATTTCGTGTTTCCGATATTAATTCAGCCACGAGCTTTCCTTTTCCTAGTAATTTCTTGTTTAGTACGTTTATGTGTTTAAAGAGATCTATTAAGAAAGCAATTATTACTACATGGGTTTTGCCTTCCAGAAATTGGAAGTGCTCCTGAGTCGATGGGTGTTTGCATTCGGATACAAATTCTTTAATTTCTGGCAAAAGTGTGTAAAACCTCTGCAGCTCAGCATCTTTACTTAACCATCGTACATTGTTATACAACAATAAATAATCGTATTCAGCATTTTATTCAACAAGGAATGATCTGAATAAGCGATGGCTGAGCGTTGATTTAGCACGAATAAATTTAACTATGTTAATACATGTTGCATCACTGCTTGCAGTTCACGATGTAATTTTCAACAGAAAAAAAACATTTTGATGGATAATGCAGTGATATGATAACAAAATAAATGTGGATAGATATTTTTCATTCCCGGAACTAATCCTTTACTACAGCTTACCTTAGCACTATCTATTGTAATCAATAATAACAGTGAACAACAAATATTTATTTTCTGTCTTGCTCCGAAATAAAAATAGGTGAATATTACTAATATGTGCGCCATAAATATGAATTTAAACCCCAAACTGTCCCATCACGTATCATTTTCATTGAATTTTTTTTATGAAAAAAAAAAATTTTTTTTTCATTGCTACGATAAAATTACAACACACTAGGGATTCAAAATACCTCATAATACTTGAAAAATGTGTACTGGATACAAAAATGATGTTACATAGTTTAAAACACAACAACAATACAAATATTTCACGTGCATAACGAAAAAAAAATCTCGAAATTTGAACTTACCAATTAAAATAATTTTCTGGATGTCTTTCGTTTATAACTAGACCCGGGACTGTCTTTTACATGGAACCAACGTAGTCTGCAAGCATGCTGGATGATGATCTTCTTTTATATCGCCTTTCCATTTCAGATATTTCTTGATGAAATCTTTCCCCATGCTCGTCGCTTACCGCTTCAAGGTTAGGAGGAAAGAAATTCAAATGAGAATGTAAAAAGTGTATTTTGAGAGACATATTGCACCCCATTTTCTCTTATGAACTTAACATGGTTTCCACAAGTTCTATGTACTCGTAGCTGTCAGCCCTAGAATTTCCAAGGAAATTTGAGCAAACACCTTTGAAAGCGCTCCGTGCCATTTTTTCTGTAACTGAAAGTTTTTCTTCAGAAAAGAGTCAGCCATAACTTTGCGAATTTGTGGATCGATGAAAATGCCCTTTTTTAATTTGTCTTCACTCAAACTGATAAACTTCTCTTTTAAATACTGAAAATCATACCCTTGTTTGTTCATTACGTAGTCCTTACTCTGAACAGTTATGACATTTACTGAATAGAAGGGACCAATATCTGTATTTATTAGAAGTACAAAAGAACATGCCAACAACCATAAGAAACTGGAAATAAGTCATAAACTCATAAAATGCATTAGCTTTTGTTTTGGTTTACAACTCCCAACCCGCGCCAGATGTTTCCTGGAGGAGCGCTTATCGAAAAGTGAAATCATAATATATCTTAAAAACCTTACGTGATACGAAGAAAAGAGATGCATTTTCGGATTCAGCGCACACCAAACCATAAGGGACACATTTTTTTAAGTCGGAGCAAAATTCTTGTTGTTCAGTGTAATTTACACAAATGTAGTTCGTAAGTTTTTACCACTTCAATGAGAGCTTTGTAAAAGTCCTCCCTCTCGTGTTTTTTTCTAATACTGTCACAGTTAATAACTCTTTAAAAAAAAGCATGCTTTTTTGCATCGAAGTAACGCACAAACACCAACACCTGAGTGTTGTTCGTATTATCATTTTGCTGGGCTAATATCTGAGTATTTCTCGTGATTGAAGACGCTGACACTGACATACGTTTAAGAGCATTAATAACATGCGTCTTGTTTTCAAATAATGTCTCTGCATCACCAATTAGGCTCTACACTCCTTAACTTGTCTGCGTCAGTAAAAGGCTTAATATGTTTTCCCAGAATCTATTAAATGCGTACAGATGCTTCGCTATACTTTTCTTGTTCCGTCATAGATCTACAATCGTGATTTGCTCTGGTGGTATATTTTCACTGTACTTGTCCTATATATAAATGGCTAACAGAGTGTAAATTAAAATGTGACGCTACGTTACTTAGCCTAAATTAGTCAACTGGATGGTAAAAAAAAACTATAATTACCTAAAATTTCGGGTTTTATTCAATGTTTAACCGGTCCGAAAACCTAAATTCCGGGGTCCGGATTCGGACCGCGGTCCGCCAATTGGTGACCCCTGGCCTGGCAGTGTAAGATAATTTAATTTCTGGGATAAGGACACGGAATCCGTTGCTCCCAATCAGGCGAGAATGATTACTATAATCCAGAGAAGAAATGTATGTCGATGGTACTTTTCTTCGCATTTCCCGGTCCACATTTCACCCTTCGTTGCCTTCTAAAGTGACTTCGAGTCCACCGTTGTGGCTGAGGGGTTAGCGAGTCTAACTCCGAACCCAGCGGGCTCGGGTTCGATCCCTGGTCGGAGCGAGTTTCTGGGTGAGGTTTTTTCGGGGTTTTCCCCTTACTCCTATGGATGAATATTAGGTAAATTTATCAGGCGATTGGAACCCCACTCATCTTCGCCACTTCCTTTCCTCCCCTATCATCCTTTCATTCATCATTCCGTTACTTCTACAGTGTCTGTATAAAGCGTTGCTTACGAGATTATACAAGCTGGCGCATAGAGCTTGAAAAACGAGTCTGAAGTGGTTCCCTCGTAATGCCAATTCCGCCGCTCGGAGCGCTGTTCTGCCCTATATATTCATAGCAGAACACTTAAAAGACATTGACATTTGGGACATTTAAAGGACTCATCATTGCTTATTAAATGCTTCGTACAATATTTTATGGACAATAGACGTAATTTGCAAACTTCTACTCCTCAATTATATTACAATAAAAGGCTGTCATTCTTGATATTAAAACATATTACATATAAACTGAGGGACTGTCTGCTATGTACTTCAGTTCATATACCAAACATTTCCGGAAATAAATTAACTTGACATCTTACATATACGCACTATAGCCTACCCTTTTCACCTAATATTATTAATATTGTTATTAAATAAGATATTGCAACTAATTAAGGTACTGCATTATCTTTAATTTCCTTGAATTCATAATTACGCATTTGCAAGAAGGCCTAACTTTTCCCTCTCTTTTTAAAAAAAATACGGACGTCACAATAACTGAGAAGTTTAATTATTGCGCGATTTTTTCTTGCAGTGGTGAAAACATTTCTATAGGCCTACTGATTAATCTATTGAGCATAGTAATAGTAAACGCTGTAGTATTTTAGTGCGTGTACGCCTACTCAGCTCTTGTAAAACGAAATTTTCACTTTAAATTTCAACGGAACACTCACTTATATTCAGTTCTTGTATCTTGCAGTAAATTATCCATTTGTGATCATCTTTCCAATATAACCTCCCATTGAAACGACCACTTAAAATCATGAGCTAGAATTTATTATTTTAAAAACATTTCCACGTACATACTGTTATAATTGTTATGAACCACAATACAAAAGACAACACTGTGAAATTGGATTAATTTACCAAGATCAACATCAATACCGGTAGTATAAAATCACATATAGGCCTAGGCTATATTATTTCATTACTTTATGGTATTAATTAGAAGAATTAATTTTGAAGAATTTACAAATATGCTGAAATAATTTATGACACCTCTTATAGAAATGTAAAAATATGTATGTACATTTTGAAATAATGGGTATAGCATCACTTGAAAATGTTGAGCATTTTAACAGTAACTTGTAAATTGTTCCATCACGTTGTCTATAGTGTTCATTTATTGTAGCACTTTTAGAACGAACGTGGTTCACATACATAAGAAGAAATGACGATGGAATGAGTCTAACACATACAGTTTTCTTTAATTTTTAGCAAATGATGAAGTTGAATATATACTGTTACTTCATATCCTAATATAAGTAGAGTTGCCACCATAGATGTAACACCTGAAATGAATATTATAAAATAAATTAATGTATTGGTAGTGATACAAGAATAAAAAGAAATTAGGCTAGACATAACCTCACAAAATTACAAACACATGCTAAAACAAAAAAAAAAAAAAACTTTACGTATCCGTATATAATAAAACTAGATATTCCAGATATAATTTGTTTCACACGGTAACCACCTCAGCCTATTTCGGCAGCAGCCATTATTAGTTACAGTCTGAGGTGCATACCTAATCTCATACTAACCTTGTTAAGTTCTCTAACCTAATTCACTGATAATTACGTAACAATACACAGGTCTAAAATACAGACAAATACACATTAATTACCTAATAAGTACAGCATGAAGATAATTCACTACTTTTGTCGGTATTTTCTAAAAGAGAAAGGGAAAACAGTAACAACATTATCTTCAATGTTTACATCACGTCGTTCACATTTTCATTAGGCCTATATCAGTAATGCTTGGTAAGTGAAACAATGCATGAAATTATTTTACATTTCAGGTCACATCATTCGAGAGTCGGAAAATGCAATTCGCCACTTTTAACATAGCATTGCTTGTTATATGAGAGAACTTTGACATTTACCTTAACCTATAAAGATACGACCTGTTGGTACCGTGTTCTTCACATAGCAAAACACAGACAATTTTCGAATATAACTTAGCTGAACAAACTTCAAATAACACTGTAATATGCTTGGCATATTTATAATATTCGTACTCAATCAGTAATGCACAATTAATCGAACTATTTTCACGATGCACAATGCTTTGTAATGGTACTATTCATCATTTCATAGGGCAGAGAGGCGAACCTAGCGGCAGAAATTGTCATGACTCACAGAGACCTACTCTCGATCGTGCTATGCGCCAGCTTGTGTAATCCCGTAAGCAACGGTATAAAGACAGTGTGGCCATACGAGACTTCAGTTGTGATTGGCCATTGCAGTCACGTGGTACGCGGCCGCATTAAGTTTCCAATCATCGCTGGCGGGATAGCAGAATACGTAGTTAGATTCGTGTATTTTATGTTATAGATAGAATGATTTATATGGTAATAGTGCGAAATGGTAGGCTGTTTTATAGTAAACATCTAAACAGAGAACCAAACGAACAAAGAAAGTAAGGTTACCTTTAGAAACGACTACCTGAATTTTCTAAAGAACACGGGTCTCTTGATTTACGGCGGTCAAAGATCCCGAATTTAAATTTGCTACTGAATGACAGCTGCTATACTAACCTACTTTGTATGAACATCTGGTAGTATGAAAACCTTTTAAAGTAAAGTAGGGATCAATTTAGAATTGTTTATCCAAATAAAAATATGAAAATAAACCAAAATAACGCTCGCAATTATCTTTAAATTAATACATGTGTATATTACTTTACATAATAATATTCTACGTTTAATAAGCAAAGAACCAAACAGAAATAATTAATTGGTATCGTCTTGCAGATTCATTCTTGATTACACGGTTATATCATTAACGTAATATTGTTAAACTTGTTAAATTAAGTGAGACTTTATGCCGAAACTAGTCTCTAAGATAAAGTACCATAATACTGTAGTTTCATTATTTTACACAGTGAATTTAAAAAAAGTTGTTAATTTAACAAGTGTAACAATTAGATTAGTAATATGTACCTAAGTGTTAAAAAGTTGTTAATTTAACAAGTGTAACAATTAGATTAGTAATATGTACCTAAGTGTTAAAAGTGTATGATCATAATCAAGATCGAATAAAAATAATTCTAATAATAAGTTTTTGAATATTAAACTAACCAATTTCTGATGCAGCATTGTTGTCCTCCATGATACGTCTTGAAATTAAATCACTATTTATTCTACACGTGGGAATTAAATCACTATTTAAACGTACGTCTTGAAATTAAATAACTATTTACGTCCTAAATTTCATTTAAATATATATTGTATAATTATGTAGCCCTACATATGATATTTACAAATGGAAGATGATTTATCGTCAGTTCAACACATTTTGAAAAGTACATCATCTACGGTTGATATTATTAGCTACTAACCCAGCCCATAAAATTTCTGCTCTTTTAACACAAGTATTCGCGTCGGCATGTACAGTTGTCAAAAGAAAAAGTGGCCGCTCTCTAGACACAAAGTTCCCTTCGGGTATCTCCGCTACAATTCGGAGACAGGCGATGTTACATGTTGTTGGGCTACGAGGCCTGATATCTACAGTCAAATTGAAAGTCTTTGCGCGTTAATCTATAGCGCAGTGGTAGCGTTCGTAAGGTCGTGCGTTCGAACACAATCTAATGCTTTTTATGTTTTTTTTAGGAGAGAGAGAAAATATAATTGCTCATGTTTCTTTTATGACTGTTTTAGTAATTAACATCAGGTTCATGAATATATTATGCCTTGACTTTGTCATTATTTATTATGACATTATGGCTGCAAATGGAAAGAAAGATATTCTTAACAAAAATATTGTTCGTGGCATTAACAAAACAAACTTACAGGCATCTGCCTTAAAAAATTAAAACAATTAAGTTGAAAAAAGCAAAAAGCCACGATTCAATATTTAGTCCATCTTCCTCCCATCTCGATCACATCTTGCAGTCGAGAGGGCATGGAATCGACTAGTGTTTTCAAATACCGACTGTTCTCAGTCATGGCATCCCAGGCATACTGGACGAGCTTCCACAAATCATCAGGACGTCTTGGAGGGGGATTGGGCCAATTTTTCCGCATATGCTTCTTTACTTGGGCCCACATATTCTCCGAAGGGTTCAAGTCCGGAAAGCGACGAGGCAACTCTATCAATTCGATATCCTGTCTCCTCGCAAACCAGTCTCGAATCAATTGAGATGTGTGGACTGGATGATTATCCTGTTGAAATTGAAGAATTCCAGCAGGATATAAAAACCTATCATGAAGAACCATATAGCGTTCCAGCAACCGTTGATATTTGAGCTGGTTAAATTTCCCGCGAATATGATGGATTGTGCCCACTCCACGACGAGAAATCCACCCCCAACACGACACAGATACTCTACTACTGCGGGCACGCATGGCAGCGTATCTGTGGTCGAATCGGGTACCAGGAGGACGATATACAAGAGTGGGTCCTTCCTTTGTAGTAGAAAAGGTTACTTCTTCAGAAAAGATTACTCTTTTCCAATCCCGATCACCATTTCCCACTGCAAAGACTAAACGCTCCTTTATATGCTCCTCCTTATAAACTTCCCTAGGAATGGCACATCGAGATCTCAAATTGGCGGCCCTTAAACGATTTCTGACGGTGTGATCCTGGCCAGGGAAATTAACAACTGCCTTCAAAGTAGCAGCGGTATGAAAGGAATTCCTTTCAAGCTCTGCCACTAATCTGGCGTCCTGTTGTTGTGTTGAAATTTTCCTTCTACCACTCCCAGCTTTTCGGCCAAAAATTACCTAACGTTGATAATTTTGCACCCAGGCTGTCCTTTCTGGAACGTTGAAACGCCTACCTGCCTCGGATGCTGAAAAACCAAGATGAATCACAGCCCGTAATATACTTTCTTTCGTTCCTGCACCTCCTTGTGGAGCTATATCAGTCAAAGTGGCGTCGTGGTTTCCTCAGAGAATTAGCCTCTACCTAGGTCTTAAAATAACAGCAAAACATTCATTATACTAAAAATATATATTCTTCAATTAGGAAATAATAATATAAATACTTGTTAGAGTCTTATTAATAACTATATCATTTTCAAACATAAAGTCCAGAGAGTTAAGAAGAATATAATTATTTTATAATCTCGACCTCAGTGTCGTAATTTGTTTTCGAAAGATCTGTATTGAACTGTATCCACACAATACGTCCTTAATCATTGCTGCTGTTGCAGCTGGTATTACAACTACAAATATTATTGTTATAAACGTAACCTTTTTATATCAATATTAAATATTCAGAATATAATCTAAATGAATGTTCAGTTGTAGTGTTTCTGACAATACCTTGAATTACGTTAATACTAGGTAAATGACATAGCTCAGTCGGAAGAACGTCGGATGTGGGGAAAGTCGGAATTCGAATGTCAACGTATCAGGCTCAAATCCTTGTGACTCCTTTCCAATTTATGTTACAGTATAGTATAATGTAATAATATAACAATATAAGAAGAAAAAACTAACACTTGTATTAGGCAGCTGTATTGTTCTAAACCTAACATTACATTTATATTACTTATATCGCTAACGAACAATAAGAGAATACAAATGATAATTTGAATATTATTTATATCGCTAACGAACGATAACAGAATACAAATGATAATTTGAATATTATTGATATCGCTAACGAACTATAACAGAATACAAATTATAATTTGAATATTATTTATATCGCTAACGAACGATAACAGAATACAAATTATAATATGAATATTATTTATATCGCTAACGAAAGATAACAGAATATAAATGATAATTTGTATATTATTCATGTCGCTAAAGAACGATAACAGAATATAACAAATTATAACTTGAATATTATTTATATCGCTAAAGGAACGATAAAATATAAATAACTTGAATATCGATAAAGAACGATAACAGAATATGAATGATAATTTGAATAATATAGTATTTATATCGCTAAAGAACGATTAAAAAATAAAATGAAAAATTGAACAAGGCCCGAACTCACAACCTTCGAATCATTAAGCAAGCACTCTACCGCTGGTCTACGAGACGCGGATATGGAATAATTCCACAGTTCCAGAACTACTTCTAAAAGCACATGCATCGTGTAACATCGCCGTGACCCGAAGTTGACTTAGAAAATATTCGCTGTTCGCGAGTGCGGCCACTTTTTTTTTTTTGACAACTATACATTCCTACCTGGTTGTGAATTGCACTGAAACAAAGTACGCTGCCCATGAACAAGTCCTTTGACAGACTTCAAATGTTTCTCAGTATTTGAATGTTCCCTCAAATTACTCAATTTCGCCACAGTTTCCCATCTACACGCTTTGCAATATGCTTTATTCGGCACCCCTACTACAGGTCGTATCCATCCTTTGAACATAGAATCTTGTTCCCATTCCCCCCTATACTTTTGTTGTCGAGATTTTAGTTTCAATTTAGATTCACCACGAATTAATGTCTTCTTCTCGGGAGTCTCTACACCTCTTCTTCTATGTGTGGATTCACATACACTCTCCGAAGAACTCATACTTAGCACTATTGTAAGACACTGCACATTGACAAGCTATCACAAAACTGGCAAAACGCAGGTCAAGAACTCGACTGATTTTTCAGACAGACTGAGGCTAAAATATCAAAAAAACGATAGGCAAAGAAGGGGATAAAGAAGGGTGGGGGAAATAGAAAGTTTAAGAAAAAAAAAGTTTATGTTAAAAATTGCAGTTCAAGAGTCCCTCTCAAAAACAATAAAAATGAAACCTTCAAAGCTAAAAAAATACTGTAGAACCTTTTGTCCAAGACTGACGGCTTCACTGGGCAACCCATTCAACGTTTCTGCTTAGAAAGTTGACTCTATTACTTATCTCCAGAAAAAAATATACAGAAATAGCGTTTGCATTTTTCATCATTTTTTACGACTTTATTCATAGCTTCTCAGGGACAGGAATAATGCGAAACAACCCCTATTCCTTTTTGTGAATCGGCTTCTTCAAACCTTCAAACATATTACAGTTCTTGCTAACGTGTACTGGTAACAAGACTTTCACTTCTTGACCGGGCAGTCCTTTCATGGGTTTGTTTATAAATTGAGACCCGTCCCTTTTTTATGACTTTATTCAGAAATATTTCCAAGAGATTGTTAAAAAATTCTCCATCCTACCTTTCCCCTTTTTATGAACCTGCTTTGAACTTGCCTTCCTAAAAATATACCATCTCTCACGCAAACTGAAGAAATTGAATAATATTTGATTGTGGTCAGGTGGTCGAGTCTCGAAACGGCTACATTTTATCATCAAGCTACAGCCGTCTGGCTACCAGCTACGGGTCCTTAAATCCTTCTATGTTTAGCCGGTTCCAGCTACGGTTGGCAACGCTGCAGCTCGCCAACTTGTCTAGCATAACCTAAATTTCATTACGTACTGCTATATTATATCACTGCCAATCATAATAAAACACCTGCCGAATTACCTTTGCTAACGCATTCAAGCACTATATGTGACAGAAAAATGTTTGAAAGAAAGGGAGAACATCATATAAATATATTCCAATTGCGATTCAGTTCCATAGGAACATATGCTCGTCATGGAATCTTAATGGCGGCGGTGGGCGTGAACTGTGCTATTGTCCACACTGTCTTTATAGGCACCGTGCAAGCTCCTCTGGTGGCGACTGTTGTTATAATACTAACTTACTAACTGCAGGACAGCAGCGATAGCGTTGTGCTTGAAGCGTATGAATATACTTAACATCTCAGATTAAATGATTAGAAATATGGATGATCCTAAAAAGCGGAAAGGTAATGTAAATTGCTGTGTTCTTGAGTGTAGTAATGCTTATAGGAACACACCAACCGATATTGTTTTTATTCATACCCAAAACAGAAAACTGAAGCGCAACGACGCTAATTGTGGAGCCAAGCAGCACGCAGGCGAAAATAAATAAGGCTACACTGCTTGTAATCATAGTATTTTTACATACTAGGCGTGATATAAAAAAATAGAATGTATATAGTATTATGTTTATAAATAACCATTAAGTTATCAACGACAGGAATTTATCATTTAAATTTCAAAAAGTACATAATTACTGAGTTCTTTACATATGTATTATGTATAATTTTAGCAATAATAAATAATAATATACTTATTTTTAAATGTATTCATATCGATACCGGTATTTAATTCTTGATTGCAAGTGTTGCTGGTTCACCTTGGAAACCAACACCCGCAACAAGAATTTGCAGTATTCATTTTATTAGGAACGAGATCAGGACACCCCTAAAACTAGCATACCATTCCCGGTATTTTTCTAAAAGATTACAAGAAAAAGACTGCCTCATCTCAACTAGCTCCGCAAAGATACGCAAGAGACGCAAAAAGAAGAAGAAAAGATTAAAATTAAAGTTTTATGGAAGGCGAATGCTCAACAAGTGTTATTTATATAAATTAAGTAACCACACAGGCAGAAGTAAATGAAACCATTCTTAGTGATTTTATTTTTTCTTTCACAATTGAATTATGTGAATTGTCGACTCAAGTGTCTATTCCATTACATGCCGAACTGAAGTCACATAAGAAAAATGTTATGACAAGAGTTCAGGAACAGATGATGTGTTTAATGAAATGCAAGGTTTCCGATATTATTCTACAATAAAATATGAGAGAGACTTAATGGGAGTATTCAGGAAACAATCCTGCAATATTGAAAAATGTAGAGTGATAATTAATTGTTCAAGAGTGGAACAGCCACCCAGCGTGGATCAGATGGTGGCCTTCAAATCTAAATGCTACCGTGGCAGATCGAGTGACACATTCATAACAACTGATTGCGGATTATTGACGTTATTAGAAGGTGGTGATGAAGTCAGGTTTTCCCGGAATAATAACAAATCTCTCCAATAAAGAGATCCTTGTTGTTACTCTACCGTATCTGCATGATAGTAAATTAACAGCTGAAGAAGTCGAAACTACTTACAGCGTTGCCAGTGTTCGAATTCATGTTGAAAGGTGCATTCAGCGAATTAAAATATACAGTATAACCAGCGAACAGGGATTATAAAGAATGGACACTGAGTGAATTTTCCTGTGTTTTGTTTCTCTGTGCGCCAGCGGCTAGTTCCACTTTCAAGCGCTAGAGGTAGTGTAATCGAGCATACGCTAAGATAATGATTGAGAACAGAATTAAGCACAGGATCCAAACATCGCCTACCTTGTTGCATAATCCAGTAACGCTTTGCTTCAAATAAATTCAAATTAACAGCTTTTCCTTATTTCTCAGTGACAAACTAGTTGTAATAATAATATTTTATATATCATAAATTATATTATAAAATAATATAATACATTATAAAATTAAGTATCGAATTCGTTTAATATTTGTATATAATATAATATAGGTATATGGTTTTACTTCTCGTAAGAGTTTTGTTTTTCCATTTTCAGCGCTATCAAATCATTACATATTTTAATTGTTGTTGGGGTCAACGTCTGAACTCTCATTATAAAGGAACTCTAGAGTCTAGGCATTACAATTAATGAAGGATTTATTATTTTATGGATCCAATTTATTTTATTTGAGTACATAATGTACCTAGATGTATTAATTGTATGTGTTATATTTCCGCTTTGTCGTCTGCTAGCTAGTGTGATGTCAGCGCCAACTCTAGGGAGAAAGCAGAATCTGACGCTCTAGCTGGCTTGAAGGTCATTGAAATCGGTCCGGCTACATCAAAGGTACCGACGCGAAGTGTCCATTCTTTATAATCCCTATTCGCTGGTATAACATTTTACACAAACTATCAATTGAACTGCTTCCGCATATTGATCTTGTTTATTCAACTGTCCAAAGAGAAGTCTGAACCTTACAAGTGATATCAACAAGGGACCACTTATGAGGCAACTAGGCCAGAATATCATGGGGTAGGGTGGCCAGTTCCTTTTCCTTGCATTGCATATATCGCCGACTAGCTACAAATTACACTAGTCAGACTTCATAATGCATACAAACAATATTGTTCTTCCTCTGACATATATCGTCAAGTGAGATGTACAGCCTGATAACAGATGTACATATCAGCCAGAACCTCAATCAGAGGTAGTATGTTGATGATATTGTTCATATGTGTTGTGTTTTAGAGAATTTGCAGTCGCCCATTATTCAGGAAGTGTAATTAAGACTACTTTTAGAATTAAATCACATTAAAATACGTAATTTATAGAGACATTATACACTCAAATATTACACACGTCATGACATCAAATATAAGTATATCAATGTTTTCATAATATGACTGTTCACCCTCATTCAATGGTCTGAAATCTGACTTAAATGCCAAACAACTACACTGAAATTTCAGGAACTTTGTAGTTAACATTTTACACTCCTCTAGCAATACTGAACTTTCCACTGAGTCTATTAAATAATTAAAGACTGGAGATTGCTGGGTTTGCAGTGACAGACCTGGCCTTGGGCAGAACACTATGAATCAATGAATCCATTCTTACTAATATTACAACTTTTTATCGGCAGAAAGGCGCATGTAATTTCTATATCACACATGACTAGTGAATGACTGCGAGCCTGTAGTTAATTAGGAATCGAGACACTGCGCGGCGCCACCAGTACGATTTTGAGACCCATGCATGGTGCCTATACAGACACTGTAGTTACTTCTGGTTTTCAGATCCCTCTACAGGCGGCCCTCCGAAACTGCTGGCTCTCTTGGCCAGCCTCCGTGGATTGTATTCAAGTGATGATGGATAGCTTCTGCAACGAAACCCGGGGCAGACCTTCTCGGGGGAAGACTTCCGTCTCGGACCGTTAAGGCAGCCTTGGGGGGGGGGGATTGCGGAAGCAGGAGTGGACTCTGTTGGCTGTGGGGACCGGTCGTTAAAGTGGTCAAGTGGTTAGGTCGGTGCGCGTAGAGGATCGGTGGGCACGCAACTCATCCCATATCGGGGGATGTACAATAGACCTTAGGTCGTAGTGCGTGGGATGTTCCCTCCCTCCCTCCTAATAAGAAAGAAAAAAAAAAGTGACTTCGAAAAGTTGCATCCGAACAACTTTCACCCCTCACTGCGTATATTTGAATGCACTGTAAGGAGCGTCAGTAAATAACAGACTCTTGGGACACAATGAAAATCCAACATGCCACATGGCTATATTAATGGTATTATCGGTCGGGGTAATACGCACAAAAGTGTGGGACATCGAAATAGGGAAGAGGAAAAGAGGACGTCTACGTCACAGATGGTCCGATGAATTTGTGAGAGAAGCAGGGGTACAGTGGACAACAGTAGCTAGAAATCGGCAAAAGTGGAAGAACATCGGAACTGTAAATAATTAATTTTTATACTCTTGACAAGTCTAGTGAAATGTTTACAGAATAGTATTAGTGAGTATATTGGTGTCTATTAGTGTTTTATTAGTGTGCAATTTACTGCATTGTTGGAAATGCAGCGGGTGTTTCATTGAGCAAAATGTCTAACCATGAGCAGGGCCGGATTTAGATATAGTGCCGCCTCCCAACTCTCACGAACAGTTTGTGAGCAGCTATTGTACAGGTCATGTTTAGTTTAAATTAGTTTTAAATGAGATGTTACAATTCAGAAAACAGTAAATTACTGAACTCAAAATACATGCATCTTACTTGTGAATTATAAAGATTTCCTTCGCACTTTCTTTACAGAGAAAGCATTGATGTCATCAGACTCGATGCAAAGAAATATATTCAAACTTATTCATTGTTGAAACAAAATTGATTTGTGAAAGGCAAGTTGTGGTTTATTTTTAAGCATTGGTTTTGTTGGTGGTATAATTATTACGAGTATTTCTTACTTAGATAGGAAGTACAGTATAAAGTAAATTAAAAAATAAACTCCAACTCTTTGCGGAATAAACCTTCTATATCGAATTATATAGTGTACAAGCTGGAAAGTGATTAAAATAGTATTGTTGACGATATTGGAAATGTAACCGAGAGTTGTGGTTACTATTCATAGCGATAAATAATAAACACACATCCAATTTGATTTTCAACAATGCATTCTTGTTTATACAAGCAGTTAAATTTATGCAGTTTCATATTGTAATAACGTGATACCGGCATTACACCATAACCACAGTCATGAAGCTCAATACGTAGTAAATATGCATCCATAGATAGTTGCTAACCACTAGAATCGCTAATATCGCTTCATTACAGACAATGCGAAATAGTACCGGCACACTCTATTGTTCCTAGCACCCTCACAACTCAAGCTTCGTGACTGTATGTACTAGACTGTGATATAAATATGAAGCTATACATTTTCCTTTTACTCTCGCCACGACCACGACAATGCGATAAAAAACAATATTCGACCTCCACAAGGTGTTCAAGAACAAACTTCAGAAGAGATTTACCAACAAGTATTTTAAAAACAAATTTCACTGTAAAAAAAAATAAAAAAAAGGAAGACAAAAAGAGAGAAAATGCCGCCCCCTGGAAATTGCTGCACTATGCAACTGCCTAGGTTGCCTAGGCCTAAATCCGGCACTGAGCATGAGTGAAGTACACAACAATAGCCAAAATTCAGAAAAAGTGGCAGCAAGTTGGAACTGTATAGTAAGTCTAGTGAAGTGATACAGAGCTGGTAATAGTGCGTGTATTAGTGTTTATTAATGAGCAATTCCACGTGTAACTGACTGACATTTACAGTACACTTTGACAGCAAAATGTTTGCCTAAATTGTATAATGGGTTGAAATTAGACTGTGTCACCGCAGGATTTTATAGAGGGAAGTGTACACTTAAGATACATATAAAAATAAACGTCTTTAATAGGAAAAGTATACTATTTATTTACATCCAAAGTGTGTGTAACAGACTGACATAAATGTCAACTCTCTCTTCGGGTGAACATGGTTCTCCACAGATTTCTCTGAATTGTCATTGCAGATACAATTTTGCAAAATATAGTTCGGAAAGGAAATTGTAATCTTCAGTTTAAGTTGAAAACGACCTCCAAACCACGATGATTAATGGAGTTATGGCCGAAAAAGTGATGTGTAACAGACTGACCTCATTCTGTAACTGACTGACATCTCTGAATTATAAAATGAAGTTGCACTTACAGAACCGTAAATAGTACAAAATAAGTAGTAAATTAACATAACGATTAATTTAAATGAATAATATGTTTGTTTTCTTTCTTTCTTTCTTTCCCTGAGTTTAACCTCTCCCTTGTAGGTTAATTTACACGACCCATGCCACACGGGCCTTACAGGGCCGCGACCTGTCGGGAGAGGAATTAAACTGTGGATCACATACATACTTTTTTGACCACACAAGGACATCGAGGGCCTCCCCGGACGAGGGATCAGCTCCGATACAACACAAACATTGAAGACATTGCACGGCATTCACTCACACATATGGCCGGACTTTCAAGAGGTACAATCCCGGCATTTGCCTGGAAATAACTGAGGAAACCATGAAAAACCTCAGTTAGGAATGCCGGCCCCTGGGATCGAACCCCGGACCTCCCGAATGCAAGGCCAGCCCTCTACCACTCCGCTAGCCCGCTCGGTTAATATGTTTTCCAGAATACAAAACTTAGTTTGCTTAACCATGCATCTTAAATGACACATATTAATGCACATACAAGAATTACATAGGCCTACTTAATAACATATATAGTTCTTTCTCTGTGATTAAATACTATATATACAAGCCATATGCATTGGTGTTTAATTTTAGGACTATAAGAGTGTCACAGCAACCTTGACAGCGCTTATCACTCTATATGGCATCAACTCCCCAGCGTAAGACCGTATGTTACGTTATTCAAGCGCGTTCCTAATCATCTGGCACTGACCTCCTTATCGATTACGATAATGTGACGCAGATCACAGTATTTCCCATGCCTATGGCTGTTATATATTATGTTCATAATAATAGATTAGAATGTTGAGTTCTACTTTTAGATTGAATTTGAACCATTGGAATTAAACACGTAGAAGCACTCCACGGCACTCGTTGACTCACTTATTTAGTCTAACAAGTACGGCAGGAACACTGTCAATATGTCACTTGTTAGTGAACAAACTTTAGTTTCTTTTCACACACGGAACCTGTGGACCTTTCGCACTGATTGTTCACAAGACAGTTGTACATATTCTACAACATAGGGATCTAATACTTTCACGTAATGAACTCCATGAGATGTCGGAATAGGTGCAAGATGTTCAAATCGTTTTTCGAGATACTTTTTTCCTTCGTCTATCTCAATCTGTGCTACCTCCTTAACAATAATTTGGGTGTTTTTATTGCTCACAATGTTACAAAATTCTGTAGCGCTTTGTATCTTCTTCCCCGATTTCGCAGGCATCCATGCTATCCTTTTTACTTGGCCTCCAATCACATCCACGGCCCCTTTGCCATGATGTGACTGAAAGAAGTTCCGTTCTATGTTAAATTCAAATATGCGAGCAAGCAATGTCACATTGCTCAATGTTTACTTCTGTTTAAAATGACTCGCTGATTTATCTGAAAATATTTTTACCACCTCAATGTTCGGAAGAATCGCCAAAATTTCCGAAAACATTTTTCATAGACAAACATTCACTGCATAGCCTATTTGTCATGTGCTACATAATCTGACACTAATGCAGAGGATTTCTTCTGAACTTCCCTGTCACCTTCCTGTTTAAACCAGACAACAGCAGTAAATATTGAGACCTGCTTATTGCTCCAATGAGCTGCCTGAATCTCATTTTGCTTTTTTCAGGTATAATTACTGCACACTTATCACCAGTTCACGTATAACTTCACCAAGGCCTTCCAAGTAACTAAGCACGCTGTGAGAATGAACAGCATAACAGCTGAGAGCGAGACATGTCAGTCACTCACAATGCCGCTGCGGAAAACGAAATCACTTTAGAAGAAAATGTTCTAATACTTTTTTATTGGTCATGTAGTAATAACGCAGAATACCAAAGGAAATTTTAATCCGTCAATTATTGTGCTGTGTGGAAGAGTTTTTGTATGTTTCTTGTGACGGACTGACCGTAACTTACAGTACAAATAATTATAATGATTTTAAGTTATTTAGGATCTTAGGGTACTTCAACTAATTACATATTTACTTCAAGGAAAGACCAAAATATAGTATACAAAAGAACGGCTCGAAATAAAACAAATGTACGTGTCCAAATTGTGACACGAAACATAAGTATCTATACGTGTTTTTTTTAAGCGTTTGGAATGTGACAAGATCTGCAGTAAGTTATAGACTAAAAGAAAGAGTATTTTAAACATTATCTTACGAAATAAGGCGATTTAAAGTATAAAGAAACATATTTCTTCAACAAAAATACTCCTACATCAATTTCAAGAAATTCACCTCAGTATGACATTTTCGTGGAATTGCTCTAATGTTTTATTAACGTACGGTTTAATAGGTAACACTGTTAATCAGTCTGCAAAATGTCTAAGCAGGAGTGAAGTTCACAACAATGGCCAGAAATCGGAAAAAAATGGAAGGACATTGGAATTGTTAATAGTTGATTTTTTATAATTCTTAGTAAGTCAAGTGAAATGTTTACAGAACTGGTATTAGTTTATGTATTAGTGTTTTATTAATGTGCAATTGAAGACATTATTACAAAAACAGCCCTAGTCATTTTTAATGAAATTGAATTAAGGGCACATTTGCTACTATTTCAAATGTTCATAGACTCCAAAAATGACACATGTCAGGTGTAATAGCCACAAGGATAAACACCAGTTGTAGGGAAACAGCTGACATGTGTTTTTCTGTTTATTTGTATTGTACTCCTGAAAAATAGCAATTTTGACAAGGGTTATTTTTGTAATAATGTGTTCAGTTTAAGATGTAACACTGTTAGAATGCAGCGGTTGTACCAATGAGCAAAATTTCTACACTTCTTACGGGGTTACTTACAGAAGGAATGGCTCATCACGGGAGACAGTTTGAGCCACAATTGCCCTAAAAGTATTCTTGACTGTGTTTTATTTTTCTGTCTTTTAATTTAATAAAATTTGCAATCAGAATTTTAACAGAAGACGTTGTCATAAGATAATATAATATATTATGTGATGCAAATATGGCCATGCAGATAATATGGCCACATTACTGTTCTATAGCTAATTGGTATGGTCCAAAAGTTAGTGCCAGTATGTCGAACCACGTTAGGAAGTGTACATAATCAGCGACATTAGTGGATAATAGCAAAACTGCTTTCACATGCCTTTTTTAAATTTAATTTGTGGCAACGGATTAAGACGGTGTTATAATATTGCTGTCGGTAAGTTTGTTTTGTATTTCCTTTCAAGCAACTGGTAATTATAGTTTCTATATAACATTTTATAACTTGTTCAATGCTCGTTACAGACATCCAACGCTTATTTAAACTGCATTCATATTGAACTGAAAAATGGCTGATTTTTCGAGAGGTGCTGGATGCAGGTAATATGACCACATGGATATGCGACTATGTGCAATTTGTGATATGGAATGTATTAAAATGTAACGTTCCACGTTCAAGAAAATGGATTCGGGATACTTTTCTTTCAGAAAAATGGTCGTTCAGGATATTGGATTCAGAATTTTGTACGAGAAACGTATTGCTTACCCAGAATTCTCATAAGCCATCACAAACGGAAGACATTAGTCGTTTAACCTGTGATAACAGTCAATACTGATTCGATAAGAAGCGCCATCGTTACTTTTTTTTTTTTTTTGCTACAACATTAATACTGAAACAAGTACTGACCAAAAAAAATCCTGAGAAATTCATTAGTATTCTAAAATTTAAATTGTGACATTACTATTTGTTCCACTAATGTATGTCTATGATTTTAAATGATTAGTTAATATTGACTTAGAAAAACTGTGGTTATTGATTCTCCGACATCGTTATATCCGTGGACTCCCCACTTAATTTTTTTACAACGCATTCACACATCTGTCACCCATACCCGAACAAGTAGTATTGAATGTAGCCTATGATTGTCTGAGAAAATTGTTTCATTTTGTTAATTTTCAGATTTTATTTATTTATTTACTTATTTATCTATCTATTTATTTATTTATAAATCATAATCAGTTTTGAATTGCGCGGTCACAGTTTCCTTGTGATGATCGTATATCTTGTGTAAACTGTGGCTGTTTGAGCAAAATTTAATTCACCGAATAGGATGAAAGGTCAGTGATGATTAAGAAAAAGGAAAACTTCAAGAAACATGTATTATATCAGTAGCCTATATTATATTATGAAATTTACAATGTGTTAAAAATTGCTTAATAAGGGGAAAATTTTCAGGAATATGTAATAATTATATCAGTAAGCTACAATATTATAAAATTAGCACAAGTAATAAATTAGAAATAAATTGCTTAATAATGGGAAATTGTTCATAAAAATATATACTTATATCAGTACAATAATTATAAAAATTTTCAAAATCAAAAAGCTAAAAAAAAAGTTTAATAAAGTAAAAATTTTCAGTACTATTATAAAACTTAGGAGATAAATGAGCAAAAGAGAATGCTTAATAATAAAAAAATTTTAAAAAGTTTATAATTATACTAGTACATTATTATCGAAAATCAATAAGTTTTAAAAAAGTCTGCTGAATAAGGTAAACATTTTCAGAAAAAAAGTTTAATTCTGTCATAAAATTATTAAAGAAAAACTCAGCAGAACTAAACTAAAAAATAGGTGAATGAAGTGAAAATTTTCTGGGAAACGTATAATTATATCAGTACAAGATTATAAAACGGAGTTAAATCAATAAGATAATTGAATTACTTAATAAGGGAGACATTTTCTGTAAAACTGTAAAAGTTGTACTTGTCGTCTATGTGGCATTTCCGGGCTGTAGATCCAACAGTTTGGTGTTATTCATTTCCTCTCTTGCTCTTCAAGGAGTTGTATGCCTATATACTGTTGCTGCAGCAGCTGTTGTCACCACTGATTGTCCCATAATAGTCCTTAGGCCAGTTTTACTTTTTATTTAATCTGCAGATGGGATGGACGGAAGCCCTTCTGCACTACGATTAATCAGTTTATTGTGCTGTACAGTCTTATAAAAAAAGTTTTGTCGCACAGATACTTTTCAAGTCCCAGAAAATAGGCAGTGCGGATGATCAGAGGACGCGCGACCTGGTTCACAGGAGAAGACTAGTTGAGGTAATAAAATTAGTTTTGTCTTGTTGTATGTCTGATCATGCGCACTTCTTTTCTAGGACGTAAAGTATCTTTGCGACAAAACTATAAAGTACAATGCATTATGTCCAGACACTCCCCCACTCTTCCTACAGAGCTGCGCACGAGATCGGATGAGTCTATTTACGAATTATAGGGGAATGGGTTAGTATTTTCCTTGAACTCGGTAGACACACTCCCGAACTTCCCTTCTAGCCCTACCCCCTCCACAGAAACGGTGTCCCCGTACTGCACATCGCGAGTGTCTTGAAAAATGCATGAGCTCTATCTGTGTGACAGAACTTTTTTTCTAAGACTGTACAGCACAATAAACTGATTAATCGTAGTGCAGAAGGGTTTCCGTCCATCCCATCTGCAGATTAAATAAAAAGTGAAACTGGCCTAAAGACTATTACGGGACAATGAGTGGTGACAGCAGCTGCTGCAGCAACAACAAACACTGTCTTCCAGTTGCACACGTGGCTATTCCGTCTTAATTGTTCTTTATCCTTCATAATGACTTTCATTATCCATATTGTTCTGTAAATATTTATTCTAGCCAACCTCGAAACTCTCGCAGAGCACCTTAAAATAATAATCTCTTTTGTATAGGCGTGGTACTCCAAATCAAAGGTTGCTTCGTCCGGGCGATGAAATTTGCCGGGGAGGCATACTTCTCCCGTAAGTCATTGTTCCACGCTGAGAGGATAATGTTCTGATGATGCAATGCAATCAATTCTGCTTTATCAGCCCCATGACAACCGGCATCACATTGCCATGACATCAGTTATTGAAATACACAGGACACGGAAGTGGCGAGTCCAAGTTTTTAGTCGAAAGATGTCGTTGTCAGCTACATTCCCACCTGTGGTCAAAGCTGACGACTGTGGGGGCCTTGTCCGACCCCGCTCCTCGTGCTGGTATTGACTCTTCTTTGTCGTGCAGCTGTGAATTCACCTGGACTAGTGAAACCAAACTGGAGACATGCAGTGAATAGTAATAACATCTTTGTGGACTCACGTAAGTGACCCGCTCTCCCCCCATTTCCTCGTTTAATTGTGTCTGACCATTCGTGAAAAACATTTTGGTGAAAGTACGATGGCTGTTCAGTATGTCGAGTAACGTTATGAGAAGAGACCGGCACAATATGAAGAAAATTTTTCCAAAATATGAAATAAACATTTCACTGCTAAAAATATTCTTTTCTAAATCATTTGGAGAAGGTTTACAACATAATTTACAAAAACTTTTTAGTGATCTATATCAGAACAATGGAAGGAGTCCATAATTGTACCTATTTTTAAGACTAACTGTGTAACTTTCGAGGAATAACACTTTTGTTGACGTCGAACAAAATGTTGTCCAATATTCTTTTGAGAAGATTAACTCCGTACGTAGATGAAATTATTGGGGATCATCAGTGTGGCTTTAGGCGTAATAGATCAACTATTGATCAGAATTTTTGTATTCGACAGAAAAAATGGGAGTATAAGGGTACAGAACATCAGTTATTCATAGATTTAAAAAAGACATATGACTCGGTTAGGAGAGAAGTATTATATGATACGAGTATTCTTATTGAATTTGGTATTCCCAGAAACTAGTTCGATTAATTAAAATGTGTCTCAGTGAAACTTACAGCAGAGTCCGTATAGGTCAATTTCTAACTCATGCTTTTCCAATTCATTGTGAGCTAAAGCAAGGAGATGCAATACCATCTTTACTTTTCAAATTTGCTTTAGAATATGCCCTTAGGAAAGTTCAGAATAACAGAGAGGGTTTGGAATTAAACGGGTTACATCAGCTTCTTGTCTATGCGGATGACGTAAATATGTTAGGAGAAAATTCACAAACCATTAGGTATAACACGGGAATTTTACTTGAAGCAAGTAAAGCGATAGGTTTGGAAGTAAATTCCGAAAAAACAAAGTATATGACTATGTCTCGTAACCAAAATATTGTACGAAATATAGAAATATAAGAATTGGGAACTTATCCTTTGAAGAGGTTGAAAAATTCAAATATTTTGGAGCAACAGTAACAAATATAAAAGACACTCGGGAGGAAATTAAACGCAGAAGAAATATGGGAAATGCCTATTATCATTCGGTGGAGAAGCTTTTGTCATCTAGTCTGCTGTCAAAAAATCTGAAAGTTAGAATTTATAAAACAGTTATATTACCGGTTGTTCTATATGGTTGTGAAACTTGGACTCTCACTTTGAGAGAGGAACAGAGATTAAGGGTGTTTGCTTAGGAAAATATTTGAGGCTAAGAGGGATGAAGTTACAGGAGAATGGAGAAAGTTACACAGCACAGAACTGCACGCATTGTTTTCTTCACTTGACATAATTAGGAACATTAAATCCAGACGTTTGAGATGGGCAGGGCATGTAGCACGTTTGGGCGAATCCAGAAATGCATATAGAGTGTTAGTTGGGAGGCCGGAGGGAAAAAGACATTTTGGGAGGCCGAGACGTAGATGGGAGGATAATATTAAAATGGATTTGATGGAGGTGGGATATGATAGAGACTGGATTAATCTTGCACAGAATAGGGATCGATGGCGGGTTTATGTGAAGGCGGCAATGAACCTCCGGGTTCCTTAAAAGCCATTTGTAAGGAAGAAAGAGATTAATAGTTTATCTCTATTACATTTACTATGCTACAAAATGTAATAAATCTATATAATTAAACAGATTAATTTTGAAATGCCGCGGTATTTTGACCGTGCAAAAGTAGCATAATCATTAGTCCTTTAATTTTTGTGCACCATCAAATCCTTATCTCAATGCAAGGAGTAAATAACTCAATTTTTACACTGAGTTCTAAGAGAACAAAAAAACCTAGTTCTTACATTTGATGGACTCAACACAATTACAATACAACACAAGTAACTTTTCTATATTTTTGACAGAATATAAGAAGATTATCTTCTGTCAGTCATTCAATATTGTTTTGTACGTTGAAAAATGATGAAGGTGTGTAAAGAATAGAAATTAAGTGGACAAAATTGATGGTTGAAAGTAAAGTAGTTTCAAACGTTAATTTACACGTGTAAAAATAGACACGACAACACTGAAAAGATTTTAACTGGATTCGGAAGAATTAACAAAGATGGAATAGGAACCACTTATTTTGTTTTGACTTCTCGACCTCATTGACGCTACGAGCTCAATGACCCTCTGAAGGGGAATTTGGAGATTTTACTTGCCCTTGTGTACTCCGGAATGTTGGGTGACTTGGATTCTTTCAAGTGTTTCCTGGAGAACATCTCTATTGTCTCCTTAAATATCTGGTAAGCTCGATTTAATGGAAGTTACAGAAGTACCTATTAAGGAAAGGGGAAAAAATCGTGAAACATTCATTCATTCATGCATAGTGTTCTGCCCAAGGACAGGTCTTTCACTGCAAACCCAACTTTCTCCAGTCTTTCCTATTTTCTGCCCTCTTTGTCTCCGCATATGATCTTAACGTCGTCTGTCATCTGATGTCTTCTTCTGTCCCGAACTCTTCTCCCAGTGCATCCTTCAGTAGACAGTTTCTTCTCAGCCTGTGACACAACCAAATACTTTTCTTCTTCCTGAGCAGTTTCAGCATCATTCTTCCTTCAACCACTCTTTCTAACACAGCTTCATTTCTTATTTTGTCTGTCCACTTCACACTGTTCATTCTTTTCCGTACCCACATTTCAAATGCTTCTATTCGTTTCTCTTCACTTCGTCGTAATGTTCATGTTTCTAACCCATACAATGTGACACTCCGCACAAAAAGCACAATGCTACACTTCACACAAAGCACTTTACTAGTCTATTCCTTAGTTATTTTTATGAAATACAAAAAGTTTACCAAAACATTGTAAAATGTGAAAAATGTTGGCATTAATTTATTTCTGTACATCGTAAATCATGTTATTTTCTTTCTGTACATCATGAATCGTGAAAATCCTTGTTCCAACACCGCTAGTAGGAATGGCTTACAATATGAGATGTTTCATATTTTGCCTATCTCCAATGATGATCTGTTTGCATGTCATCTCTTTTTATCTCCCTGTTACTCAGAGTGCAGACCAAGTAATATGATATAAGATGAATTTTTACATTTTCACGTTTACAGCATTTCATTAAATGGAAAAAACTTACTTCCTTTTGTGATGTCCTCTTGATGTCTACATCCATCTGTCCGTGTGGTCCACACCTGTGGAGTAACGGTTAGCGCGTCTGGCCGCGAAACCAGGTGGCCCGGGTTCGAATCGCGGTCGGGGCAAGGTACCTGGTTGAGGTTTCTTCCGGGATTTTCCTTCAACCCAATATGAGCAAATACCTCAACCAGATAAAGGCTGGTTCAAAATAAACTGGAAACGAGAACGGAAATATTGTTTAAATACACTTATTTTTAACATTATTTCCGTTCTCGTTCTCGTCGTTTCCGTTCCCGGTTTATTGTGAACCAGCCCTAACTTGCCCCGACCGGGAATCGAACCCGGGCCACTGGTTTCGCGGCCAGACACGCTAGCCGTTACTCCACAGGTATGGACTAAAATAGTATATTATCAGAGGTTTTGGTATCTATTATTAAACAGTTTTTACAGCCATATTTACTAAGAAATGGCATATCTTTACAAATTACGATTTCCGAGTCATGACACTTTTACTGAGAGTGCGATGCGTTTATTTGTCAGCTGGAGTTATTGAACCGCTCTTTAGGTTCTTATTGAAAAACACAATTATTGCATAACACTATCTACAACTCTTTAATGACTTCTTTTCAACTACAGATCATAATTTGAGGTTCTGGCTGATATGTACAGATACAGAATTAAATTTTGGAGCGATTCTTGTTGGGAGTCCACCGTATGTAGGCAAACAATTTCACACGACTGTCCACAAGTAGCATATATAGGCTACAGGGACTCTTGTTTACTGCACATGCACAGTGTGTTGTAAGCGAAACTTATACAATAAGGGGGCTCCAAATTTTATTTCCGAATCTGTACATCTATTGTCAGTCAGTACATCTCACTTGATATGTGTCAGAGGAAGAACAATAATTGTTTGTATACATCTGAAGTCTGACTAGTGTAATATGTTACTAGTCAGTTATGTATGCAATAAAGGAAGAAAGGAACTAGCATTTTATCCCATTATATTCTGCCTTAGTTGCCTCATGAGTGATCCTTTATTGGTATGGATGTGATTTTATAGTGATTATTTTATCCTGATTTCGGTGAATATTTCGTAAAAGAAAAAAATAACAAGCAATTTCTTCATATTTCGCGCCCTAAAGAAACCTAAAAAATAATTATTACTGAAACAATCCCGTTGAAACTAACAGAAAACTGTTTCCATCATTAATTACAATTCATAATTCCATTTCATTCGACTGTGAGGTGGTAACGGCACTGCCTACTTGATCACAAGAAGGTAGTTTGTTGCGGGAATGAGAAATGATCGTTGTATGCTCGCGATGCTCCTTGGAAGTAGTCCTTGAAACTATGCGTGCATCGTTGCCAATTACCACACGTATGTAATGCTGAACGATGAAATAAGTTGAAAATATCGTGAATATGAAGTAATCTCATGAGTTTATATCAATTTCGCGAAAATTCGCGGTTGTATTTCACTTAATTTTGGACTTACATTGAGGGATTTTTTTTTTCCATGCATAAAATTAAGTTTTAAACACATTTCGCGTATATCGTTAATACCAAAAAATCACACCCCTACTTATAACCAAAGCCATCGTTTTTGGCGAGTGAAATAAGTAATGGGAACGTTAAGAGAGAGTATCTTATCTTTGCCGCAGTCTGTAAGCGAGTAAGCTGACAACTGTGATTAGCAGATTGCTGAAGTAACTTGTGTCTAGAAGGTGGTACCACTCGCAGCTGAATTGGCAACATGCTATTGACTGGGCACTGTACACAAGGATACACCCCAGGGACGCAAAGTGTGAGTATCTTGCATTTGTCACAATGTGTGGGCGATAAGACTGACGACTATGATTCGCAGATTGCTGACGTGACGTGTAGGCCTATTTGGGTGGTATTCTCAGCTGCACTGGCTCACTGACTGGACTTGTACTGAAGGACACGCGCCGAAAACGCTGGCGCTGGCTGTACTGTGTTTGTCGCACCTGTTCAAGAAGTGACCAATCACTCACTTCAGTTTCCTTCCAGAAACAGAGGCCATGTTTTCCTTATATTATTCTTCAGTTCTTCTAGAGTATGTGGATTATTTTTATACATTTTGTGAAGTTTATGGATAAACCGGATAAAGTACAATATGAACATGTTTGCTGAAGAATTTTACAGCAGGTTTTCAAAGTGCTAACCATGCCCTTGAATGAATCTGTCTAGTCTTCTCTGCCAAGACCCAAGAATGCGCTCGAATCATTCCTGCGTCATTCTTCATTTCCTGGAAGACATCTACAATCTCGTGCTGAAATTCTTTAGACGTGGTGGTCTGTTGTGTAAACTAGGCTTTTTACATAACACAATACACAAAAATCCAAAAGATTTAAATCCGGTGATCTAGGTTCAGGTCTTCCTCTACCTATCCAGCGTTCACCATATCGTCTCTTTAGATATCATCTCACACTTAGAAGGAAATGGGATAGAGAGAGTGCGGCATACGTACGAAACAATGTTGCCGTTTTACCATATCCAGGCGCTCAGTATATATATATATATATATATATATATATATATATATATATATATATATATATATATAGACCGTGTCCCTAAATTATTATCGGAGCTTCAAAGTTATTTAATTTCTCTTATTTTCGATATATAAAATCAAACCCTACATGAGATTAAAGAGGAACTCTCCGAGTTTTCATACTGTACTTTGTAAGTGTTCAATGTGAGCACCATTCGTCACACGGCACACATCTAGCCGATAGTCGAAATCGTTCCAAACGTTGGTCAACATGTCAGAGGTGATAGATTCAACAGCAGCAACAATCCTTCTCAAATCTGGCAGGTCGACAGGGTAGCGGTGGTACGTATACACGGTCCTTCACATGCACCCACAGAAAGAAATCACATGGTGTGAGATCAGGAGACCGTGGAGGTCATCGGGAGGAAACCATGTCATTCGGACCGACACGCCCTATTCATCGTTGGGTTCAATTGCGCACTGCCTCCTTTCTGGGACTTATAAAGTATTTGTGCGACAAAACTTTTTTCTAAGACTGTACACACTGTGAGATCACCAAAGGCGATAGTAATGAGTCCTCGTCGCTGAAATAGGAAACATGCTGCTGCCCTAGATTTATCACGTAGCAATTTGAGAAGAATTCTGCACAAAGATTTAAACTTCCACCCTAAAAAATGGTAATGGTTTAAGAGTTAAATGACCGTGATTAAACAAATCGTATGACATTCTGTGAATACTTCTCAATGTATTTTCTGATGAAATAGTCCTACTGATGGGTGATGAAGCACACTTTCATTTAAATGGCACATTGAATAGAAAACATTTTCGTTATTGGTTTGATTCAAATCCACAGCTGCTTCATATACACCCTCATGTAACATTCTGGTGTGGCGTTGCCAGTTTTGGAATCATAGTTTTTTTTTTTTGTTTTGTTTTGTTTTAAGAGAATGACAGAGCTGACACAGTGATTTCTGATCATTACATTTGGGCGAGTATTAGATGTAAGGAAACTTTCTTACTCCAGAGCTGCATTATCGTGGAATCGATATCAACGGCGTATGGTTTCAGCAAAATGGAGCTATAACCCACACTACCATGGCGTCCATTACGATGGTTAAATAAATTGTTTCCAAACCATGTGATTTCCAGAGGAGGAGACATTCCGTGGCCCGCACGTTCTCCCGGTCTATCGGTATACCACCATTTTCTTTGGGATTACTTAAGTTTCATGTATACCATAGGAAACTAAGGGAAATTAATGTACTCAAGGAGACTATACTGGAAGAAATTACAGCCATACCAGACAACATAATGCAATCAGCGATGCAGAATCTGCGTGACTGCAGGTATCTATCGTAAGTGGTAGGAGAGTTGTGCTGTTTATAAAATGAGATCATATATCGCAATGGCATTCAGTAACCTATTGTTATATAACAGTATTAAAATTTTAATTAGTGTCTTATATTGTTCATTTCGTTTTGAAGATCGTCAGGTTCCCGTGGATCATTCTGTATATTCAGGTAGTGATTGTGAAACGTGAACATCTGTTGTTTCCAGTAGATGTGTAGCTTCAGCGCCACCGTTGGCTCTTATGTATATCGCACTGAGACATACTAGACAGAATGTTTACCTCCCACTTAACTTTTCTACAGTTCCCCTAATGTGCAGATGAGTGGCTACGTCTATAGACTCAAGCTGGGTCTAAATATTGTAAATAAAAGGGCATTTAATCCTGGCTTAAAGTTTGAGTTTGTAGCTTCAACACATAAAAATGATAATAATTATTCTAATCTGACTTAAAGTAGAATGTAATTAAAACAACTTTAACTACTTTTATTTGAAAATGGTACATGGAGGAGAAGAATGAAGATGTGCTAAAAAGAGTGGGTGAAGAAAGAATTATGCTCAAACTGACCAGAAAGAAAAAAAAATTGCTGAGTCACTGGCTAAGAAGAAAAATGGTAAACGGAAGAAAATTTCGGGGCAGAAGAAGATAATCAGATGATAGACAACATGAAGATATTCGTATGTGGATCGTATGCAGAGACTGAGGGAGGTGGAAAATGGGAAGATTGGAAAATGTTGGATTTGTAGTGAAAGACCTGCCCTTGGGCAGAAAAGTAAGAGAAACAAACTACTTTTAAAAATATTCACACATTTTCCATAAAATTAGGAGTTGAGATATTGAAAACGGTTCCATACATACTTCTAGAGCTTAAAATTATGTGCAGATAATTATTACGGAAATACAGTTTATTTTAATCTATTCTTGATGATGTTTACGGCGCGAGGTGGACACTACTACGTTCCCTTTCCGTGTAATATTGGAACCGGACCGTCGGCCAGTGTAAAAACGTTATTCTAGCTGGACAAAATTAATAACTTCTCTCCTGTCCAAGAGATTTTTATGAAACGTTGTACAGGAGTTACAGATAACATATTTATCGTGTGCAAACTTTGATTGTGTGTGTGTGTTTATAGAGGGTGGTTTTAGACAAAATTAATAACTTTCTTGTCTAACATATATCATGATACCTTGTACAGGAGTTACACTCTTTCAGCTTTGTTAATAACGGGACTGCCTTATTGGACAAAGCATAACTAACACACAGAGTGAACACAAAATAGATCACAAAAGAGAAATGTAGGCAACGAACAAAAAATGGAAAATTAAGGACAGGAAAGATAATAGCATACATATAATAGCCTAAACATAGTAAACAAACAGATTAGACGTTCAAACAAAAGTTCTTCCTTTTTAGGAAACAAAGTACAGGTGTTATTTTAAAATGGCAAGTGATCCTCTGATAGCAGTATCACGAATGAAGTCGTTGTTCAGCTGGAACTTCTTGCAGAAACTGACAAAGAGGTGAGGTATTGAGCCCCTAGCGCCAACCATTAGCTCAACTACTTCAATGGAGGTGAAGCGATATTTCTCCAAATAGAATGGAACTGTGGGCTCATAAATTCTGCATTTTTGTGCGTGGACTTCGGGCTGTTGTTCCTGTGCCTCGAACCTGACTGTTGGGTCGATAATGTAGGCGGATGTAGAGCCTTGTGGAATGACAAGCATGTCAATTCGCCGACAGGATCTCTCTTGAGAGATGGACCTGATACTGTGTTGTCTAGAGTTCCGCAGCGTCTCACTGAAAGGACAGGCACCCAAAACGTGGCCAAGAGTTTCAGTCTCACGCAACGACGACAGTGGTTTCCGTCTCGGGACCTTCCTGGTATAGCACACAGCGGACAAACATTAGCTGTCATTTTGTGTCCAAACTCTGATTATCTTTTTATAAGACGAACTACCCCTTCATAGAGAGTGGTTTTAAATAAAATTAATAACGTATCTCCCATATAACAGATTTATATTAAACTTATTACAAGTAGCGTATATTTTTTGTGTACAAACTCCAATTCGTAAGCACAAAGTGCTAATGACACCATACCCATAATCCGCTCGATTCGAAACATTTCGCCAGACGTTGAGTAGCTGTCATCTTGAAACCGAACGACGGGATTCCAAAAAATAATTAAAAATCTAAGTTCCCCACTTTTCCGCACTTTAGAATTTTTAATAGGCGTAGAATAAGACTATACCTACCGTATAATATACACCAGGTATGCTCATTCTCTGACTCGCGATTACGTTTTGTAATCGCAACCTTCGAATGTAGAGCGTGCTGTTCCTCGTTCGAAGCTCGACGGATGACTGCGGAAGGCAGTTCAAGTACTTAGTAAACGTACGAACAGTGCGGGACAATGATACAGTCAACTTCTGTAAGCAAACGATCATTCCGTACAGTGTGGGAGGAATCCTATTTTTTTGTACGTTCGGTGAAAACGGAAAGTGTTTACTATATTATAAGGTACTGTCAGGAATACTACTGAGCAACATAAAACTACATTATAGGCTCTTCCATCCAGAACATGCCGAAGTGACAGAGAAGCTGTTTTCTGTAATATAGCCTATTTTCATATATCAATGTTGTTGTTATTATTATTATTATTAATATTATTATTATTATTATTATTATTATTATTATTATTATTATTATGGTGATGTTATTCCAGCAGAAATAGATATTTTGATAAAATAATTTTTCAGGGGTGCAACGTGCACTACAGCTTCAAGAATTGAAAGCACTTCATGAAAGGCCATTGAAGAGAGTCGAACAATTGAGAGTCTATGTTTTGGAGCATGTTAGCCTATGTAGTATGTTGGGAATTAGCTAAGGCACTAAAACCCTTCACGGATGGTGAACTTGTAAAGAGATGTATGGTGCCTGAACAAACTATAGTTAATTATGTCTCTGTACTGCAACAGGTCAAATATGATTCACAGAACATAGATTTAGTGATTTTAGACGTATGGAGAGTGATATTAGTATTTTTGTTAATCTTTTAATAAATTTAGTACAATCCGTGAGAGTGCACTTCCAGGACGAGTTAATTAATATACTAAGTAACGTAGAATTCAGAACTAAATGCAGAGAATATGACTTGACAAGCATAGAATTATTTAAAAAATGAACAAAACTAAATATTACAAGATGAGCTTATTCGTTGCCGCTATGTTAGCTACCTTCGCCTCGACACATGTGTGCGAACAATTATTTTCGAGAATGAAGGTTACTAAATCCAAACATAGGTCCCGATTAACAGATGAGCATCTTTAGCGCAGTGCAGTAAATTCGTTGGAAATAGATTCCCGATTACTTGCAGAAAAGAATGCAGATGTTGAATAGACAGCAAAGTAGACTACTGGGTGTTCATTTCAAAGTGTGTCATGACGTCACTGTTGTTGGGTCACCGATTTGAAGCGAGTTTCAGTTTATATGTTAGAGAAGTTGCCTATTATTTAAGGCGTTCTTCAATCTGAACTTGAGAATGTGTACGGTATAACTTGAACGTCGTAGCAACAGATGGCGGTCTGTACGGTCTGTGTGCTACCATAACCTCTTTCGAACTGTGTTTTGCGCCGGCAAGTCGTACGCAGGGTATTTGTTATCATCGGTTGCGTATGGTAACATTCCACAACAAAAATCAAATGCTCCGTGTCCATGTTGACCGTCGAAGTTAATGTCAACAAATACGTAAGTAATCGTCTTAATCCTCTCCCCATATCTCGACAGTACGTATTTCCAAACAGTTCACATTCCTGCCACTACCGGCGTTACCGTACGTATCGGCACGTACTCTTCAGAATGAACGCCGTACTTGCTAGCCAACTTCTCTGCCTCTTAGATTATACACCTGAGCTGCGGAAGTGTAGGAAGATTGAATTCTCTAGGCTCATCAGCTAGCCACATGACGGCATGCAGCGAGCCAAGACACATTTTGAACTGAACACCCAGTATATGGTGGAATATGAAAATGATATTATCTATGATATTATTATACCATAACTATACTAAATATAATAAATAATATAATAACTGAATATTGCAGTGAATACTCTTTCCTTTTTCAAATTCAGTTTATTATCCGTATTTGTAAGAGTGTAAGAACTATGCCACGGGCTGTGCTGCAAAGTAGTTGCGGAGCCCAGTCCGTACACTGTGTGTGTTAGGCAGTGCAGCATCATCCGTGTAATCGGGGCTTTTACAATTTTGAGCATACCTGATAGACACCATGGTTACAAATTATTGGGCGATTTCAGAAGGCTACATTTTCACCAATATTGAACATAAATACTTGATCTTATCGCCATTTGAAAGAGGGAAGTTTGAAGTTTTATACTGACAGATGCACACGATCTGAGCCCCACATGTAATACGGCAGACGTCCAGGCGGTGATCCCATTCTTTCCAAACCCTTTCAAGCATGTCTTGTGTGACGTTCCTGATTGCTGTGTTAATGTGCCTTCTCAATTTGGCCAATGTCGCTGGAAGTGGAGGTATGTAAACATTGTCATTGATGAAACCCCACAGAAAGAAATCACATACTGAAATCCGGTGAACGGTGTGGCCATGTGCACAAGGTACTGTCTGCGTCCTTTGCACGACCAATCCATCGACCTGGTAGGTGTTGATTTAGGTACCTCCGTATACGTATGTGGAGAGGCTCCGTCTTGTTGGAAAATGAACTCCTGTTCCTCTTCGTCCGTGTGTTGTGGCATTAGCATTTTCCTAAATCACTCTGAATCGTCACAACAATAATAATGAAATAAATTATATTGTTGAGTTTGTGTCAACTTCTTTATCGTATTTCTCGTTGAAGCTTGAAAATTATTTTGAAAATTCATGTATGCAAATGTTAAAAAAAATATTGTGATACAAGGTAAAAATAAAAATGAATAAATGGTTGTGTTTTATTCTAAAGGATATACCTGGATTAATAAATTAAATGACAATAAGCCATTATATACCAATAGGATAACACCCATATAAACATTGTTATTACAGAGAGCGCACAGCAATAAGGCCGAACTCACGGAAGAGTCGCGCGCATCGCGGCACAGAAAAGAATTATTTTCGTACATTTTCGCATGTTTCCGCAAAAGTAGAAGACAGGTACCGTTGCAGAAAATAACATAAAATATAATGATTAACGTTTCTTTATGAATCCATGTGAGTCTCTATACTATAAACTTAGTTAAAACTTGAACATTATTTTTAAAATGTTTACTTGCAGTCGTTATAAAAACCTTTTGTGATACACAGTAAAATAAAGAAAAAGAATGGAAATATGTATGTTATCATATAAAACTTATTTGGATTAACAGATTCCATCGCAGTGAATCAAATTCATCACACAGTAACCACCACTTAAACGTTATTTCTAAGAGAGCTTTGCACGAAGACAGAACTCGCAGCGGACGCCACAGTGGTCCAAAATCCATATTTAGGACAAAAGTAGAAAAATCACATGTTAAAAACTGAAATAAAACACTTAAATTATTTTTCCTATATAACTGAGTAACACTCAATTGATTATCTTGATCAGCGGAGGTGGCTGCAGAGCGAGATAAGAAGCCGGTAACATGCCCAGCATTCTTAGCCGCGAGTCTGCCGTTTTCTTTGTGTTGTAGCTCTGTTGTAAGTGGCCGACTCCTTTCATATTTAGTATCAACATGTCAAGTAGTTCTTTAAGTATGTAACACTGTTTGTTTTTGTTACATTTAATGTTGTTATAGCATGTCAAATTAGCATGAATGGACACGGACAAAATATAAATATAACCTTTGAATGCAGACTTGGCTAAGGTAGAGAATAGAAGTAGCCTTCGTTCCGTCCCAGAATGATTTTTTTACACTTCCTCGAGTGTTTATCTCTATTTTAAATGAAGTCCTAAGGTGCGCAGATTTGCAGAAGTAATAAATTATGCGCACTATTCTTTCCAGGTGCAGTAGTGCAATTTTTCTCGATTGCAGTTATTTATTATATCTGAGAACCGAAGCTGCTTCCGAAGTACAATTCAGGGAATGCAAGGTGATAGCTTGTTAATTATGTATCAAATAAGCTTCCCGAGTGTCAAAAATGTGCAATAGTACCTAAAAATGTTACATTTTTCCCATAAGATAATTTATCGTTTGAGAACAAGAGGATAATGAATGAGATTTTTTTAACGAAATAAACATTGGCTTAGTGAGCTACGTATTAAATTAGGTTCTCATCGTGAAAACTTACCCCTGTAAAAAGTCGTGGCTGCCCAAGAAAGGTTTTCCATTACAGCAAGTATGGGGTCGAAACAAAGTCAATCCAGAGAATTGGAGTTTGTATACAAAACAAATGTACTACTTGTAACTACTGTATAAAATTTCATGAAAATCTGTTATATAGGAGAAAAGTTACTACTCGTAATTTTGTCTAATTGCGCCTCCTATAAGGGGTAATTTCCCCTATAGGCCTATACCAACGTAATGAGAGCGTGTATACAAAACATATATGCTACCTGTAACTACTGTGTAAAATTTCATAAAAATCTGTTAGTTAGGAGAAAAGTTACTAATTTTGTCTAATTGCGCTCCCTATAAGGGGTAGTTCCCCTTATACCAACGTATAGCTTGTATACAAAACATATATGCTACTTGTAATTATTTTGTAAAATTTCATAAAAGTCTGTTAGGTAGCTGAAACGTTATTAGTTTGTCCCGCTAAATTTGCATTTTGGACCGCTGTGGGTTGGTTGGAGCGATAAGGCAATGTTTATACTAAACTGTAACATATAACTGACACAGTTGTAAAAGGAATGTACCCTAACATTCTTCGTACAGTCAAAACCACAAATTAATACTCATTTGTGCCGAAATCAGAAAGTCGTAAATTGATTTTTGTCCAGCTAGATCGCGCAGATTGCACACTATGCGTCGTCAGGAGATCGAAACGCCACGCAGATGACAGAGTTTGTCTCTCGTCATAATAGCTCAGTCGTTTCCGTTATATGAGCGACGTAGTTTCGGTCGCCATAGACTGTGAATTGTTTTGTCTTAACATACCCAAAATCGTTTCGGACAGCTGCGACGGATGTTTCAATTAGTTTTTTTTCTTTATGTGGAATAAATTATTTCCTGATGTGGGATTTTATTTGTCTTGACCCCGCAAAAAGAACAGTATAAAAATATATATATCGAAAGATCCATTTTTCCTTCGTAATGAAAAAAATAAAAAAGTTAATCATAATAAAGAAACGAAAGTAAAAAAAAAAACACTGGAGGCCCTGATACTTCGTCCACAAGCCATTTACTTCTATCATTAATCTGACATTACGACGAAGTAAACAGAAGCGACTAGAAGCGTGTGAAATGTGGATATGGAGAAAGATGGTGCATGTGAAATGGAACGAAGCTGTGTTGGAAAAAGTGAGTGAAAAAAGAATGATGCTGAAAGTGATCAGGAAAAGAAAAAGGAATTGGCTGGGTTACTGACTGAGAAGAAACTGCCTACTTTAGGATGCGCTGGAAGGAATGTTGAATGGGAGAAGAGTTCGGGGCAGAAGAAGATATCAGGTGATAGACGACATTAAGATACATGGATCATATGAAGAGACAAAGAGGAAGGCAGAAATAGGAAAGATTGGAGAAAGCTGGGTTTGCAGTGAAACACCTGCTCTTGGGTAGAACACTGAATGAATGAGTATGAATTTAGAGGTAGTATTAATTTATTTTATTGTGTATTTCAATTGCTTATGTGATTACAAGTTTATAACCTATTAGGCCTACATTTGTATATTCTGTGAGAATTGTAAATACACTATTGCTTGGGAAGTTTGTGGTTTATGTTTTGAAGTATCCCATGTACTACGACCTGAGGTCTATTTACACACCCCCACCACATATATTGGATGAGTTGCGTGCTCACCCATCCTCTACGAGGACCATGTACCACTCCTACTTCGGCAAACCCCCCAAGGCTCCCTTAACGGCCCGAGGCGTAAGTCCTTCCCCGAGAAGGTCGTTGCAGAAGCTATTCATCATCGCATGAATACAATCCTCGGAGCCCGTTCGAGAGAGTAAGCAGCTTCGGAGGGTAGCCTGTAGAGCGATCTGAAAACCAGAAGAAGTAACGGGATGATGAATGAAATGATGATAGGAGAGGAAAGGAAGTGACTGGTGAAGATGAGTGGGGTTCCAATCGCCGAATAAAGTTACTTGATATTCATCCATAGGAGTGAGGGAAAAACCCCGAAAAAAACCTTACCCAGGCAACTCGTTTCTACCGGGGATCGAACCCGGGCCCGCTGGGTTCGGAGTTAGACTCGCTAACCCCTCAGACACAACGGTGGACTTATTATTATTATTATTATTATTATTATTATTATTATTATTATTATTATTATTATTATTATTATTATTTAATTTTATGTATCTCCTATTTTCTCTATTTAAGGTCTTCATTGTTTACACTCTTAACTAATTCATATTCTATTTGGACAACGCAATATTATTTTGACAAGGATCGCTTCCAAACCATTTAAATATTGCAATCATTGTTCACTCAAATTCTGAGCATTACTTTGTAATTTGTATTAATTACTTGTATTATTATTAACATCGAAAATTTGTATTTGATTCCTTTGAAATGACATTGAACTGGGGATCTACGTCTTCTTTATTCAGAAAATAATTGAGTAAAATACAAAAGCATTAACAATGAACATTGTTGTATTAACATTTGCTTCATTAGGTTTCAGTTGGACTCACCAATAAATTAGCTGACCTGCTTCCTCTCGCAAATCGATGGTTAAAGATTCTTCGCATTTCATTCAGATTCGTTTTGGAATTCATTATCCGATTGTTCCTCCATCACTTTGCCGTCCCTTCGAACCTACCTGTTGTAATTAATTTACGATCAGCATCGACAACAGCGTGAATTATTATGGATAAATATTGTTTATATTTATAGTACAACGAAACACTGTTATTAGAGCACTGTAGTTCAATGTGTTTCTCGTCAATACGTCCGATAAATTCATAAAACTACACTTTTGAAATATTTTTCTGTTATTTGAAACCATATTTCAGTAGTCTGAACTTGACATTTTTCGCTCAGCGGACATAGTGCAATGAGGCTATCATCAGAGTGCAAAGCTGTCCGCATCAACATCAAGCTTACAACTTAGCTCCTATTTCGAAGCTCACCGCGTTCGTGCCCTTGATTTCCCTTCTTGTTTGATGACAGCAGAGTGACGGTTCTGAATTTCAAGCTCTGTACACTTGGTCAAAATGAAAGTGGCCTGTCTCGTGAGCAGTGAAAATTTTCTAAGTCCCTTCGGGTGAGCGCGCAGTTCATTACCGTAAATCTCCGTGCGCCGCTTTAGTTAACTCCATAATACAAGGCACTGATTAGGGCTACCTCCACAGCATACTTCGAATGTCCGTAAAGCATTTTTTGTTTTGTTCTTTCTTTTATTTTTTACAACTCGTTTTAGTGTAATATAGTCAAATAATTTTGCTTATGTTGCTTCATGTTACAGATAATTACAAAATAATTGGTGAAAATTTGTGTTTATAATTCCAGGAAATTAGGATATATTTCGTCATCGGAATTATGGTTTTTCTTCTTGTTTACAATTACTACGGTTAGGTCCTGATGATCACGGATTTAGGTTAGTATGATAATCATTCTCTGTAGCACAACTTGCAAATTAATTATTGCCAATTATTTAACCGCCAACATATTTACTGACTGTTCCTTAGGCAAGAGAGTGTAAAGCAGCAGAATTAATAAAATAATTAACAAAGCATGTTAATATGAAACCCCTAATTGTCGCCTTTAGTGTTACTTCCATCTAGCGTCAAAAGTTTCTATTAACACGAAAAAAATAATGAAGCGAAAAGTATTCTAAGGATAAAAAAATGACGAAATCCTGTTATATTTTCACTGATGCAATTAAAAGGCAAAAAAAAAAAAGTATAGTAGCTCCAAGAAGATCTGAACTTGCAAACTCACGAACATCACGAACGCTTACCTAATGTTCTGCCACTACGCTAAGAGTACTACTGCAGTAAGAACGGCATTGTAACGAGCAATGATCATACTCCACTTGAGAACCTGTAATACATTATATTATAGTGTCTGTGTTACAATATTCACTGTTTAAACACTCTGAACGATCTGTCTGTTTTAAATCTCGTGTATGAATTATTTTGCCGGAAGATTTTAGTGATTAATAGTTGTGTTCCCCATGATAACTACTAGAAGAATATACGCAATCTTTTGAACAAAGCCTAGCTGCCCCGAGCGCTCACGGAAATATCCGATTCGAACTTAGTCTCTCAGACACCGGCCAGTTTCATTTTGACCAAGTGTACATTCTTTTGTCTTTTCTCGATCAAAATGATTGAGTTCACTTCAATGGAACTTGCTTACTCAGGACTGAGATGTAGCCAACAGGAGCTTATGTAGCTAACTAATGAATCTTGAGACGCTTTCAAAGACAAGAGATTGCGCATACTTCACGTATTAATTTTTCCTACTTCAGTTCCTGTTACATGAGTACTCCTACGTAATGAAACACTCTAGAAGGCTAGAAGACTTTCTCATTATATACGAAGAGAAAGTATTATGGTATTATGGAAATACACATAGTTGAGAGGAATTTTATCTAATTATACATTTACAAGTAACCTGACTCCCTGGTAATGTGGTTAACACTACGCAGTGTTGCAGTTGTATGTAATACAAGAAAGGAATATTCCACTCAGTCTGTTTAGGTGATCTCCACGTCTCTGACAAGAATCGAAACCGTGTCCGCTGTACTTGTAGTGGACATATACAGCCCACTAGACAACAGCAAAAGATTGGTGGAAAAAAATACAAGAAATATTAGACAGCAAAAGATTGGTGGAAAAAAATACAAGACATATTAGACAGTGATGTCCTGGACCCGTGAGTTCGTCATGGCGATATCGTGACTGTGAGTAGAGGTCATTGCGACGTCCTGCTCAGATGTACGAAGCCCAGCTATTGCGTTAAATGAGGTAAATAATCGATAAATCAATGTGACAAGAAGAGTGGTCAGCGTGCATTTGAAACAATCACTTGTGACATCGGCAGTGGAGCTTCGCATATGCTTTCTTTTATTTTTAATGAAGTTCTCCCTTCATTGCCACGAGAGAACCGACAAGTTGTATTAACCGTATGAAGACTGGGCACGTAATAGGCTACGTATCGAAATTTTCTAGATTTAGATATCTGTTTTCTGCCATTCGCTTACGATCAAGTATTATTGTCAGGTAAGGAAGAAAACTTACAATAAGCTACCTTTATACACATGTGTACATGAAGATATTTCGGCACTTACAGCTGCTTCTGACCGAATTTAGTAAGAAGTTGATGTGAAAGTGGGTTCGATTCAGAATAATCACTATTTTGTGACAGGTCATGGTGTCTTAAAACAAAAAATAACAATTGTTAATTACGGAACAAGAGATATAGATATGCAATGCAGATTGTTGAAAGTTTTTAAAATGGTTTTTTATTTCAATTTGGGAACAATATTATTACGATTTATTTTACATAGTCTACCAACTTCACTTTGCGTGATTTGGGTTCCGCATACTGCGGATAGATGGCAAGACTGTGACCCATTTTGAAATTGCACACCACTTCGGCGGGCCACATTATGCATGATGTGTACCTGTGAAGAGTTATGTCGTGTACTAGGGTGAGTGTATGTTAAGTGTTCGTGTAAGTATAGTGTAGCGAATGGGTGAGGATGATGATGAAGGTAAGGAAGGGAGAAGGGAAAACCCGTGCCGGCACGTAGCCTACTCCTATCGAATAGCACCAAGGGGACCGCCAGGCTTAACTTTCCCATCCGACGGATGAATCACTATCAACAGTGACATATGCCTTCTCTTCATATGCACTATCTCTCCTAGTCCCGAGGTAGAAATTTTACAAGAAAATTTCTGACCCCGCCGGGAATCGAATCCGGGCCGGCTAGTCTGGAGGTAGACATGCTACCACAGAGCTAACTCGGCGGACTAGAGTAATAAATGTTATGAATGTTATATTTGTATGTGGTATTTTTCCTCCTGAACAGTCAGCCTCTGTAGCGAGGTTGCGGGTTTGATCCCGGCCCAGGTCGATGGCATTTAAGTGTGCTTAAGTGCGACAGGCTCATGTCAATAGATATACTGGCATGTAAAAGAACTCCTGCGGGACAAAATTCCGGCACACCAGCGACGCTGATATAATCTCTGCAGTTGCGAGCGTCGTTAAATATACCATTTTTTTTCCTCCTGAACAAAGTAGGTTATGTTTATCGTATTTTGTCACAATGGTGCACTTCTCAAAATGGGAAATAACTACACAACTATTCAAAATTACGTTAGTAATACGCTCTGTAAGTACAAGGTGATTAAAAGAAATGTTAATACTAATATGAGTGAATATTGTGATTCAAGCAAACACATGCGCTATGTTACACAACGGAATTCAGTTGGTCTCCATGGAATTATCATGACCTTCTATGAGCTACTGTGTGTATTTTAAATAAGTTAACACAGCAATGGGCTCAGTACAGCCATATAATTGTTAACTGATTCACCCATATACAATGACTCCCATAAACATTCGGTTTTGTAAAATTTGAAAGCATTGACCTGTCATTACGCTTAATTTATTTATGATCTTGTTCGTAATAAACGAAATAATTACAACATTAACATTTCAGGACATATACAATTCCATATCAAACACAAAACGAAAGTATTTTGTCCATATTACAAATCAAATAGATAACTGAAACCTTTACTTAAAAAAAACGTAATATTATGTGCTCATAAATATTCGATTTTCAATTTGGTACTGCATTTTGTGTCCATCACTACTTAGTCGGAAGCCCCTTGTGACGCAAAACGGCGTTCAGACGCTTTGACATACTAAATACTAACTTCTGTATGTAGTTAGAACTATTGCTATTCCATTCTTCCAACAGTCTTCTCTTTAGTTCCGTAGCTGAGGTAATTGGTGAAGTTCGTATCCTGGGATCTAGTTCGTCCCACAAATTTTCGATCAGATTCAAATCCGGTGACTGCGCCGGGGTTCGAATCACCTTGGTACAGTTGTACGGCAGCCAGGAACGCACTTCATAGACTGTGTTTAGGATCGTTATCCTGGTAAAACTTGAATGTTTCCAGTATCCCTAATTTTTCAGCACTTTTCTGCAACTTGTCTGCAATTGTAAATATTCATGCTTGTCCATAATACCTTCAATAATCATCAACTCTCCAACTCCACGAGCAGAAATACACCCTCAAACCATCACACCTCCTCCACCATGCTTCACAGTTGGTTGAAGGTTTATTTTTTGTAGCTCTTGATAAGGTCTTCGCCACACCATTGTCCTCCCATTTGACCCAAAAACTTTGTAGGGACTCTCATCAGCGAAGACATCATATTTTTGTCCTTTTGAATGTACTCCTTAGCAAAGTTTAGTATCCCCCACCTATTTACTTCACTGATGTATGGTTTCTTCCTGACTACTCTTCCATTAAAGTCTTCTGTTTAAGTGTCCTCCTAATTGTTTGTGGACTGACCTGCTTGTTCCAGTCCTCATTCACATGTGCGGCAATCTGTGGTGCAGATAATCTTGGATTTATCTTTATTTTTCTAATTATGGCACGTTCTTCTTTCTCGGTTAATTTTTTCGGTCGACCTGGTGGTGGTACAGATTCCACTCTGTCTTCATTTTTGTATCTCCTAATGATGTCACCAACTGTACTCTTTGGAATATGTAACATTTCGGCAATTCCTGTATACTTGATGAAATATGCAAAGTTGCCTTATTTCAAATGTAGTGTTTCGACTCATTTGTCTGTGATGTTATTTAACTAAGCAATGCACTACTACCCGGATGTGCGACTTTTAGAATACTGAATGTGTCTTCTGTGTTCGTAAATAAATTAACATCAGGTGGAAGGGGGTGAAACCGAATGTTTACGAGCGGCGACATATGTTTCACTGACTGTAAATAAACATTTTCTTTCCATATCATACAATGCTCATCAGTGTGGTTTTAGGCGTAATAGATATTGATCAGATGTTTTGTATTCGACAGATATTGGAGAAAAAATGGGAGTATAAGGGTACAGTACATCAGTTATTCATAGATTTCAAAAAGGCATATGACTCGGTTAGAAGAGAAGTATTATATGATATTCTTATTGAATTTGGTATTCCCAAGAAACTAGTTCGATTAATTAAAATGTGTCTCAGTGAAACGTATAGCAGAGTCCGTATAGGCCAGTTTCTATCTGATGCTTTTCCAATTCACTACGGGCTAAAGCAAGGAGATGCACTATCACCTTTACTTTTTAACTTCGTTCTAGAATATGCCAGTAGGAAAGTTCAGAATAACAGACAGGGTTTGTAATTGAACGGGTTACATTAGCTTCTTGTATATGCGGATGACGTGAATATGTTAGGAGAAAATCCGCAAACAAAATATTAGGGAAAACACGGAAATTTTACTTGAAGCAAGTAAAGAGATAGGTTTGAAAGTAAATCCCGAAAAGACAAAGTATATGATCATGTCTCGTTGTCAGAATATTGTACGAAATGTAAATATAAAAATTGGAGATTTATACTTCGAAGAGGTGGAAAAATTCAAATATCTTGGAGCAACAGTAACAAATATAAAAGCCACTCGGGAGGAAATTAAACGCAAAATAAATATGGGAAATGCGTGTTATTATTCGGTTGAGAAGCTTTTGTCATCTAATCTCCTGTCAAAAAATCTTAAAGAATTTATAAAACGGTTATATTATCGGTTATTCTGTATGGTTGTGAATCTTGTACTCTTACTTTGAGAGAGGAACAGAGATTAAGGGTGTTTGAGAATAAGGTTCTAAGGAAAATATTTGGGGCTAAGAGGGATGAAGTTACAGGAGAATGGAGAAAGTTACACAACGCAGAACTTCACGCATTGTATTCTTCACCTGACATAATTAGGAACATTAAATCCAGACGTTTGAGATGGGCAGGGCATGTAGCACGTATGGGCGAATCCAGGAATACATATGGAGTGTTAGTTGGGAGGCCGGAGGGAAAAAGACTTTTGGGGAGGGCGAGACGTAGATGGGAGGATAATATTAAAATGGATTTGAGGGAGATGGGATATGATGATGGAGACTGGATTGGTCTTGCACAGGATAGGGACCGATGGCGGGCTTATGTAAGGGCGGCACTGAACCTTCGGGTTCCTTAAAAGCCATTTGTAAGTAAGTAAGTATCATACAGTGCAGGCACAATATTCTATATTGATCGTAATCTAAAAATACATAAAAATACATGCGTATTTTTAGACAATAAATTACTGCAATAGTATTGTTTATACACGTATGTGACAGAAATGCAGCCCAAAGATAATTAATTCGACAATACCGAATCTTTATGGGCGTCACTATAAGTATTCACATTTTTTAACTACCCTATATTAATGTAACTTCGTGAATTATTCTGTGGAAACTTAAAATAATAACAAAGTGCAAAATGGTTATATCTGAGAATAAATCAGTAGAATTTGGGAGATGAGATGTCAGGCGTACAATATCGGTCACAATTCTTTTAATGCCAGATTTAATAGACTGTTGACATTCCGAAAATTAACTTTTTTTTTCAATGACAAATGGCGGTCGAGTAATTCAGTTGGTATAGCAACCAACTATATGATGGAAGGCACGGATTCAATCCCGTATGGTGGCGGGATTTTTCTCGTTGCTTAATTTCCAACATGGTCCCAAGGTTCACTCAGTCTTCTGTTAAATTCTTTAGCGATTGTCGCCGGGGTGGTGCGTAGGAAAGTGCTGATCACACCACGCCATTCCAGTGCCGAGGTCATGAAAGCATGGAGTTCTACCTCCATACCCTCCATACACTTTAATCGCGTCTAAAGTAGAATACCTGTATCTTACCTTAATGACGAGCATAAAATAGTAAGAAAACATAATATAATTCTTATAAGAAAACATAATATAATTGTTACAGTTCATGTTTTAAATCGAAACTGTTTGCAACAGACATCCATAGTGGGTGTCGTGTAAAGAGCGAGGGGGTCGCGAGATGATTCACAAAATAAAAAACACATTAATATACATTTATTTTGAATTTATAAATACAAACATAAACAACGTTGAACATAAATATAAAAAATGTTTCAGTATTTATAAAATAAAAAATATTTAATGTGATAAATGTGCCTGTTTTTCAGAAAGTAGCTTCTCAAATCTGGATTCTATACAGGGTGAAAGGGGTATAAGTGCATTAATTTGAATTAGCAATAGAAACTAGTAGATAAGCTCGAATAACTGTTTCTCTGTCTATAACCACAGTATAGTATATACCAGGCCTGCATAAGGTTTGCGCTCTGCGAGCCGGCTCACAGCTCATGAGCGGAATGCAGATATTAGCTGCGCTCTGTATAAGGGTGGATTGGAAGAAGGGGCGGATCTCGTACAAAATAAACACAAAAGGAAGTACTATTACGAGTGCTTATGAAATGAATTTCCGTTCAGTGTTTGCAAAACTATCTTGGACTATTATTAATTAATAAAGAAGTATTTATTTTACAGAAGTAATAGAAATTCTATAGCTACTTAAATGTACAATATCATTTTGTTATATTTTTATTTATCAGTAGGCCTACATCAAAACGAGGTTTTATGCTGTTGGCAACTGAAAGAAACAGTAGCCTATTGGTCGTAATGAAACATCAGTTAAAGATGTTCGATGTCTGCCTTTATTAAAGTTGATTATAGAAAACAGTTGCTCATAAATATAAATGTTGAGCCAAACATAGCAATCATTTTCACAGCCAGCCTGTGTAGTCGTGGATATTATTGTTAATGTTCAGTCTTGTAAAACTCAACCAGGCTAGTATATTATTCAAACGATCTTTAGCCCTTTAGATTCCTCCATACTGTACTGTAGCAGTAGGTAAGCAACGTGAAACAGTTACTGAGAATATGCCTACACACTGCACTCCACTAGATAACTGAGTGGTCGTTTGCCTCTCCTCTACCCATAGCAAGTCTATGTCATTCTGACGTATCTTCCTCTCCGTTTCGGCGAGCGGTACACACCGCTCTCCCGCGCTGTTTGTGCAGACCTGGTATATACAGTCACGAAGCTTGAGTTGTGAGGGCACCAGGAACAATAGACTGTGCAGGTACTATTTCGCATTATCTGTAATGAGGCGATAGTAGCGATCCTAGTGGTTAGCAACCATCTAATGATGCATATTTACTACGTATTGAGCTTCGTGATTGTATATACTAGACTGAGCTATAACACTGAACAACAAATTTTTACTTTTTGTCTTGCTCCGAAATAAAAACAGGTGAATATTACTAATATGTATGCCCTAAATCTGAATTTAAAATCCAAATTGCCCCATCACGTACTATTTTCCGGGGAATTTTTTTTTTTATGAATAAAACTTCTTTTCTAATTTTTCACTGCTATTTGTAAAATTACAACACATTAGGATTCAAAATGCCTCAATAATTGAAAAATGTGTACTGGATACAAAAATTATGTTACATAGTTTAAAACACAACAACAATAAAAATATTTCCTGCGTATAATGAGAAAAATCTCGGAATTTGAACTTACCATTTAAAAGAATTTTCTAGATGACTTCTATTTATAACTAGATTCGGGACTGTCTTTTACAAGGAACCAACAATAGTCTGCAGGCATGCTGGATGATGATCTTCCTTTATATCTCCTTTCCATGTCAGATATTTCTTGATAAAATCTTTCTCCATGCTCATCGCTTACCGCTCCAAGATTAGGAGGAAAGAAATCCAAATGTCAATGTCAAAAGTATATTTTGAGAGACATATTACACCTCATTTTCTCATATGCACTTAACATGGTTCCCACACCAAGTTTTATGTAGTTGTCTGCCATAGAATTTCCAAGGGAATATGAGCAAACGTATTTGAAAGCGCGCCATGCCATTTTTTCTGTAACGGAAAATTTTTCCTCAAGTAAATAGTCAGCCATAACTTTGTGAATTTGTGGACCTATGAAAATGCCCTCTTTTAATTTGCCTTCACTCAAACTGGTAAGCTTTTCTCTTAAATATTGAAAACCCCACTCTTGTTTGTTCATTGCGTGGATCTTACTTTGAACTGTTACGAAATTTACTCAATAGAAGGGACCAATACCCATTTATTTATTAGGAGTACAAGAGAACATGCCAACAACCATAGGAAACTGGAAATAATTCATAAACTCATAAAATGCATTAGCTCTCGTTTTGGTTTACAGCTCCCAACCCGCTCCAGATTTTTCCTGGAGGAGCACTTATCGAAAAGTGAAATCATAGTATATCTTAAAAACCTTACGTGATACGAAGAAGAGAGATGCATTTTCGGATTCAGAGCACACCAAACCACAGGGGACACATCGTTTTAAGTCGGAGCAAAATTCTTGTTGTTCAGTGTAATGGCTATGGAAAGAATCGAGTTTCTGTTGAGAGATTGGAAGTTGCAACAGCGCAATGCTTGATTCCCCATAAATTAAAAGCATATCTAGGTACTCGCGATTAGTAAATTTTGGCATTGCCTTTAATTGACTTCAGCTTTAGAATTCTACGAACATACTGGCTGGCATAAAGACATCCTACTGCTGAGGTACAACGTAAGAACCCAGATAAACAGTGTACGCTTGCCGAGCAGCGATGGCAGGTTTACCTGAAGATACCGTCACACTGTAAATGCGTTTTTAATCATTTAATTTTGTACGTTATTACACAAATGAAGCGTTTTTCGAAGAAATGACAAAGGAATATTTTTTCGGCTTGTTCTTGGCGTTGATATAAAAGGGATTCAAACTTCAGACACAATTTTTTTTTTCGGCTAAACCGTTATTGAAATACCAAAATGGCATTTGACGTTTTGGTTACTCGTACAATTTAAAGATTCTATTCTTAAAATTAATGCAGTTATACTCCTTTCACTCTGTATTCATTACAAACACACTGATATTCAAGTTCAAGGCGATTTCTCGTTTTTGTTTTGATGGCAATCATAGAAGAGAAACTTCTTTGTATAAATACAAGGTTACAAATATTATAAAAAATTTAAGGGATTATTTTGCAAACTCGAGATATTCTTGCATTCTTTTGATCCAAATCTGGTCGACACTCTGCGAAAAAAAAGTCTATTTCTGCATTCCATCAGTAGGTACATACACATTTCAATGAGATTCTTCGTCATATTTTTTTTTTATTTCTGCCAGTTGGAAGCAACTATCTAAAAACAGATTCAGTATCCGTCTGTGACTGTCGCAATTGTTTTAAGATTCTTCTGGAAATAGTCAAAAAGGTGTTGTTTAAAATATTGTGCAAACTTAATTGCGTGTTCATGAAAACAAACTCGGTATTTGTCGCAGGCTATAATACGTAGCTATATTTTCCATGAGTTCTTTAATATACTGAAATGAATCAAAGAGTGCAAGCATAATTTTCATTTTGTATTGAAATATTGCCGCAGGGCCATGGCGGTGATAGTTTGAAGTATGGAAATGATTTTCATGTAATATTTCGTGTCATCGTTGCAGCATATACTTGTATTTTTGTCGTTCCTTGAGTTGTATCCACTGGTTTTGAGTAAAATTATCGTTTTCGATTTTACAGAAATTTGTATTTTTGAATGAGGTTAAATACCGGCACGATAGAGGGGGAGACGCAAAGAAAAGTATTGCACAAAAGTGGATCGCATCTTCAAAAAGTTCAGGAACCACTGATTTACAATTTACAAAAGTTTAAAAGTGTATTAATTATAAAAGCTCCGTGCTAGAGCTCTTGGCTTATAAGCTTGGGGGGCTCGGGTTCGTATCCTGCTCTATCCTGAATGTGTACTTGTGTTCAACAAGCCCATGATCCAAGCAACAAGAGTTTTCTCCGGGTACTCCAGTTCCCCTCTGACATTCCAGCAATTCTCAATAATTATCATCATAATTTGTTACGTTTATAATATGGACCCACCGACTGTGTTGCACTCTGGATAATCTTTGACGAACTAATTGATCTAAGCTTCTCGGCATCAGCGACATTTATGACTCCGCTCTTAGAGTCGGGACGATTAAGCCTTGGTTTTTCTGAACCGACGCATGCGAGTTGCGAGGCCCGCATCGCACAAATCCAGACTACACGAGAGATAGTGAGTGGTTTCTATGGCTGCGCATCGCGAGGTCTGCGCACCTCGCAGACATAGAAACCACTCAGTATCTCTCGTGTAGTCCGGATTTGTACGAGGCGGGCCTCGCATGTCGCATGCGTCGGTTCAGAAAAACCAAGGCTTTAAAGTGTCTAGAAGAGAAGTCAACAATCTCTACTTTAGAAAATTTTACAGTAGAAGCAAAACAATATTACAGGTATTCATGAAACGAAAATTTGAACAATAACTACAGTACTTGCATATATGTAAATTGGCATCTGAAAATCAATTGTAAGTAATACTTTTACTTTAAAGGTACTATGGAACAAGATAATAAGGCGTTTCATTTGGCGATTGCTGTTTTTGCATCTCATATGTGGATTTTACTGTCTTTGCATCTGAGATGAGGAAGATTGCCAGATTTTGTAGCAGAGTTCCAAATTTATATCTTTGCTTGAAATTTTAATTTGGATTACAAAAATAATATTATTGACATAACAAGATATACTCACAAGATTTTTTTCTTCTTCACATATTCGATACTTTTAAAGTTTTTCTGTTCATCTTGCTAAAACAACATAGAGATAAGAATGTAAGTAATTTTCTACATACAATTCTGACAGTTCTTCATGAATTCACACACAATTATCTGCCTTACCAAGTAAATCGATGCACGATTATTGTCAATTAGACACGTAAAAATACGATTTTGTGTTCTGACTTAGGTGGATTTCAAGTAGTAGTTTCATATCAGCCACTTTCTTATGATGGACAATGTTTGGTTATGATAGTTGAATGAGTTTGAAAGCATCTGAGCAACAGGGGTTTCTTTTTTCGTTATATATTTAAACGAACCTATATCATGTCTGTAGAAGTTCTCACTTGTCACCAGGATATTGCGCTTATTATTGTAAGGTCTCTTAAGGATGTATGTCTTATAGGGAGCAAACTTGAAACAGTATCTCTTCTGCTTCAGATTTTCAATCAAATATTTCACACACTTCCGTTCCAACCTTCACTCCTTTTGAATATTTTGAAATTATTCCGAGGTACTCTTCTGAAATAACTTTCGAACACAAAGAGTCTGTTAGGTGGGGAAGAAAGAGTGGCCCCGAAATGGTAAAACATTTGAACGTCTAGAACACTTGACGGTGCTTGAACAGCTTTGGAAGGTGATACGGGTGTTACTTTTTCAGTGCTATTCATTTTACTGGAAATCTTGTGATAGCTACTTTAATAAATCAGTGAATTAACACACAGTAAACACAAAAATGTAAGCAAAAGAAAACATATGGCTGACAGTCACTTGGCCAAATACTCGTAGGTGTCTCTGATTGGTCAATGTGGATATTGTACACTTTGCTTTTCAGATGGTAAAAATGATAATGGAGATAGCAGTCTTTGCTTCTAACCCCGGTTTTCAATATAAAACTAACCCATTTACAACTGATTTTGCTTCACACAACCTTTGCATATCGTGAGAAAACACCGAGGAGAATTCTATGCTGCCATGAAGTAAATCCATAAAGAACTGGAGATTGCTGACTTTGCTTCTAGGCACCTCATATACAGGATGGAAGTGAAATAACCCTGCAGATTTTTAGAGCGAATAACTCATGTTCTATGTAACAAAAAATTGTGGTACCATATTGGTAAAAAGTTCATAGTTTTCTCAGAGAAAAATGTTTTTTCCCAAATATTTAACTCTCTCACTCTAATTCGCTACCGTAATTTCCCATAACTACGATCCTGGAACACAACTATGGTCACAATACAACTATTCAAAGAACATTGTAGGAGTAACATAAACCGTTCGTAGAATGCTATAGTGACTTGACTTCAAACTACAGTACAGCAAAAATATAGATAAGTGAGGTACTACGTTATGGAGTACAAAATTTGAATGGACCATAGTTGTGTTCCAGGATCATAGTTCTGGGAAATGACGGTAATTATTGCGAATTGGATCGGATCGTGATTTTTGTCAATATCGATAGAAAATCTAATAAAAACTAATTTATCCCTCTGGCGTATTTCAATAACGTGGGCGGTTTTTGTGTAAACTTAATTTTAAAACCACTAATTTCAAGTCATTGAACGATGCAGTCACATCGCAACGTTGTAGCTGCAGAAGGAGGCGCGAAGCATTTCACATACGCTGAGTTCTTTGGCCTCTTACATCTGTATTACGATACGAAAGCAGACTATTAGCGGCGAGATTGCCAGACTGCTGGAACTTCCAACTTAATTTTCTAATTAACCGTGCAGTTAATCATAAAAGGTACAGGTTTTCTATTCATATAAAGTGTATCCTATTGTCCCTTTCAGTCTGCAGGACTATTACACTTTTACCCTGTATATATGTTATAAAGCTGTATACAGAATGATTATAAAAGGTGTTGAAATTTTACACTTGACATTAAATGGGTTTCAGACGATCTCAACCAGTTTTTAATTGCGATTAGTATTAAATACGAGTTGCGAATTACCTGTAGGTAACAGAATTAGAACACCAACTATGTGCTTGGAACGCATACTTGCTTTAAACTGTTATCATATCTTTCTAAATTATGGAGAAAGCAACATACGGATTATTGAGAAAACACAGTAATGTGGGTTTTTTCATTGTTGGTGATGAATAAGGGTCAGTGTTTCGAAGAGTGGTTCTATGATACATTCAGTTTTAGTTGAGGAAGAAACAGGGATGAGTATTATACTCAAGGATCGTTGAGCTAATTGGGTGCCTTAAATGGATGTAGCCAACGGGTAAGATACTCTTTTCACTTTTCCTTCTTCTTCTGAGAACGAAGGTAAAACCAACCTTTGAAACATTGTGAAACCCTGTACATCATCATTGTAAATTTCAATCTTTTCTCATAAACACTATATATATATATATATATATATATATATATATATATATATATTAATGTTGTTAGTGAAAACCCCATTTCCAAATATATTTCATTTGTTCTTAAAGGTAACAGTGCATATTGTGCAATGGAGCATTAATAATATAATTTCCTAGCAATAATAAAACTACTGTCTTCGCGCTACGAGTTGGCGCTGGGAGTAGATAGGCGGGACGGGGGAACTTTACGCTACGCTCTGACCTGAAAACTTCGTCCACTTACTTGGCTACACGGGAACGGAGTCAGACATAAAAGATTCCGCATCTTCGGTGCTGTCGCTATGACTATCATTATCACATTTTTCAAAATTTCTGGAGTATGATCTGTCTATGATAATCGTCTGTTTATGTTCCAGCCGTGTATATTAATTCGAATCTCTCAACAAAGCCATTAGCCCCACCGCCCCCATCCTGATGAACAACAATGAGTGTTCTGGACACATTTGTGGTAGTCAAAACTCCCGTAACATTTTTATCGTGCCAGAACTTGGGAAACGTTAAATTGGTAGGCCTATCTATCCGCATTTCGTCCAGATACAAAATCGGTTTTTCCACTTTCCTAAGCTTTCTTATTTGCTGTAGATATCTTCACGTATTCTAATTGACAGTGTTTTCCTCGATTTTTTTTGCTGCACACTTCTTCCACCTGAAATCCCTTTTCTTCAGTATTCGTCTTAATGTTGTCTTTCATTTCAAATCCATTTTCTCTTATAAAAGGGTAGACGTTTGTTGCAGCTTGGTACTATTTTTTTACTTGTTATTTAACGACACGGTAATAACTACTAGCTTCTTCAGTATCGATTGAATTGATGATGGCGAGATGGTATTTGGCGAAATGAAACCAAGGATTCGCCATAGATTACCTGACATTCGCCTTCCGCTTGGAAAAACCTCGGAAAAGCCCAACCAGGTACTCAGCGCAAACGGGAATCGAATTCACTCCCGAGCACAACTGCAGATCAGCAGGCAAACGCGCTACCTCCTGAGCTACGCCGGTGGCCCTCTTTCTTTTTCAAATAAGAATTCTCAATTATATCTTTTTTGTCAATCTCCCGTCGAAGTCATCTACATTTGCATTTCGGTAGTCTGGACGTTTACATTTTTTTTCTCCCTCAGGTGTCGACAACGCACTTTCTTCTGTGCAGTCTTTCATTTCATTCCTTATACGCTGTATTGTTCTTGTGGATAGATTACTGTAGAGTACTTTTCTACCTTTGCTGTAGGTTTCGTAAGAGGAATGCAAAGGCACTGTTGTTCTTTTTCTTCATCACAGAATTATTTTGCACTTCTAATAATATTCCTTTCTTCGCTATAGATTGTCAATCCTTGTTTCCTCTTTGTCGACATATTTACAATAAACAAAAAACTGCTATAAACCTAAATAACAGTATAAAATAACATAAATTCTATTAACTATACTATTATCAACACTATTAGCACGAAAAGCAAAGGATAACTAAAGCAATACAAGATTTGTGGTATACTGAAAACAATTGTCGTGTTGAAACTAATAAAACACTACAGTAAAAACCCCACTATTATTTTCACAAAGTCGCAAAGATTAATAGACACGTGCAGTAGATGTTTGTGAAACAGGAATATTGCAGTGAACAGCGCGGTGCGCATGCGCGACTGTTTCCCCTCCGCCCCGTCTAAGTACTTCAGGCGCCTTCTCCTGGCGTGACAACAGTATGCTGAGTGCAGCCAATCAAATGCTTCATTTCACAATAGAGATATTAATGAATAAGTATGCCAAGTTTCATGACTCTAGCTTTAACCACTGAGAAATAAAATGAATACTTGTCGTTGAAAACGTAGAACTTTTTTTTGTTGAGCTAATTAAATGTAAAGTTTTGGCTGCACATGACATGTACATTAACACAACTTCTACCAATTACATAAAAGTATACAATAATTAAGATATGGATATAAAATTGTCATGAAACCGTACATTTTTAGCGCAAAAATAAACAAATAATAAAATTTGTCAAAATTCGACACTGTTTTAAGTTGGCACATCGCTTTAAGTCGCCCTGTGCTTTTATTATTTTTTTCGTAAGCAACAATAATAGAGAATTGTAATTTGATCAGATTACAGAAACCTAATTCAAATTGACGTAGTTTTGAGAATCGGAAACAGTTACGCAGATATTCGGAATCTGAGCTGTATAATTCATGTGTTATGTTTTAATTTACATTATGTAAGAAATAAGCGCTTTAGGTGGGGGATTAAACTTCATAAATAACCTGCATATATATGATTTGAATGTCAATGAAATATGAAATTTAACAACTGGGTAAATCACGTAAGCATGATGCCAGACAAACGATATATCAAACAGATATGTGATATTCTGTACGTCAAAGGAAAAAAGACACACAGACTGGTCGAGTATGATATGAGCCGACCAAATTGGAATGGAGCCGAAACAGGTCTGATCGACCTATACCCTATTGTTTTTTTTTTTTTTTTCCGTAATGTAGGAAGTAAGAAAGACTGTATACAGAGTACGGTGCTCTAATGCAGTGGTTCCCAACCTTTTTTGACTGACGACACACTTTACTGAACGCCCACAACATCGCGACACTTATTTGTTTTTATTAATAATAAACATAATAATAACAACCAGTGCTTTTCTTCTGGCGAAAAAGATTGTGGAATTCTGTGTAGAAATTTTATAGCGGACGGGGAGATGATTACTGTTCACTGCACGGGATTTTTATCGTTTTTATCCCCCCTTTCGTCCAACTAAGATTTTCAAGGTCTAAGTGGAATTCAAATAAAAATTATATTAAAAACGGAGATATTCGCACTCGGTTCGATGATGAAGAATGCAACAGAAAGTACCGGAACCCGTTCTAGCGCGTTCCATGAGGAAAAGAAAAACACTGTTAACTTTTATGTAGTGTCGTACATCCAGTGTTGTAGATAGATCGATGTTACCATGCAATCGAAAATTGTAAAAAAAATATATATAAATAAATAAATAACTTGATTGGTATTAGAAAAAAAAAACAAAGCTATGTGTCAAAAATCGCAAGCTATCTATGCTGGATGTCCGATAAAAGATTTTTATTATCGTTTTTGAAAACTCACCTATTTGAATTAATGTGAAGTCTGCGCTTTGTGGATTGCACAGTTTCTCTATACGTGGCCTTATGGTTGACCCGTAACTCTTCAAGATGCAGCAGTCTGTCCCTTTGTTTAGATTTCACTATTTTTATGGTAGAAAATGCTGATTCACGCAGGTATGACGTTGAAAACGACAGTTCTAAATATATTTTTAGTTTATTGGGCACCATCGCCTGATTTGACAAAACATTTCCGTATATATAAGACACTCGGGATTTTGTTTATATTCATCTCCACGCCACGTAAAACCATATTGCAAGTATTCATCACTATACTAACGAAACGCAGGGAATTTTCGCTCACATTATTTGAATTAGCATCTAACCTAGAACTTGATTCAGATTGTCATTTAGAATTAAAAATTTGTCCATGGTAAAATCTAAATAAAGCACTTTTGATAAAATAGTCGCACTATCACCCGCTCACACGTAGGCCTATATACTGAAACTGACCAGTATGTTCGGACGATTCTAAATTCTGTTTATTCCTAAATGGGAATTGTTGGAGGTGTTCACTTTCATTCGAATTATCGCCAGGCAAAAAAATTAAGCTGAGCATTGTTGCAGATATTTACGTTTCATTGGTAAAGTCTGTCTCAAAATAAAATGTACCATATCAAAGACTTCGTTGCAAATAAAAAATGCGTTATAAAGATACTTTCTTGATAGCATAAGCAAAATTTCGCGACACACTCCATGGGGCTACGCGACACACCGGTTGGGAACCACTGCTCTAATCGTTACAATAAAATACTTCTTAGGCATTTAATACATTTCTCCAATACCTCAAAACATCGTTTCGCAAACGTTTCAGATCCACACTCCCTCCCCACTGTTAACAAAACTGCTGCTGTTGCTGCTGTAGCGCTATAGCCCAAATTGAGCCTTGTCCTCTATACGTCGCCTCCAGTACTCTCTATCTAGTCTTTATTTCCCTTGCCCGTATCCCCAGTAGTTTGAAGACATTGTCTGACTTCATCGTCCCATCTCTTTCTGGGTTGTTCAACCTTCCTTTTACTATAAATTTGTTGAGATAGGGTTTTCCTCGGGATCCTATCGTCCTCCATTGTTATAACTTGTCCTGCCCACTGCAGTCTTAATATATATATAAATAAAATTAACATCTTTATATGAGTTGTATATATCTGTATTATACCTTCCTCCAACCCCTGTCAATCTGAACCGAGTCATAAATCCAGAAATCCATCTTTAAGATCTTCCTTTCTCAATGGTTGAGCTGTTTGGACTTTTTCCATTGCTAATTTTCAGAATTGTAGCACAACAATCAGCTCAACCATTGAACAATTCACCGTTGCTCTCCCCCCTTTCATTCAGATCAGTCTTCCTCTCTGTTAGCAAAAATTAAGTCTAACATTGAAATTAATTTTATTTTTATATTATTATTATTATTTATTATCATCACCATTATTGTCCTTGTCGACCTCGTCATCTATTTTAAGTTTGTGCCCTTTGGCTTAGTCACCCTTCACTTTTGAGAGAATATTTGAACCTACGTCAGACAAAGCAGCAACAAGGTGCATAAGTAGGCCTACATACCCAGCGCCAGTCGTCATATATGACTGAAATGACACGCTACACATTAAAGATGCCGAATTTAACTTTTATCACGTGCAGCCTCTGAAAGTGTAAGCCTGTATTTGTAATACAGTATGTAGTTTGATTATACTGCGTCTTTGTTTTTATCACATTCATTAAACAACCAAGTGTCATGATGATCATTACGATATTCATTAAATTCTTCTATCTTCATTAATATTGCTTATGCCTTTTTCATGGTCTTCTAACGTTCTATCATCCTTCGACTTGCATTTGAGCATCAGATTAGGAAATTAATCGTCTTAAGTGTTCATCTATTATGTTACATTTGGCTCTGTCTAATTACCTAATTTTTGGCTTTTATCTGTCCCTAGGGGGTTATTTTTTAGTTTCTTCATTACATTATTGTTATTGAAAAGATACTCATTAGTGTGTTGCAATGTTCGAACATGAGAGAGGCAACCAAGACATTACAAATTTCGTCTTAGCAAAATATATGCTAAAATTCTTAAACTGTGAAACATGAAGGAGTAGGAGTGGAGGATAGCTAATATTTTATAACAAAGTGAAACAAACATGACAGGCCTTCTTCTTCAGAGCGAACATCGGCGAATATCGAACTTGACCGTACTCCACAAACTTGAACCGAGCATAACGCATGTAATGCATGGCAGCAATACTCATGCCTCTGTTCTAGTAAGTTACATTTCCCCTTTCAGTAGCCCTATTCTCATCACACTCAGTCAGCATGTTAGTTGAAGTTAAGTTGAAACTGAAACTGTTATTCTTTCATAAAATCTCTTGTTTTTGTGATAATCGTGTTATTTACCAGCGCTGTTACATATTCTAGCATGACTTTTTCGGAAGAAAAGCAAAACTTTTGGCTCCATGCCATACATTTATAAAACATAAATTAGCTATGACCCATACAAAATCAATGGCCACGTGTTGCTCGCTCCGCCATGCTCAGTGTTCGCTCACACGCTTTTATGCGAATCAGCACAGCGTCTCCATTGAGACTACAGATGTCTCTGATCTGAGGAATAACGTCTCGTGGGATCACAGTGGCCCCTGACGTGTGAAATAGAATGTAGAAGACGTTGGACGAAATGAGCCTTTCAACATCGATCGTTTCAAAAAAACTACTCGAAAAGGAGACCTCTAATAAATGATGTGTATATAATGACGACTAAGTACAGTAATACAAACAGGGTGCGAATTAAGATTTCTGATGAGGGGGGATAGAATCCTAGATAGAGAATACCATACATAAAATTATTATTATCCTCATTCAATACGGCTCAACGCTTGGTCGCACTGAGTTGCTTGTCTTGCATCTTGATCATAATAATTAATAATAAATATATCCATGAGCAGGCTTAAGATAAGATGTGTAATTCCTAAGTTATTGATTGTTGTCAGCTTGCCGGTGATGATAATACATCAGTATTATTTTCTTTGCTACTTCATACTGTATTTTATAAAGTATACTCGTATTAAAACAATTATATTTTGTGAGAGGGGGATAGAAGTTATTCCTGACAGAGATGTTAATATGAATTTATGAGAGGGGGTTAACTTTCCAACAGGGGGGAAATACCCCCATCCCTCCGTTAATTCACACCCTGATTACAAATTAAAATTATGTTATAACGGTGTTTACAACACATAAACATACTTTTTTTACTTGGTTATTTAACGATGCTGTATCAACTACGAGGTTATTTAGCGCCGGTGGAATTGATGATAGCGAGATGATATTTGGCGAAATGAGGCCGAGGAGTGCCATAGATTACCTGACATTCGCCTTACGGTTGGGAAAAACTTCGGAAAATTCCAACCAGGTAATCAGCCCAAGCGGGAATCGAATACGCGCCCGAGCGCAACTCCGGATCGGCAGGAAAGCGTCTTAACTGATTGAGCTACGCCGGTGGCCCATACACATACTACCTTGAAGATAATGTAGCACGCGAAGAAAGGCGCTCCACATTTTGAGAACCTCTGATGTAGACTGAATAATAATTGTAAAACATGTCGAAAGGCGTCGTAAATAAGGTTTTTTATTTTATTTTATTTTATTTTCAATTTCGGATTTCATTTTTGAAATTATAGTTGAGTTTTTCTGTATGCAAAATTTTATTCATTTTTTTTATAAATTTAGTGGTACAGGATTCAAATTTATTTACAATTTACATTTGAAATGAATACATATGTATGGATACCCGAAATGACCATATGCTCGTGCTCGGGTACAGTCCAGTAGTCTACATAAATTTTACAGGGATCAAATAATAATGCTGATGATAGAAATAATAGTAACAATGATAATAATAATGATGATGATAATAATAATAATAATAATAATAATAATAATAATAGAATAATCGTGACAGAAATTATACAAAGATTGTAATACAAAATAATTCATTAATAATAATAATAATAATAATAATAATAATAATAGTGATAAAACAAAAATATTTACAATAATAAAATAAATACTAAGACGGATAAAATAAAATATAAAACCACTAGCGAGAGTTAACACAACTTAAATAAGCATATAATAACCGGAAAATATGACGAACTCGAAAATCAGCAGAAAAGTTCGTTGTATAGCAGACGACAGCAACCGCCGTATTGCCATTGTGTTGTGCATTAATGGTAGTAGTGGGGAGCTGAAAGTCTACGTGACTGCCGTTCTCTTCGAATCTTCTCGTAAAATCATGGGAAGTTAATGCTGAAAAAACAAAATGTCTACGAGTCAAACTGTTCATTATTACCAGGATAAATACAAATAATACTGAAATATATTAATCGAGTTTCAGTTACAGATCTCTCCTTTTGTGCAAGAGGTATCATATCAAAATATTTTATGAATGGCGGGGAAAATATAAATTTCAATAACTTTCTAGTGACAAGATATAGTGACGAGTACAATCAAGTGTATCTGTGGCGATGCTAAGGAATCATTTATTGGAGATATACACTGTTATTAATTAAGAAAATGATCTATTTGTATTTATTAGAATGTTTTATCTTATAGGTTACATGCATCAGATAAATACAATAAAAATTAGTACCATATAATGCTAGTAACACTTAAAAAAATAATAAAATTTATCAAATATCATACAAACATTTTCACTTTATTTTTAAACTTAAGAATGTATAACTTGCTTTTTGGAAGTAGATTTTTATTGTACCTTGTGTAGGGCTAAACTACCGCGGTTTCAGTATGAAAAATTAATATATTTGGCTTGAAAGGGGTTTTTGCCAAGGAGTAAATGAGAACTCGTGTTTTCTTAAAAAATGTCGAATTCACTTTCTTTTTATATCAGAGTACCTATCATAATGAGATGAAGCTGTCGCTGTATGTATACGGTTCGACTAATGCGGGCAAATTCAACATGGCGTCGATGCTATGTTCATGGGCTCCAGTTCTGCCCGAGCATGAATGTTTGTACGCGTTGTCATTTTTATGCTCGTAGTTGTCTTGGTAGATAGCCGACGTCATACTATACCTACGTCAGGGAAGGACTTTATGTACTAGTCTGATGTAGGTATCGCGAAAGAAGAATAAAACCTCCAACACAACGAGGTAAAGAACGAACTACAATGAGACAAACAATGAGAATATAATATGAAAGTAACGAACAGAAATTAATGAAATAGAAAACTGGATTGCCTTAGATCGAAGAGGCAGTGCTTTGTACTAAACATCCCACTATTTTTATTTTACGTTATATGTAAATCGTTTTAATTACACAGAGATGGCGCAGATGAGATTCCTGTATAGCAAGCTATTGTAATGTGTCTCTCCCCATCCCACTCTCACCTCTCCCCGGACTACCCTTCGCGAAGTAGAAACCTGACTCGCATGAACATTGCGTCGGTATCCTCTTGTATTGATGTGCTCAAGTTCCTAGTAGTTGGTGGCGAAGGCACCAGATGGCGGACAAGTTGCTGCTGTACTTCGTTTTCGTCTTCCGGTTGGGTAATAACCAGACATCGGATTCTAGGGCAAATGCCTATTTTGTTTCTTTAGGAGAAAAGTAAAAATAATTATTAATATTTGTGCTTCATGGAAATTGAAAGGTATTCAAAGAGTTTTATAGTGTCCTAAAATGCCCTAAAACGGTTATTAGAGCCTAATTTGTTAATATTCGCCTAAAAATGCCTAACTCACTGTAAAGTTTCGCATTTCACTCTTACTTTTTATAATTTATACATGCATTCACTGCGAAATTTAAGGCATTTAAAAAGTGGAAAGTTTGCTTCACACCGGCCATGAAACCATTGATAAAGGAAACAAAATGTTTTGAATCTCACGACACTCGCAATAGATTTCACCGAATTTAACATGTTTGGAGGCATAAATGCCGACAAAGAACCAACCTTAGTTTTGAAGCAGGCAACAATCACAACATGTGCTGCTACCGATTCAGAGATATAGCTACTATACTATAAAAATGACTGTTTTCGGTCTGAAACCGATTAGCTGTACTGCCCTTCAGAGTGTCATAAAATCACAATTTTTGGAGAAAGAGTGTTTTTGAAATATTTATGAAAAGTCGTAAAACTGCGAATTAGTAGGGTAAACCGTTACAAAATATTTAAAAGAATGGCCCTCCTAGTGTTAACACTACCAGGAAATGCAACAATAAGTGGAACTTTGTATTTTTGTCCAATTGAATCTCAATAACAACAGTTCATTTGAATGCTCGTTAACAGTTGCTCTTTCCCTCACCTTATTTGTGTTGAGAAGTTTTGAGCGGTAGGACGTTTTCCTGTGAAGTTTAACGCGATAATGCCGAAAAATATAAGTGCAAAATCTACACAATGGCTAACAGAATATTCAGAATTCACTTATGATGGAAAAATAATATTCTGCAAGATTTGTAGCAAACAGGTATGTAACAATAGTTGAAATATATAAATTCTATTAATTTTAATGAGTAGGCCTATAATATTTATACATTGACTGAGCTATCCTGAGGTATAATTCTTTTTAAGACCACTACACTTTAACCTTTTAAATTCCCATAGTTAAAGTATTTGCAGGTCATTAAAATTTTGATTGTTCGAACCCACTAACTTTGTGATATAAATACGGCAATACAACAATTAGGATTTTATTTTAATTCAGTTTACTTTACATTTTTAGATTTCGCAAGAAAAGAAGTGCAACCTAAAGCAGCATGTGCAAGGAGCGGCTCATAAGGCTAAAGCTCAGCAGAAAAATCAACTGCAACAAACTTTACTAACACAGCCTACTTCATCCAATCTCAGCAGCAATTTCTATGCTGATTTAACCAGAGCGTTTGTTGCTGCTAACATTCCCTGGAATGCAATTGAAAATCCGGTTTTTTAAGACAGTTTTTACAAAAATACTGCAAACTATCCCATCTGAGTCGACCCTAAGAAAAAATTACTTAGACAGAATATACAATGAAACTTTAGGTTCCATTCGGGACGATATAGGTGATTCTTACATATGGGTCTCTGTGGATGAAACCTCAGATCCTATGAATAGGTATATAGCAAATATGGTAGTAGGAAAACTTAGTCCTGATGGACCTTCGATTCCACACCTCGTATGTGTTAAGGAACTTTCGAAAGTGAATAGCCAAGCCATTGCTTATTTTGTAAATAAAGGCCTACAGTCTTTATACTCAGGTAATATAGACGATTCTAAAGTTCTGTTGTTTTGTACTGATGCTGCCTCATACATGGTTGCTGCAGCTCCACTTCTTAAAACATTTTATCCTAACCTCACGCATGTAACCTGTCTAGCCTTCACAGGGTTTCTGAAACAATCCGGAATGAATTTCCTCTTGTCAATTCGTTTATTTCTAACACAAAAAAATGTTTTTGTAAAGCCCCATCCAAGATTTCAATATTCAGAGAGAACTTTCCAGATATCCCACTCCCACCTCAGCCGGTTGTTACACGATGGGGAACCTGGATTCAGTCAGTGGTGTATTATTCTAAGTATTTTAAAGAAGTGGTTACAGTTATTGATAAATTACCTGAAACTGATAGTGCAGCGTGTGTGAAAGCAGTGAAAGATTGTCTGAATGACTCACGAGTGAAAAACGATATTGCCTACATAACATCAAACTTTTCTTTCATACCTGCAAGCATTGAACAATTAGAACGTGAAAAACAATCTCTTTGTAGCCAAATAGCAATAGTAAAGGAAGCTCAAGTGAACATACATTCTGCTTTGGGCGAAACTGGGAAAAAAAGTTAAAAATAAGTGGGACAACGTATTAAATAAGAATGTAGGATTTTCATTGTTGGAAAAAGTATCAAGAGTGATATCGGGGGAAAGTGTAAATGTTCCAGTAAGTATTGATGTTTCTATTGTACCTAATTTAAAATTTGCGCCTCTCACATCAGTTTCGGTTGAAAGAAGTTTTTCTGCTTTCAAAATGATTCTCAGTGACAAAAGGCAAAGGTTAACTGTGGAGAATTTAGAAAAAATTCTGGTGGTGTACTGTGCAGATAATTATAATAAAGTCTGAGCATGGAACTGAATTTCAATAACTTAAAATGAGTAATCTTGATATCAATAATCATTATTTCATTAGTTTCAATATATTAAATTTGTGCAGCTCTGTTTATAAATATAATATAGTATTCTTTTTTAATGTTTAAACATACTTTTTTGTGCGTATTTTAGTGTATAACTAAAAATTTCAGTGAAAGAAATAAGTATGATACCTTGATGTGCCTAAAATGCCTATTTTCATTAAAATAGAGCCTAATTTTACAAATTTTGAGCTTATTTTAGGAGCCTAAAACTGCAATTTTTAGTGCCTAAAAATCCGATGTCTGGTAATAACCTACTTCGACTACTTTTTTTTGTCTTTGGTGAGCAGAGATTCGTTTCTAATGGCAGACATCAGTTTCTGTAGCGAATGATGGAATAAATGGTTGCTTGTTGTTTGTTTATGACAGAAATTTATTTGTAGGCGATATTAATTTCAGGAATAATACATTAAAATCCATGTTCATTAGATAATTTATAAATTTCAAATTTATTTACAATTTACATTTGAATTGAATACATATGAATAGATACCCGAAATGAGCATAATGCTCGTGCTCGGGTACAGTCCAGTAGTCTACATAAATTTTACAGGGTTCAAATAATAATGCTGACGATATAAATAATAGTAACAATAATAATAATAATAATAATAATAATAATAATAGAATAATCGTGACAGAAATTATACAAAGATTGTAATACAAAATAATTCATTAATAATAATAATAATAATAATAATAATAATAATAATAATAATAGTGATAAAACAAAAAATATTTACAATAATAAAATAAATACTAAGACGGATAAAATAAAATATAAAACCACTAGCGAGAGTTAACACAACTTAAATAAGCATATAATAACCGGAAAAAATGCCAGACTCGAAAATCAGCAGAAAAGTTCGTTGTATAGCAGACGACAGCAACCGCCGTATTGCCATTGTGTTGTGCATTAATGGTAGTAGTGGGGAGCTGAAAGTCTACGTGACTGCCGTTCTCTTCGAATCTTCTCGTAAAATCATGGGAAGTTAATGCTGAAAAAACAAAATGTCTACGAGTCAAACTGTTCATTATTACCAGGATAAATACAAATAATACTGAAATATATTAATCGAGTTTCAGTTACAGATCTCTCCTTTTGTGCAAGAGGTATCATATCAAAATATTTTATGAATGGCGGGGAAAATATAAATTTCAATAACTTTCTAGTGACAAGATATAGTGACGAGTACAATCAAGTGTATCTGTGGCGATGCTAAGGAATCATTTATTGGAGATATACAATGTTATTAATTAAGAAAATTATCTATTTATATTTATTACAATGTTTTATCTTATAGGGTACATGCATCAGATAAATACAATAAAAATTAGTACCATATAATGCTAGTAACACTTAAAAAATTATAAAAAAATTTATCAAATATCATACCAACATTTTCACTTTATTTTTAAACTTAAGAATGTGTAAATTGCTTAGGTCTGGATTATTTTTCAATACTGAATTGTATAGTCTTGGTCCATAATTCCTACTGTGTCTTAATCCAGCTGTAGTGTGGCATTTATGTTCTGCCAAAAGAGTTGGGATATTTCTTCTGGTGTTATGTATATGTTTTTCAGTTATAAAATTCATTCGATTTTTGTGAAAATAAGTTAGTAATGTATGTTTATATATTTGCTCAATTTTTAGTACTTGGAATTCAGAATAAATAAATTGTGTCGGATAATCAAGTGGTTTATGCAGACAAATTTTGATGATACGTTTTTGTAGTAATATTAATGGAGTTAAGATAGTCTTTGTCATTCCACCCCATCCTATTATTCCGTATTGGATGACTGATTGAAACAAGGCCAGATAAACTACACGGAGAACATAGATAGGCATATATGCACGAAGGGTTACAAAGTTGTGAATTGTTTTCCGTAACCTATTACATAAATATGTTACATGTTTATTCCATCTTAAATGTTGATCAATGACAACATCTAAGTATTTTACTTGCGTGGATTCTGTCAAGGAAGAGCAATTACAATCAATCAAGTTTATGTTACTGTAATTGTGTATTTTTAAATTAGTATCCTTATCGAGTTTGATTTTTCTCAGACTAGAAGCCGTTAATGTAAAAGGAACTGCAGTTGTTTTTGAAATGTTCAATGAGAGCAAATTTTTATCTAACCATTTCTTAATTATATTTATACCTCTATTAGCATTTAGGTAGGCATCATTCCAATTCGATCCACTAAAAATTACGGCTGTATCATCGGCATATGCAAATATATCTCCAGATGTGTTTCCTATATCAATATTTAGCAAGTCATTGATGTATATTAAAAATAGTAGTGGGCCTAAAACTGTACCTTGTGGCACACCTATATTTATATTACGAATTTCACATAAGTTTTTCTAGTTACAATACTTTCTCTATCGGCGGTTTGAAAATCGTGAAGTGATCGAAAAGAGAAATAACTCTGCAGATTTTCAGAGCGAATAGCTGATCTTGTATGTAACAAAAAAGTGTCTTATCATATTGGTGGAAAGTTTATAGTTTACTAAGGGAAAAAAAAAATTCTCCAACGTTTAATACCCTCTTATTCGGTAATTATTGCGAGTAGGATCGTGATTTTTGCCCATATCCATAGAAAATCTAATAAAGAATCATTTATCCCTCTGTCGTATTTCAGTATATGGACGGTTTTCGTGTAGGCTAAATTTAAGGGGTTAGGTGCAGCTTACAGCAATAAAATTTTCGAAATATTCAACTTTTTTTCCTTCATTACTGTATCTTGCACAATAATGAAATTCAGTATGTGTAAAACACTGTCCTGCTATATGAAAAAAATATTTTTACGATTAAAAAAATTATTTACTTTTTTTTTTTTTTTTTTTTCAAAATTCAGTTTACTGTGCAATGATGAAGCGTTTCCCACATAACTCAAAAACTATCCAATATCCTGTGATGAAACTTTTTGTGTGTATTTATGCATGTCATATCTACAATATGATGCAAGATCACTTCTCTACATTTGATAGATTGTCTGATAAAAAATAAATTCATTTATCAGTATTTTCTTCTAATACAAAATAAAATTATTTATTAAGGAATGTAGTTGAAAGAGTATGATATTGTAAACATGAGTTTCAGCAATAAAATAAAAGAGAGAGAACATGAAGAAGTTAACAAGTTTATGAGTTATGAGGGAAAAGCTTCATCACTGCACAGTGAACTGCCAACATTTTGAATTTTGAAAAAAAAAATAGTAATTACATATACCAATTTTCATTATTGTGCAAGATACAGTAATGGAGGAAAAAAAAATGTTCAGTATTTCTGCTGTAAGCTGTGTCTAACCCCTTAATTTAAAAACCACTAATGTCAAGCCATTGAACTACGCGAGCAGATTGCAACGTCCCGTCGTAGCAGAGAGGAAGGTTCGCGTACAGCCGTACAGAGATAGACCTGAGTTCGTTGACCTCTTACATCTTTGTTACGAGAAGAAAGACGACTGTTTTAGCGGCGATGTTGCCAGACTGCTGAAACTTCCAACTTAATTTTCTAATTAATCGTGCATTTAATCACGAACCATAATACAGGTTTTCTATTCCTTTAAGTGTACCTTATCATCCCTTTCAATCTGTAGAGTTATTTCTCTTCCACCCTGTATAAACAATACAGTTTAAGACTAGCCTACTGTGCCGAAACAAAGCAATCAGAGCATAAGGCAACGCTGCCATGATACCTTGTGTACTGTGAGGCAATAAGAATCTCACCTCATTCCATAACCAATTAACCCGAGTCAGTGATAAATCATCATCATTATCATAATCGACAACAATTTCAAGGCACGAAATTTCCGGTTATTGCATCCCCATTAAATACAGCGTTATATTTGTAGTTACTGCTTCTTATGTAGCTTATTATATCTGCCCACTTTTAATTTTTCTGTTGATGATACAGTGTGATCTTGAAAGTTGACCATTTCCGTTTTATTTTTTATTCTGTATACCTTTATTCAATTTCCACCAAAAAGTGGCTGCCAGAAGACTAATGCTGGGTTGCAAGAAAAGAGATCTATAAATAACACTAGTCTGCGATGAAATTCCTGCCTCCAAAGTTTTAATGTTTTTAGGGTATTTTTAGCATGCTGAAATAAAATTCAAAGCCAAAAAGTTCCTATCACGTACCATTTTTTTTGTTATTTTAATTTTCTTATAATATATTACGACAATTTATAGCGTAATTATTTGAACTGTAATACTTTAACATACAGTATGTAGGTTTAGTATGGTAGGATATGAAAACCAAATGTATTCAACATATTTTTAAGGTGTTTATATTGAAAACCAAGGACACTGGTTGTTTCTTAGCAGATAGGGGGTGCAAGCACATAAGGAAATTAGGGCGAAATAACGTGCAGCCTTGTCATTATTTTTATTTGTGAAAGATAGAAATGTCAACCACTCCTTGGTGAGAGACTGAACTCAACTCATCTAGTTTCTCTCACATTTCATTAGTCTGCGTTTCATCTGGAAACGAAACGAAATCAGTTTGAAGCTTTATTGTGGAGTAGAATGTTGAAAGTTTTTAGTTCAGTACGAAAGTATTTACCATTTGCATCGAGGATGTCTAAATAATTCAGACCACTTTTGTTATATAACTTATGTAGGATATACACATTGCCTAAGCAGAGGTGTAATATTACAGATTTTGTGAAAAAGTCATACCATGCCTATTTTGGAATCAAACTTGGAGACCAAAGTAAAGCTTGGGCACCACACAAAGTATGTAGAGTATGCACTGAAGGACTTCGTAATTTGATCAATTGGAGAAAACCGTTGCTATCTTTTGGAGTATCTATGGTTTGGAGAGAGCAGTCGAACCATGGTAATGAGTAATGACTACTACTTCTGTTCGTGTGATGTGAAGGGGCACGATTCTAAACATAAAAATTAAATCGTGTATTCAGTTGTTCGGTCAGTCATTTTACCTGTGGCTAATGTACCAATCCCTGTGCGACCAGAAAATCTTAAACAAACATCATTCTATTGGTACTGACAACGTTAAATAGGTTTTAAATACTTTTTCTCCGAAGAAGATAATCTTGTATATTGCAGTAATGTGAAAGAATTTATGCTAAAACTTGGACTTCCAAAGTATGACCTAAGTGAATGGAGACTGTTCATTGATGCTTCCAAGCGAAGTTGAAGTATTTCCTCCTTCATAATGGAAACATTTTTGGTTCATTGCCCGTTGCCTATTCAGTGATCCTCAAAAAATCATACACAAATTTGCAACTGCTGTTATAGCGACTAGACTATAGGAACACAACTGGCAAGGTTGTGATGATTTCAAAGTTCTTACTATGTTGCTGGGTCAACAATCTGGTTTTACCAAATTTCCATGCATTCTTTGCCTGTGGGATGGTAGGGCACGAGTTGATCACTGGACTATGAAAGACTGGTCACCTCGACAAAATTTGAAAGTCGGTTGTAAGAATGTTGTGCGCCAAAGCCTTGTGAGTTCTTCTAAAGTTCTGCTGCCATCTCTCCACATCAAGCTTGGCTTAATGAAACAGCTTGTAAAAGCTTTAAATAAGGAAGGAGGCTGTTTTAAGTACACATGTAAGAAATTTCCACTACTACTATCTGAAGCAAATTGAAAGAAGATATATATTTAATGGTCCTGACATAAGAAAACATGTCCGGTGCAGCATTTAAAAACAGTGTGGATGAAAAGGAGAAATGAGCATAGATGTTGTTTTGTGAAGTTGTTTTAAAATTTCTTGGCAACAAGGATCCTAATTACCGAAACATTGTGGCTAACATGCTTGAAGCATACAAGGAATTTGGTTGTAACATGAGTATCAAAATTTTCTGTTTTCTCAGCTTGATTATTTCGCCGAAAATCTAGGATTTTTCAGCTAAGAGTAAGATGAACGATTTCACAAGGATCTGCAGGAGTTCGAAAGAAGGTACCAGGGACGCGGGAGCATCAGTATGCTTGGTGATTATTGTTGGATGTTAAAACGTGAAATACCTGAAGAGAAACATAAAAGAAAGAGGAACAGGAGGACTTACTCAACTAAGAAGCAAGTGGTGTAATTTTTGTGTGATACATTGTGCTAATTTATACATCCAATAGTGAAGTAAACAAGACAAATCAAAGCAAAAATACTCTAGTGACATGTATGAACAACCATACACATAATTTCAGCAAGCTGTGTCATTTAAATATTGTTTTTGAAAATTAAATAAAAAATTAAATGAAAAAATTCGTGATGAAATTCACGTAATTATAAAATACATTGAAAGTGATTTTGCAAACAAACCTGACGTGATAGAAGCAAACGGATTGAAAATTCGGATTCAGCACATCGACATTATATAAAATCACATTACTTAGTTTAGGCAACAAACACAAAGTTGAAATTCGCAGGCTAGTGTAATGTATTCTTCCGTTAGTTAGTAGATAGTCACGTTGCAGAAGAGACATTTAATGGGCCACTCGTTATTGGACCGTTAATCAGAATTGCCAGATTGTGATGAGTAATTAGTAATTACTAGTCGCAGATTTGCGAGTGGCATGTAGCCTAAAGTGGCCTTACAAACTAACAATACTCACCGTAGGGCCATTCTGAATACAATACAATAAAAGTGTGCAGCATGTATTACCGTACTTAAGCGTTTCAATTGTATACGGACTTGGTCCACACCTGTGGAGTAACGGTCAGCGCGTCTGGCCGCGAAACCACGTGGCCCGGGTTCGAATCCCGGTCGGGACAAGTTACCTGGTTGAGGTTTTTTCCGGAATTTTCCCTCAACCCAATACGAGCAAATGCTGGGTAACTTTCGGTGCTGGACCCCGGATTCATTTCACCGGCATTATCACCTTCATTTCATTCAGACGCTAAATAACCTAGATTTTGATAAGGCGTCGTAAAATAACCCAATAAAATAAATGTACGGACTTATTCTATAAAGTGCTATATTTGTTTACATCGGTTCATATCTTTGGTGAGGAGTAGTGAGAGTAGGCAATAATGCAAGAGCTGTGAAGCTATATGAATAAAAGAAACAATAGGCCACTGACGTTTTACGAGTAATAATAAGTTTCGCACCACATGCATTTACAAATCAAAAGCGTAAGATAGACCCAGGTATCCTTTTAATTTCGGAGTATCTTCTGAAATAGAAACTTTAGAACATTAGAATAATACCAATCAATTCTTGTTTTAAATAGACTATCGGTAACTTTTAACGTTACAATACAAATATAAACATACATAACATTCTTACGTACTTACATATGGCTTTTAAGGAACCCGCAGTTTCATTGCCGCCCTCACATAAGCCCGCCATATCGGTCCCTAACCTGTGCAAGATTAATCCATTCTCTATCATCATATCCCACCTCCCTCAAATCCATTTTAATATTACCCTCCCATTTACGTCTCGGCCTCCCCAAAGGTCTTTTTCCCTCCGGTCTCCCAACTAACACTCTATGTGCATTTCTGAATTCACCCATACGTGCTACATGCCCTGCCCATCTCAAACGTCTGGATTTAATGTTACTAATTATGTCAGGTGTAGAATACAATGCGTGCAGTTTTGCGTTGTGTAACTTTCTCCATTCTCTTGTAACTTCATTCCTTTTAGCCTCAAATATTTTCCTAAGAATCTTATTTCCAAACACCCTTAATCTCTGTTCCTCTCTCAAAGTGAGAGTCTAAGTTTCACAACCATACAGAACAACCGGTAATATAACTGTTTTATAAATTCTAACTTTCAGATTTTTTGACACCAGACTAGATGACAAAAGCTTCTCAATCGAATAATAACAGGCATTTTCCATATTTATTCTGCGTTTAATTTCCTTGCGAGTGTCATTTATATTTGTTACTGTTGCTCCAAGATATTTGAATTTTTTTACTTCTTCGAAGGCTAAATCTCCAAGGTTTATATTTTTATTTCGTAGAATATTCTGGTCACCAGACATAATCATATACTTCGTCTTTTCGGTGTTTACTTCCAAACCTATCGCTTTACTTGCTTCAAGTAAAATTTCCATGTTTTCCCTAATAGTATGTGGATTTTCTCCTAACATATTCACGTCATCCGCATAGGCAAGAAGCTGATGTAACCCGTTCAATTCCAAACTCTGTCTGTCATCCTGAACTTTCCTACTGGCATATTCTAGAGCGAAATTAAAAAGTAAAGGTGATAGTGCATCTCCTTGCTTTAGCCCGCAGTGAATTGGAAAAGCATCAGATAGAAATTGGCCTATGCGGACTCTGCTGTAAGTTTCACTGAGACACATTTTAATTAATCGAACTAGTTTCTTGGGAATACCAAATTCAATAAGAATGGCATATAAAATTTCTCTCTTAACCGAGTCATATGCCTTTGTGAAATCTGTGAATAACTGATGTACTGTACCCTTATACTTCCATTTTTTCTCCAATATCTGTCAATACAAAAAATCTGATCAATAGTCGATCTGTTACGCCTAAAACCACACTAATGATCCCCAATTATTTCATCTAATTACGGAGTTTAATTTATCATCTCCACATTAGACGATGACTTAGAGTCTGTAATAAAGACACAAATAACTTTTATGTTATAAAAAAAATAAAGATTGATTGAATGAATAAATGAATGAATAGATTAATTATTAAACGAATAAACAATAAATAAATTGAATGAATAAATGTATAAAAAATGAATGGATAAATGAACGAGTGAAGAAATGAGTAAATGAAAAATAAATAGATAAATACAAATGAAGGAATGAATTAGTCAATAATAACTAAGTAAATAAAAAAATAAGTAAATAATAAATAAATAGGCAATAAATAAACAAAGAAACGAAATAAATATACACAAACAAATAAATAATCAAAGAAACGTATGTATTTGGGTCTACATATGATTTTAATATTGTGTATATACACAAAATGTCACATGTCTGAATGTAATACAGATGCTATTATGATCAGTTACTAAACAACACACAAAATGTACATAAGATGACTGTCTAACGGAGAAATACATATTATTATAGGAGGGAAATCAGATCTCTAAGTTAGTGAATCCTTTAACGAACCATTAACACTAAAGATGTTTCTTGCAACGCGCCTTTCGAACTTACTGGACCGTTAGCGGCTAACGAAGGAATAAATGCGTTCTTGCAACCCATCATAAATGTACAAAACAAGACAAGTAGCCTACAGGAAACAGGAATAATTTGAAAATTATATAAAACAGTAAATATAAAGGCATACAACAAGATATGCATATGCAATACATTTCAAAGACAGTCCACACCTGTGGAGTAACGGTCAGCGCGTCTGGCCGCGAAACCAGGTAGTCCGGGTTCGATTCCCGGTCGGGACAAGTTACCTGGTTGAGGTTTTTTCCGGGGTTTTCCCTCAACCCAATATGAGCAAATGCTGGGTAACTTTCGGTGCTGGACCGGCGTTATCACCTTCATCTCACTCAGACGCTAAATTATCAAAGATGTTGATAAAGCGTCGTAAAATAACCTACTGAAAAAAATACATTAGACAGTAAATAATAATAAGTAAGAACATAAATTATATAAAGTCATGTTAGGCAAAAATAAATTAGGATGAAATACAATAATAGCTCAGTGAAGTTTAATAGGGCATACCAAGGAAAGAAGATTGAATTTTCCTTACAAAATTGACTCCTTTGTGCAATTCCCTTCTTACTGCTTTGAGTATTTTAAGTAGTATTAGACGTCGGCAAAATAAGCTCACTAGATTGACTTTACTTCAGTTTGTATCATTTCGGATTGCTGTTCGTAGCCATTCTCACACATTCATTAGTCACACAAGTTAATCCAGCAATATTTGGTAGACCAGTGTTGTCTGGAGGAAGCGCAAAAATTACAGTTCCTTAGGAAAGACCAAAAGGTATTCTTACTGATAAAATAACAGGTCTACAAGATTTTGTAATCTTCCGATCACCTCAGCAAGATCTCTAGCAGGAAAAAGTAGTTCACGAAAAATGCAGGAACTATACCAAGATGCTATGTCTATTGTTCGAAAGCATGGCAGATCTGATATTTTCTTAACTCTCATCTACAATCCGCAATGGCTACCACATATTGAAGAATGAAATTATGTAAAATAAGCAACCGAAATCAGATTGAGAATGCGGTAAATGTGAAACAAATGAGATTGGAAAATGAAGTGGACGTAGGTAGACTTTTAAATAAATACCCGGCTAACAGAGCTTTAAAAATGGCGTCATTAAATGTCATATCACTGAGTTAGGGCTTAAATTTTACTTGTAATATATTCTCTACATTCTATATTTCTAAGCAATTTTTCAAATGCGAATTTTAGTCAAATTTCAGTATCCTCTTCCCTTAACGCAAACAGTAACTAAGCTATTTCAGACACTGTTTCGTAACTGTAAATTTATTTTTAAAATAATTTACGTCTTCAATAGTTTGTTTATATCTGAAGTGATGCCTCATAAGTGGTGTCATGTTTATCACTTGTGGGGTTCAGACCTGTTTTCGGACATTTGACTAAACAACAGTTGTCAAATTACTGGCATTAAATCACTTGAGATATGTGTCAGAGGAAGAACAATTGTTTGTATACATCTGAAGTCTGATTAGTGGAATATGTAGCTAATCGGCGATGTATGCATTGGAGGAGGAAAGGAACTGGCCACCCTACCCCATTATCTCCTGGCCTAGTTGCCAACATCAAATCATGTATTTATGAGAAAAGTTTGTGATATGTTTCCCTCTTGCGTATGAAACTGAACTATTTCTCGCATGCTTACGGCGATTTGTACACCACTCATACTCATTTCTTCTTCTCTTACGTATTCTTCGAGACTGGGAAAACTGTATCACTTTATTCTTCAATATCAACTTCATTAAAATTTTACGGATGTCACGTGCATCCTAACCAACAGTGAAAGTGTCATTAGTTATTTGTAGCATGCCGACTTAGGTGAGTTTGGAAGCAATAAACAGAATACTTAGGACAGTTTGGAATAAGTTTAATATTTATCACTGCAGATAATGAATAATTTTTAGCATTATGGAATATATATATTTCCAAGAAACTAGTTCGATTAATTAAATTTGTCTCAGTGAAACGTACAGCAGAGTTCGTTTAGGCTAGTTTCTATCTGATGCTTTTTCAATTCACTGCGGGCTAAAGCAAGGAGATGCACCATCACCTTTACTTTTTAACTTCGCTCTAGAATATGCCATTAGAAAAGTTCAGGATGACAGACAGAGTTTGGAATTGAACGGGTTACATCAGCTTCTTGCCTATGCGGATGACGTGAATATGTTAGGAGAAAATCCACAAACGAAAACGAAAAATACGGAAATTTTACTTGAAGCAAGTAAAGCGATATGTTTGGAAGTAAATCCCGAAATACAAAGTATATGATTATGTCTCGTTACCAGAATATTGTACGAAATGTAAACATAAAAATTGGAGATTTATCCTTCGAAGAGGTGGAAGCAACGGTAACAAATATAAATGACAATCGGGAGGAAATTAAACGCAGAATAAATATGGGAAATGCTTGTTATTATTCGGTTGAGAAGCTTTTGTCATCTAGTCTGCTGTCAAAAAATCTGAAAGTTAGAATTTATAAAACAGTTATATTACCGGTTGTTCTGTATGGTTGTGAAACTTGGACTCTCACTTTGACCGAGGAATATATATTAAGGGTGTTTGAGAATAAGGTTATTAGGGAAATATTTGAGGCTAAGAGGGATGAAAATACGAAAGAATGGAGAAGCAGAACTGCATGCATTGTATTCTTCACCTGACATAATTAGGAACATTAAATCCAAACGTTTGAGATGGGCAGGGCATGTAGCACGTATGGGCGAATCCAGAAATGCATATAGAATGTTAGTTGGGAGACCGGAGGGAAAAAGACCTTTGGAGAGGCCGAGACGTAGATGGGAGGATAATATTAAAATGGAGTTGAGGGAGGTAGGATATGATGATGGAGAGTGGATTAATCGTGCACAGGACAGGGAGCGATGGCGGGCTTATGTGGGGGCGGCAATGAACCTTCGGGTTCCTTAAAAGCATTTGTAATAAGTATTATGGAATATATGTTTGTACCCCTTGATAGAAGGTGACACTAATTATGAAGCTATATTCAGTGAAATCTTAAAAAAAAAAAAAATAGACTTTAACTGAAAGTGGATTTAAAATAACGAAGTTACAAAGTTGTGCATAAGTGTGCAGATCATTGATAAAATGCTTGGTTGTAGTATTTCAGTAATTGTTGGCACAACATAGTTCGCACTTCTTGGAAACGCAATATGTCAAGAGATCTAATTCGTTGGTGAATTATTATTGTTATTATTATTATTATTATTATTATTATTATTATTATTATTATTATTATTATGATTAATTTCGTGGAGTAGGCGTACTTGTGATGTGGTCTGACATAATGACCTGATCATATGCAACTAATTAAATTATATTCTTAGACATTTCATATCTCATTTGGTTTAAGTTCACTATAGAACAATATCAAATCAGTTCACACATTCACAACCTGTTCTCTCGTATCTGTGTTAATACCATATTCACATTGGCTTAACGCTTCATTAACTTTTCAGATAATGCTTGCCATTAAGGCTGAACATGTCATTTCACAATCTCACAACCAGCATATTTGAACTCTACATTTTCAGCGCTTTCTTTTCCAGTTACTTTCCCTTCTAACATAAATACTGAAATGTGTTTGACCCTTTGTAGATGGTTACAGTCGTCAGGTGTCATCTCAATTGGATGATCCTGATAAGTTTTATTTATAGATATGTTAATCTATGATTCATGAGAACCAACAACACCTCTAGAAACAGTGAATTCTGTCTTACCTGCTGGTTTTAGATTCACAATGTATACATCGCACACTTTTTACTGCAAATATTTAGAGTTGTCATATTTTTAAAGCAACATATTCCTACCATCTATAAAGATATTCATCAATTCTTCAACCAAATGAAATGTAATGTGGTTCATAGATAATTTATAACCAGAAACGGCAAATCTAAATGTTCAGAGTTATCACTTTTTACTCCCGAGGTTTTCGATTAGTTATTATAACTATAACTAGACCCGGGAAGTTAATTCCCTAAAAACTTGTAAATATGCATGCCTTTAAACATCGTAACATGTGCCAATAAATATGCACTATCTCACTAATAAATTAACAGTAATAATAATAATAATAATAATAATAATAATAATAATAATAAGCAATAAATGTAATAACTAGAGCCCGGATATTTGCCAAAATGCCTTTTTTACTGGATGGAAGTAATTCATTATTTGCATAGATATAAATGTGATTTGGAGTAAATAAAAGTGATAAGGCCAATTTTTATATTGCCTATTTTGCCTTTTTTATTTACAATTTTCTAATTAATTGTAATGTAATGTGTATAAAACTTACATATTTGAGGCGATAACTAACTTTACTAACAATAGTAGAGAAAAGTAATTTATTTCGGTGCTTAATCTGCTAATAATCGTGCTTTAATACTATTGGTATAATATCGTCATGTCTTCACGATACCAACAATCAGCTTTATAATTTTAAATACTAAGTTCGTTCTTATAGAAGTTGTCACGTAGCCTTTCAATTGTTTGCTTTCATATTTTCAAATCTTACTGTTACAATTTTGTGCTACACGTGTCTATTATTGTAGGAGAAAGAAATTTGAGTGAGGAACAATCAGTTATTGTCGGGTGACAGAAGGTAGAAGATTCGTTAGCTAGAATACCTGAAGTCCGTAAACCAGTGAAAAGTAAACTTCATGCTTATGTTAGTGAATTTGGTGTCCATGTGTTTTCAACCGGTGGAACAGTTTTGTTATGTAAAGTTTGTGAAAAGACAGTTAATCATGGAAATATATATATATTTTTTTTGTAAGTAAATATGTTAATTATGTTAATATAATTTAAATTTATTGCTAACATTTATATTATGCCTTTTTAAATTTTATAATGCCTTTTTCAAAGATTATTGTGTCTTTTTTACGTTTTTATTGCCTTTTTTGCTTGCCTATTTTAACCGTTATAAATGCCTAAACATCCGAGCTCTAGTAATAACATTATGTATCAAACTAGATGAGATTAAACTCATATTTATTGTTGAGAGTAACACATTACTGTGCCATGAGATTCGCTAGGTGTGCTGCAAAACTTTCAACACTTCTCTAGCCCTTAACCACCCAGGTCTATATAAAGTCACACACTCACCCAGACATGGTCACAGAGACCGCTGAAAATAAAATTATATATAAAAATAACAAAACAGCACAGACTACTGAAAATTATTCCAGATATATTTCAATATGTCTGAAACAAAATTATCACATTGAAATTATTTAAATGAATAATATCAAGTTACTATTTTGATAATAGTGAAGGTTGTCATAAATGTTGTTAAAGTTAAAGGGATTTTCAAAATGATCAATTCAATGAATTTTTTCTTGCACTTTTACACATTTTTCGATGTTAATATTCAGATTAGACCCTGCATAGTACATAATTGGTCTTTACTTTAACAAGAACGTCCTTTTGTTATAAAACTACAAATTGTAAAAATGTAATATATTTTTTAGGATACACTGAAACATTGCAAGTTACATATAATTATTTAGGATATTCTTTTCACTTTCTTCAATTTTTCCTTGTGTGTCATTGCAGTTACGGCATGTCGCTTTTTTTAGTGCGTTATTTTACTACGCTGTATCAACATATCAGGTTATTTAGTGTCTGAACGAAGTGAAGGTGATAATGCCGGTGAAATGAGTCCAGGGTCCAGCACCGATAGTTACCCAGCATGTGCTCATATTGTGTTGAGGGAAATCCTCGGATAAAACCTGAACCAGGTAACTTGTCCCGATCGGAATTCGAACCCGGGCCACCTTGTTTCACGGCCAGGCGCGCTAGCCGTTACTCCACAGGTGTGGACACGGCATGTCCTCATTGTACACTCCAAACAGAGATGTTTCCTGCAACAATGACAAATGTATGCTGTTTTCCATTGCTTCTTTGGCGGACAGGTGTAGAAATTTTTCTGTTTCTCAAGTTCCTCTTCAAATGACGGCACAGCCTCTTCAGATCCAAAGAGTCTTCTGATTGAGACTCGGGTTTCAAAAGTAATGAACTTGTTGTTTGTAATAATGCATATCGTGAGTTACGAGTACGTTTGCAAGATTCTTTATGAAAAACATTCTGGAAATTGGTTCGTTGTCATTGTAGGAACCGTACATGATAAATGCACTAATTGCACTAATGTCAACAATTCTAAAAAAAAAAGAAAATGTGGCCATAGGCCAGCGTCTGATTCGACGACCACAGCTGTTTTGTGCACACTTCTCAAGTAGGGAATCGACGCCACCATTAGTCAAATTATATTATGCAATAATTTCTGATTTATCACTTACATCATCAAAAAGATTTGAGTGATGCATAGAGGATACCAGAACTACAGTCCTATTCTTTCTTGGAACGTGAGACACCATGGTCACATATTATTCGCGAACCCGAAGATGATCATTCATATTTTGCTCATCGTTCTCGTCAACATCACTCAGCTCTAACTCAGATTCTGACTCATGCTCGCTTACTATCGCGAAATCTTCGGTGCAATCGAAATCAGAAGTACTTCCTTCATCGTCCTCATACCATAGTGATATAGTATTGTTGAAATTAGGAGCATTTACATTCACTGCGTTTGAAGGGCCAGATTTGTTATTCATGATCTTAGGATTTTTAAATTCACATTATACGAAGGAGAAGGCTTGCTAGTCATAGTGAGTACCCAGGCATGGTCTGCCAAACCGCCCGAAATAATATAAATGTGATAAAATACTGCCAGAGGCAGTTACAAACAAATCCCTATGACAGAGGTCTTCCTCAACAACAATAAACAATTACACAGAATCACAGCTGCGCAATTAAATTTTAAATGGAGATATAAGCAGTGTCACCAACCGCAGAGGTCTGTGTGACCATGCCTGGGTGGTTGAGGGCTAGTAAAAAAAAAAAATTATAATAATTTCACTCAGTATCAGTTTTCAAAAATAGAATATAATTCTTTTATTTTAAAAGTTCAAAGTATGCATTTTTATGCAATATCAAGTCAGCTTTAATGAGCTTAAACGCAAAAATGTGCCACAATAATATAAATATCATGAAATATTATGCATTTATGAAAAAAGCCGAAATATGGAAATATAGGCTATGTAATATAAAATTTGGTTTGTAAGCTTAAATGTTGGTGATTCGTGAAGATAATTAACCAGCAATTAATTACAGTCAATGGAAAACTATATGCAAATGCATGAACTTCCTCTCCCTAGTTATAACATAACTTACAACTGTAACAGTCGATATCAATATATTAAAGCAAATAAAGTAGATTGTATTGTTAGTATAACCAAATTAAAATACGTACTGAACACAGACAAGCGAGTGCATTGTATTAGTCACGTGACTACAATAGTGATGTATGCACCGGGGTCTGTTTCTTTCATTGGCCCCTGTTATCTAACGTAAGCACTATGTTAGACTCTGCATCGTATTGTGTAATGAACTAATAACTCCTCCGTAACATAAGCAAACGTAAGGTTTAATATAAGGTGTGGATGTATCGGTTGGAAGTAATTAGGGGCATTGACTCTCTGTCACGCTAATTCTGCATGTCTACTTCTGTACCGTAAATGTAACACACAATACATAACAATCATGTCAGAATCATTCGCTATGACTAAGTCGCCCGCCGTGTAAATAGCCCAGCTCGCGGACGCTTATATTCTTCCCCTTTTTCGCCGCAAGAGGGATGGCAGGGGTGAAAAAGTACACCGGTAGCATGAAACATAAGATTGCTTATATATTATTTTAATGTACCGAAGTACATATGATATTTCCATGCAGATATTCTGCGTCATCATACGATGAAAGAGTAATGGAACAGAGAAAAATTCTCTCCGGCGCCGGGATTTGAACCCGGGTTTTCAGCTCTACGTGCTGATGCTTTATCCACTAAGCCACACCGGATACCCACCCCGGCGTCGGACAGAATCGTCTCAATTTAAGTTCCAACTCTTGGGTTCCCTCTAGTGGCCACCCTCCGCACTACGTCATAGATGTATATGAACGTAGGAATGAAGTCCACACACATGTGCTGATGTGCACTCGTTATGAGTGACTAGTTGGCCGGGATCCGACGGAATATCCGGTATCCGGTGTGGCTTAGTGGATAAAACATCAGCACGTAGAGCTGAAAACCCGGGTTCAAATCCCGGCGCCGGAGAGAATTTTTCTCCGTTCCATTACTCATTCATCGTATGATGACGCAGAATATCTGCATGGAAATATCGTATGTACTTCGGTACATTAAAATAATATATATGATATGCGTAAATCACTTCGTGATTTAAGACGGCGCTTATTCCGTCGGATCCCGGCCAACTAGTCACTCATAACGAGTGCACCTCAGCACATGTGTGTGGACTTCAGTCCTTCGTTCATAGACATCTATGACGTAGTGCAGAGGGCGGCCACTAGAGGGAACCCAAGAGTTGGAACTTGAATTGAGACGATTCTGTCCGACGCCGGGGTGGGTATCCGGTATAGCTTAGTGGATAAAGGAACAGCACGTAGAGCTGAAAACCCGGGTTCAAATCCCGGCGTCGGAGAGGATTTTTCTCCGTTCCATTACTCTTTCATCGTATAAGATTGCTTGTTTTACATTATAGTGAGGGTCACATAAGAACAGTTCGTGAACACCAAATATTGTCGTCTTGTCAGTGTTTCCAACTGTTACCAGATATCACCATATGAAGTAAAATCACGATCCTACTTAGTGAATGATTTATTTATTTACTGTGCTTTACCATTATGTTCGAAGTTTATTATAAATTATTCAATAATTTGTAACATATTTTCGTAGCCAAACTATATGAGAAAGGGATCAACATGTTAGGTATTTTGTCTGGTAATATGAAATTCATTGGTTTGACTAAACAATTTATTTACGAGACCTAACCTGAAAATGTATTTTGTTTGATCACATGAAATTATTAACTTCGAAAACCGAATATCACCATGAAATGTATGCTTAAGAATGCTTACTCATAATAATTTTACTATTCTAATTATAATTGCTGTCTCCGTGAGCATAATTCCTTCTTCATTATCTTCTTTCGGTTAACTCTGAAAGAACAGAACGCCAGTAGGGGAAATTATCCCCACTCTCGCAGCACGCTTTACGCTTTCTTGGTCGAGTCGCTGCCATGCTTTTTCGACATTTTGACATTATTGTAATAAAAATCTAAACACTAAAGAAATTCATTAAAATGTAAAATGGTATTTCTATCAAATATCCACCTCCATTATCACACTCATATTTATTTACGCTTATCTGACTATAGTTTTGAATTGTAACAATAACGCAACACATAAAATAACTATTATGTATTAATTTTAATACTGATATTAATTAATTATTAGTATATTCAGATTTTGCTAGCTTCCAGTAACCGGCTCAGAAATCTAGTACAATTTTAATTTCATGGAACTCCAGTTTGTCTCAGTTGCCAACATAACAGTTACAAAATCACTATCAATTGTAGTATTTGTCAGTATCGAAATTCGAAACGAACTTGGCAAAAGAAAATTCAACCTGTAAACTAGGAAATCACCACAATCCACTAGCATATGTAGTAATGGGGGAAAAATTGTTAGGTTTCACCCTTATGGTATGAAGTAAGCCGATCCGGACTATACCTACTGAAAACAACACGATAGCAAGTGGTAGTGAGACCGTATAGAGTTTTATATATGTATTTATGTATTGTGTTTGTTTGATTATTGTATTTTAAAATGTGTAATTTATTTTTTAGGGGTGGTGGGAAGAACTAATTAACTTTTTTTTATACTTATAGTTTATTTATGGGAAACTGATCCATCTTTGTTCATTATAAAATTGAATTACGTTAGGGATATGAGTGTAATTACTAAGACTATTAATTGGCACTCAAATCACACTAGTAGTTTTAGAATCAGCAGTAGCTGTTGTTCAATCTCAGCATGGAGTTTGGTTATTCAAGCTTCCAAGTCACAATCACGATGGAGAGGCACAATTTACATTACATAATCTGTAAAACAAAACATTATCTGTAACAAATTCAATGTACAGCGATATTATGATGTATAGGCCTATAATTCTCATGAATACAAGAACGTCGCGGAAGTTAATAGAATAGAAATGATCGATTATTATAAGAAAATATTTGAAACTATAAGTAGTCCAAAATGTTACTAAAATATTGAAGATCTAAGTGTTTTTAACAAATTTAAAAGACTTACTGTGATTTTTATGCATTTGTTTAAATACTATCTCCCTCATAAGTTTGCAGCAGAAGTCTTAGTAATGCCAATATTTAGGAACACTCATAGGTGCGAACAGTCTTTTCACAAATTAATCTCAAGAAAACTAGGTGAAAACCACGTTTGACAGATTCTTGCAGAGTCCATTATGAGGATAGTTTCTAGCAAGACTGACATTGCAAGAATTATTTCTAGAGAATCGAAAAAATGTAGAAAATTGAAATCTTCACGAATAAGGCATAAACCCGGATGCTTGTACATGTGTTTAAAAAATAAGATTTTAATTATTTTAGTTATATTTTGAAAAATTCTTCAGTATATAAACATTTTGAAAAGGTGTCGGGATATAACCTACTGCCTATTCATTGATGATTGGGTAGTGTCATTTACAATATAGTAATATTTCAAATTGTGTTGTAATATGAAATAGTTTTCATTAAGAATTATTGTTAAGTAGCTATACCTCCAAAGAAATATTATTTAACATGATTGTCGAAACATAAGTTTCCTAAATAAATTATTCTAGTAGAGCTATGTAGGGTAAAGTTGCCTATTTCCGTGATACTTGTACTTTTTTTAAATTGAATGTCAGTCAAAGTTTTGTAGTTCGACGTAGCGCCAGACATCTTTCTCGAAAGATTACATCTTTCGCCTACTTTTGAGACATCGGTGAACATCCTAGCAAGATTCCCAATCCCGTGACATTCAGTGAAAAAACGTATCACGGAATTAGGCAACTTTATCCTATAGTCTAGAATTAACTTTATCATTACTGGGGAGGCCGAGACGTGATGGGAGGATAATATTAAAATGGATTTCAGGGAGGTGGGATATGATGATAGAGACTGGATTTATCTTGCACAGGATAGGGACCGATGGCGGGCTTATATGAGGGCGGCAATGAACCTGCGGGTTCCTTAAAAGCCATTTGTAAGTAAGTATTACTGTAGTAACGTACTTCCTGTACAACGTACACCTCTGACGATTTCTCTTATCAGCCGCGGCGCACACTCAAACCAAAGCGCACGCAAAGTGAAATCTGGTATACAACAGTTCGTAACCTTGCCCGCGTCCTTGACATGTCTGATATAGAGGAATTAAACACGAAAAATGTGGAAAATGCGTTTTACAGCATATATAGTGGAGTCAGTGCTAATTTTTGGTGATTCTCAGCTACTGACCTCCAGCAATAGTCAAAAGTACTAGAAGTTGGTCTGCACTAAGAAAAAGAAAAGCACCACTGACAGTAATGTCACGCTTAAAATTGACACCCGAACGCCACGTTATTTCTTAGTTAAGAGCTGAAGTCTGCACCATTTGAATATTTATACTTCAAAGACATACATAGTCAGAGCATAGCGTTCATAGAGGAGAAACAGTCAACAAAAAACAACTCTGAAATATTTACTGTTCCAGTCTTTCTTGCCCAGTGGACAACTTGCAAAATGATTACCGGTGGTGATATATTGCTGTTTGTAAAAACATAGAATTATCCCTTATGTATAGTATCCGCGTTTATTTAATACCCATCTAGTGTCAAAGACAACCCTTTCCTTTGAAGAGATAAGAGTCTATTTATTGATTAAAGGCCTTCTCAGATGACGCGCCGAAGCCTATCAACTCCACGTGGAGTACATAACAAGGTTGTCATATTATCTCGAGCTCAAGCTTTCAGGTAAAACTCCCCGTAAAGTTGATTTGAATAATTTCGAGGGAAAAATTGTTCCGGGGCTGGGTATTGAACCCGGGACCTTTGGTTAAACGTACCAACGCTCTACCAACTGAGCTACACGGGAACTCTACCAGACACCGATACAATTTTTCTCTCTATATCCACAGACCTCAAAGTGAGCTGGCAACCGTCAAGCAACCAACATTGAGTGCATACTAACTCTGTGTGACTTAAATTTTTCCCTCGAAATTATTCAAATCAACTTTACAAGGAGTTATACCTAAAAGTTTGATTTGCATAATACACGTCACTGTTCGTTAACAGAAAACCACAATTTAAGTCAAGTTTAGTGTGCACTCAATGTTGGTTGCTTGACGGTTATCAGCCCACTTTGAGGTCTGTGGATATAGAGGGGAAAATTGGATCGGTGTCTGTAGAGTTCCCGGTTAGCTCAGTTGGTAGAGCGTTGGTAGTTTAACCAAAGGTCCGGGTTCAATACCCGGCCCCGGAACAATTTTTCCCTCGAAATTATTTATCTCGAGTTGTTTGGTGACGACAAAAATGGTTAATAATTTTAATTTCAATTTTAGTAAAAAATAATCTTATAGCTTAAAGTTTATTCTCTGTGGATAGTGGTGGTAGTAGTGGTGGTGGTGGTGGTGGTGGTGGTGGTTTGCCTGGCAGAGTTAAGTCCATAAGGCTTCTCTTCCATTCAACCAGATTTGAATAATATACATGAAATACATAAATAGAATACAAAACAACGCAATGAAGATACCTTAGAGATTACATAAAATGAAGTAGAAAATTACATATAATCAAGATCAGTTGCATAATATAAGGGGAATAATATACGTATACAATTTATAAGACATAAACTACTCGAGATAAACTCTTAATGAGAATAGAAAACATTTAGATGATAACGTATTCACTTGAGATAGAATATACAGTTATATACTAATAGAATACATGTGGGTTACAAGACATAAAGAATTGAGTAGTAAAAACGTATTATAAAGCATACAGATACAAACGATTAAGTAAAATATCAGGATAATAAAAAAATAGGAAGAAAAGGAAGAGAGAGAACTGGGGAAAAAAAACTTGGCCATGTAAAGCAAATTATTTAGATACTTCCGCAAGAGTGTAGTTCTGTTCAGTAAAAAACATTTCTAACTAGAGTGTACTTAAAAGATTATAGATTCCGACTACTCCTGATGGTAGTAGAAATCAGTATATTGATGTTGGTATGAAAATAATTGTAACTTGGAATAATCTTTACAACAAAAATGTGACAAAACCGCTTGATATTACAAGTATTACATTGCAACACAAAGCCTTCTCAGGTATTAATTCAACGATTTTACTATAACATCTTCAGTACGTTCACATAATGTAAGTTGTCGCCACATTATAAAAAAGGGTCAACTGTGTCCTACATATCAAGGTGAGATTGCTGATAAATAATACAAACAAAATACCACATACTTAAACAAACTACGTGCAGCACAGCTATATTGTCAGGTCCTCTTTTTTCATATGCTTAACGAATTAAATATAATATAAAAATAAGCCAGACGTGACAACACAGTCTTTTTATAAAGTGGCAAGAAGGTCGTGAGAGAGGTAATACTCTGATGAGGATCTTTCTTTTTATATAGTTTTCTTGATACCATAAATAGGCTAAGTAGTTATTGATTGACATGATTAAATTAAAGTTGACAGTGTCAAGTGAATATTATTGATGGTTATTATTAATTTCTTCATAATTACATTATTATTATTATTATTTTATATATGTTATAGACTTGATTAATGGTTGTTATGAGCATGAATGTAAATAACCTCTAAAAATATTTACTTTCGTGAACATAGACTGTTATTGTTTTATCATTTTTATGTATGGCTTGAGGCTTTCCCGGCGTTTGAAGTAACTCTTCTCGGGTTCTCAGCCAGGTGAGTTGGAGATTTGCTTTCAAGCTTTCGACGGCTAGCTCTGCCATCTTCTTCAGGGAATGAAGTGATGTGGGACCATGTATAGCCGGTATATATGCAATAGTAGGGCTTCCCGCTGCGGGCCAATCAGGAGCTAGTTCCTAGTCCCCTAGTTTGGTTTTATGGAAATATGCAATTCAATTGTGATGTTTATAAGGTTGTCTGTTCTTGTGCTTCATTCCCATCATTTGGAATACTTTTTGCAGGAGAAGCAATTGCAAGTTTGAATTGCTTAGCGCTCGAAGCTTAACTGTGATTTTCCTATTATTACTGGACAATGACTATCAGTGTTAATGCCATATAATACAATCTCTCTATGTACATTCTATATGTTTTAAGCTATGAATTGACAGTCTTGGTTCATTTTCGACAAGAAAGTGACATCCATCATTCTTGCAGTGGACTCTTCAATTTGGTTGTGCATAATATGGCTCCACAAACATTAATGTAAATGAAAATAATAAAATAAAAATTGTTAAGAGTAACAATAATTTAAATCTACATTATCCTTCCAATGCAGAAACCTATTTTTCTGAGCAGCATATTTGCAATGGTTTGCAGGCAAATAGTTCAACAATAAAGATTCAAATAATGATAATAAATATCCTTGTCATCATTGTGGTAAATTCTTCCTGACTGTTCTAATACATAGTAGTAAAGGTCATCGTGAACGTGATAGGAATTCCATTGCTGCAAGACACAAGAAAGTAAAGTTAATACAGACGTAGTTCATAATTTCACCACTGAACATCAGGAAAAATACTAATGTTTTGCATAATAAAAATTAAATAGAGAAGCCAAAGGGCATTTTGAATTTTGAAGGAAAGATTAAGGATACAATTAGCTATTATGCTTTTGAAGACTTTGAAAACATATGCTCTGAAATCATTGATTATTTTGCTGCAACAATTGCAACTTTGCCAGTCTGAAAACAGCGAGCTGTTCATATTACAAGGCTCGAAAAAAATTATCTGGGAAATTGCACTTCCTACTCTTCGACAATAAATAATCCTAAACAATCAGCTGAGAGGTGGCGAGAAAATAATAGAAAACGTTTCAACTTGAATTTGCTCAGTATTATTACTTTAAATCGAATGAGTAAAGTAGTTAAAACTATAATGAAAAATCATAATGGACAATGCCCCAAAGGTGAGCTGCTAATCAATGCTAGACATCATCGTGTACGACATGCTTTGGCGATATCGTTAAAAACTTTAAATTGAGAGATTCATGAGGAAGTACATTGTGTATCATCAGACGGTTCTTTTAGACGGGCAGACATTATTGCTATCAATGGACGCTTAAAACGGGCTCTTGTTCTTGACCCTACTATCCGTTTCGAAAGAAACCTAAATCAGGCCACCGAAGTTGATATTGAGAAGTCCATATATGAACCTTGTCTGCCGTATCTTTCTCAAAAGTACAACGTCCCTCTTAAACAATGGTCCGTCATTGGTTTGCTGTTTGGCAGTAGAGGTTCAATCACAAAATTCACATGGAATTATCTTAAGGAACTTCACATTCCTTTTGATTATGTAATGTCTATTCTTATAAATATTATCAAGGATTCTCTTCAAATATTACATCATCATCTCTATTTCAATTAATCAACTTATATTTGCCTTCAACAATTAACTTTCTTTTTTCTTTAATGTATCACATCACATTATTGTACCCATACATGTTTATTGTATTCAGGACCCTTGTGGTCACTCAAAATTCTTTGAGTTGATGTCTATAATTTAGAAATTTATTATTATTATGCTTAAACCTTGACACTTCCAAAATATATTTGATCAAGAAAATAACTGTACATCTATTCCATTTTCTGAAGCTGTCTGTTCATATGAAGACTTGAAATTTCTGAAAAAAAGAAATTTTAATGGTGCAGTTTCAGAAATCAATGTGGATACTTCACCAGGTCCGTATCGGGTCATCGTTAGATCGCTTAAGGAATTCGAAGTATTCAGATTGTTGTATTTAATAGTAAATAAAATGTAAAATTTAATAAATGTCCCAAAATTAAAAAAAAAATAGGAAGAACAATTTTTCTACCATCTGAAGTATAATAGAAAAAATATACAGATAATAAAATGCGACAATATCTATTGAATTCGCCTTAACAGCATGGATTTATTTCTCCTCCTTGCACTTACATTAACACTTCTATTATAAATGCTTGTTTACAGTCTGCTAAGCATGAATAGAAAAACTGTTGTATTGCGTTACTCGACATCTTATAAGCATAATTATGGTAGTGCTGAACACGAATACATTAAACGCTGTTTGCTACGAACTAATATGCCATAAAACTTTAGAAATCTGATAATTGGTCTTACACAAGATAATATCCATGTATATAAATTGACTTTGAGAAGTATTCTGGTACTTACGCTGATGATACTGTGGTTATATTTAGCGGTTCAAGTTGGAATGAAACTTATCAAAATTCTAACAGTGGTATTAACATTATTAAAGAATGGCTACATTCTCACTTACTTTCTTTGAACTTTTCTAAAACAAAATTAATACCATTTTCTTTAACATCACATGGCCTTGAAAAACTAAAAATAAATAATAATAGAAATATAACAATACATGATTGTAACCTATCTTCTTGCTCATGTAACGCTTTGACTATATCTTCACACGGTAAATATTTAGGTATTACTATTGACCAACATTTAAAATGGGACAAGCATATCTCCTTCTTGTGTAACAGATTGCATAAAACAATCCAGAAATTTTCCATTCTACGTTCTTATTTACTTGTTTATGTTCTGCGTACTGTGTACTTAGCTCTGTTTCAATCAGTAATTCAGTATGGTATATTAGTTTTTTGCAGTTCATTTTTATGTTCAGATAGGTCTGGTAATATAGTACAATATATATATATATATATATATATATATATATATATATATATATATATATATATAGTACTATATGGTATATTAGATTGGGGAGGAATGGTAAAATCGACTCTCCATCCTTTAAATTTGCTCGAAAAAAGAATTATCACAATTTGTCTATATAAACCTTTTGATTACCCAACGAAATTAGTTTTTCAGGAATTTGGTGTATCAAATCTAGAACAAATTTATAAACAAACATTGCTGATTTACTTCCATAAAATCACAATAAATTTAAATTTGATCCTCATGAATACCATACGAGGCAAAACTACAGTTTCTTTCTAAACACCCCCAAATGCCACACAATTGCTGAATTAAAACACAACAGAAATTTTGGACCCAGAATGTATAACGCATTAATTAGAGCTTACCCTGAACTAAATATATTGAACACACATAGATTTAAGAGACAAATTAGATTAATTATTTTATTGTTTTGTCTTTCCTTAAGCTATATGAGTTTAAAATTGTAATCTAATACACGTGTACTTTGCATTTTCTATATTTGTATACTTCATTACATGGTCTATATTTTACTATATATTAATATTATTGTGCTGAATTAACACTCTTCAGTTTTAGATAAGTAGACTGAACTGCGTCCGAGCACGAGCTTCTGTTCTTTCGGGCTGCAATGCCTAATATAGTGTAAACCTTGTGTATTAAATAAATAAATTTGAAATTTGAAGAAAAAAAAGTGGAGTCAGGAGTTCACAAAATTAAAAATATAAAACTTTTAAAAGGTTTTGCTCAGAGATCTTCTTTATCACCTAGATTATTTAATTTAGTAATTGATGCTACAAAAAAAAAAATAACAGAACTGGAAGTAACTCAAGAATTTGGTTTTATATTTAATAATTAATTTAGAAGTATTTATAATTTACCTTTTACACACAGTATTATTAGAAATAATGGAGAGTCCACCCAAGAACTAGTAAATCTAACTGTTAATAATTTACTTTGTATTGGATTGAAGATAAATTCATCCAAAAATCATAATTTTAGTAATGGTAACGTTCATGAAGGATATTTAACATAGGGAGACACTATACATTTTTTACAGAATTATTGAAGTTATTACCTGGGAATCCCCTCCGTTAAAATTATAGTAGACACAAATAGAATTATTCGATAGTTACAAAGTGATTTAAATTATTTATCAATCTCACCATTATGTCAACTCGATATGTCCTAGTGTTTCAATGTCTTAACAACCTGGGAAGCGAAAACAGCTAATATTTGTGACACGGATCTGACTGCAGCAGTGTTACAGGACGATTTAATTGCATTCGTCCATTCTGAAGAGGAAAGTCCTTTTCTATTAAGCATTTATGAAGTAATTTTATGATAGTGATAGTGATAGATTTATTGATATTAGTTCACAAAAGTACAAAACTTAATAATGTTACAAAAAGATCAATATACAAAAGTAGTTATACCTAATAAATATACAATTTCCTAAACTAATTTATTTATCGCAAATCTCAAAAATTAATTGGTTCAAACTTGCACTTACGTCTGGTTTTAGTGCATGTTTAAACCAATCGTAATAACCATTAAGACTTTAAACCTTATTTATCTGCTCCTTTTCACAATTTACTACCATAAATATAAGTAACTAGCTGAAAGCACCCGGCGTTGCCCAGGTTTTCCTTTATGCTTCTATTTTTAATTAAACTGGTTATTAAATTTTCGGAACTCTCGGAAACCTAACTATACACAACCAAAACGAATTGTCTTTACTAAGCTTTCCTCGCCTATAAAGATAATCTTTACTTAACGTCACTTACATGAATTAATTAACTCCTTAGCCAAATGCCTGCCAGGATTAACTCAATTTAAAACAGTTGTAAATCAGGCACCGAAAAGAAAACATTTCATCATCTGCCTGACGTTAAACTGCTGTTTTAAATTTATATATTTATTTGCTTTTATTTATTTATATATTTATTCTGGTGTAGTTAAGGCCATTAGGCCTTCTCTTCCACACTTCCATAAGTACAAATAAAGTAATAGAAAAATCAAACTATAAACGAAGTAAAACCCAACGAAAATATAATTTCTTCTCCTCTTTCTGATCAGTTTCAGCATCGAATCAATATATACATATATAATTTAATTTATATTGGAAGATTTTTTACCTCTTGACCGCTATACACCCACTTATATCAGACCCAGTTTTTTTTAATATAACTTGAAACTATATTTCATAAATTCAGAACATATTATATCAATTCTAAATTTATACACAGAATATAGATACAATATAAACTCGCAATAAGTCATTTTTAACATAAAGACGAAGGGCATTATTCATAGACATTCTTAGCGCGGGCATCCGGTGGATTATCAGCGAACTAACGTTTTTCGTATTCATAAACCAGTGTTAGCAATATGGTATGAATCCCGTACAAGTAACCAGTCGATAGCCGGGATTAGTTTAGCACGCTCGTAGCGCAGGCTAGCGAAATGTCTATGAATAGCACCTTAATATTCTGAGAAAGGTATAGGTCTACTGGTATTTTAGAAATTAAGAGATTTTTATTTCCACAACGCTTAACATACTAAATTTCCAATGTGATTATACAGATATAATTTCGCAGCAACACATTTTCGGACGTGAACAACAATATTTTGAGAATTAATACAATCTTATTTTCATTGGGCTTACGTACATTCACATACTACATTCACAACATGATAAAAGTATCATTGAATTGGTTATTGATATGTGTCAAATCATTTTTTTTTTTTTTTCCACTTCTTTGTATAAAATATAGTTGAGGATGTGAAAAACACGCAGTTTTTAAGTTAATGTCTGCAAATTTGAGCGACTGTCCTTGAGGTTCATTTTAATATGGTCATTACAAATGCTAGTGGCATTGAAATTGCAGTTGCTTAAAATTGAATGAGTATCCTAGCAATGCGTGGAATAAAAACATCTCCTTTTATTTTTGCAGTTAATATTGCCAATTCTTTTACGTTTCGTATGAGTTTTTCACACCAATTCTTATTCGTGCATAATTTTGGTGTGTTAATATTTCGCAATAGTACTATTGGTTATTCAATATTAAGTAAAATAATGTGGTAGCAATCCTTGTAGTTTCAAAGAATTCTAGAATTCAGTTGTATAAAACAGTCTGCTCACTATCTACAAAACTGCATCGAGGAATTCATAATACGGTCCTGGACTGCGTAAAGATACTTATTGCATGAATTACCTAGTTTTAGCCTTTATGATGTGTGACAACGATGTAATTTAATTTCGTGTTAAAATTTCCAAGGCCTCGTGAAAGTCTTTGTTGAATACAACAGACAATAATAAAGAACAATTGACTGTAGACATTTTGCATTTTAATATTATACATTTTGATCTATTTATTTTTACTTTTTATGTTTTTAATTAATCTAACTTCCATTTGCACAATTTTAATGTAGCCTATGGTCTTCTCCTGGTTATGAAGGTTAAATGTGCAAACTTTGGCACATATCGGTCAAAGCGTGTAGATTTGTATAGAGAACATACACACACATACATACCCACATTCAATTTTATATATTAAGATTTTATGATGATCCTGATATACTAACATTCCTTCTCCCTTGTGGAGACATGTACTACAAGCATACAATGCTTTTTGCCGCAAGTATTATATAATTTTGAAAACTTTTCCCATCCTTAATCTAACGTTTTATCAGAGAAGTTCAATTCACATATTTATAGCAGTTTGCGTACAATATAATGTGTATAAATTAAAATTATTTCTAACCTTCCTCTCTCTTATTAGAACTAACGTAATTTGTTCTACTCATGTTTATATGGTCGTAATTCGGTTATGTGGTCTATTACACAGTAGATTGTAACTTTGTACTTTGTGGTAAATGTAAGAGCTACATGATGCGTTGTTCAAATTTTCTAGCAGTATGACTAGTATTTCAGTTAACGTTTACAACTACAGAGGTTATTCAGCGTCGAAATTTAATGTGGACAGCTATGTGATACAGGGAATTGGCCAGATGACTTTGCTATAGGATAAGAAACAGTCATATCAGAAGACGAAAAAGGATCTTCTATTCTGAGAGAAGAAGTTGAACTAGCGCTTAGCGAAATGAAGAATGAGAAAGCGACAGGAGTTGATGGAACCCCCACTGAACTAGTGAAATGCTTGGGTGAAGACAAGAAGAAAATTCTGTCATTATTCTACGAAATTTATGAGAAAGGGAATGGCCTGAAGATTTCACGGAGACAGTGTTGCTGCCAATACCGAAGAAAAATAATGCCAAGAAATGTAACGAATTCAAGACTATTAGCATGATATCGCACTCGACGAAGAGTCTCCTGCGAATACTGAATCGGGGTTTATATTCTAAGATGGAAGGAGAGTTCGAAAAAGAGCAGTTTGGCTTCAGAAAGGCAAAAGGTACGAGAGGTGCAATTGGACCTGGAAAAGGCATTTGAGAGTGGATTGGAAGAAACTTATGGGGATTTTGAATAAAATTGGTGTAGATTGGAAAGAGAGGAGGCTGTTCAATAATCTTTATATGAAGCAACGCGTCAAAGTTAAGATAGGGGAAGAAATGTCGGAGAGAAATGAAATAGGGAGAGGAGTACGACAAAGATGCCCTTTATCACCTACCCTGTTCATCATCTACTTGGAGGATTTAATTAGGAACTATTTTCAGAACCTGGGAGGAGTGATAGTAGGACGAAGAAGAACAAAGTACATAAGATTTGCTGATGATATGGCGTTGTTAGCAGAAGAGGAGATGATACTAAGGCTTATGCTACTGGAGCTAAATGACAGCTGTGAGCAGTATGGGATGAAGATAAATGCAAACAAGACGAAGACCATGGTTATCGAAAGAAAAATAAAGGATATAAACTTGCGAGTTCGAAATGAGACAGTAGAAGAAAAGGACAACTTCAGATGCTTGGGGTATGCAATTAGGAATAACATCAACTGCTGCTATAAAGCCAAAAGGAGGGTAACAATGTCAAAGGAAGCTTTTAATGGAGAAAACATCTTCTGCGGACCTCTATAAAAAGAACTAAGGAAGAATGTAGTGTGGTATTGTATGGGGCAGAAACATGGACATTATGACGAAGTGAAGAGAAACAACTAGAAATATTTGAAATGTGGATAATATGGAGAAGAATGGAGCGTGTGAAATGAACAGACAGAATAAGAAATGGAGCCATGTTGGAAAGAGTGGGTGAAGAAAGAATGATGCTGAAACTGATCAGGAAGAGAAACCGGAATTGGCTGGGTCACTGACTGGGAAGAAACAGTCTACTGAAGGATGCATTGGAAGGAATGATAAAGGGAAGATACGTTTGGGGCAGAAGAAGATATCAGATGATAGATGACATTAAGATATATGAATTATGCGGAGACTAAAAGGAAGGCAGAAAATAGGAAATATTGGAGAAATCTGGATTTGCAGTGAAATATCTGCTCTTGACCAGAAAAATATGAATGAATGAATTTAACGTGGACAAGAAATGGTCCATAAATTTCACCTGATGCCCTCTATTTAGGGACAGGATTCTTTTACATGCCGTAAATCTACGGCACTTGACCCACAATTTCATTTTCCACTCGGAGAAAGCCCTGCTAATGGTTATATCGGCTTCTTAAAATTCATCACTTTCGACCGGGCTTCAGCTTGCGAACCTCTATCCAATGACTAGTATGGTAACTACTAGAAATAAAATTTGTGCATTCATTGTAGACACCGGCACATTAACAGAAAATTCTGAAATCAGATGTAGTCGGAAAGATTGGCGTTATTATATAAGAAATGAAAAGAAAAAATAATTCCTCGTTATCTAAGAAAAGAAGTGGTAGCAGCGATTCGTATATTGATGAGTTACTTCTTGGTTCTCATCGTACTTCCATTATCTTATTTCTGCCGAGTTTCTTTTGACGTAAAACGCCTACACTCGAACTACAAGGAGAGAAGAATTGTTAGTTTTTGACATGAAAGGTTTACTCTGACGTCAGTCGGGATACTATGAATGAATAAATGAATGAGGGAAATGGGGGAAACATTAGAAGGTACGCTAAAATGTTTTCTTGCAAGGAAAATTATTGGTTCGGAATATGTATTATATGTCTTTCTCGTGTTAAATTTTATCGTACCTGGTTAACAGGCCGAAACATGTTAACCAAGTACGAGAAAAACATATAATACATATTCCGAAGTGATATAGTGTTAAAAGTTGTGTAATCAAGCTGGAAAATTATTGCTGAGAGGAAGTGTCTGTGTGAGCCCCAAGCCTGTTAGCCACTTGTCTCACTCCGATTTTGGCCGTTTCGTATGTCATGGTATCTTGGAAACAGAAATGTAGATGAACTTCGTACCTCGTGGTTTCCCACGCGGTCGTTTCACTTCATTCTCTTGGGAATTATAACCACCAGGGATCCTATCCTTCATCCTTAAACATTCCAAATTTCGGGATTAGTTGACGGGGCTGGACTCGGTTTCCTGGCTAGCCCGGCTTCTAGTAGGACGGATTGCCATTAGCAACTGAATCATTTATATTCAAAATGAGGATGACAAACATGCCCCCAACCAATCTCTAAACCAAGGGCACACTTTCCTTATCCCCCTTGTTACAAGAATACTCACTCTTCCTCACATTATGCCCTTAGGGCCAATTCGATGATATTTTATTATAATTAACTCAGCCAATTGTCTAGTCTTCTAATTTGAGACAACTCATCTTGCCTATGATTTCCCTAAGGCGCTGATACATGCCCGAATGAGCCCTAAAAGATATGAGCCACGGGCCTAAATCTTGCCCTCACATGAATTTTGGCACTTTACTTATTAAAGCCTTCTGAAATCGGAGTCTTGGCTTTCGCATATCGTCTTCAGTAGGACTACTTTAGGGTGAGCTTATTCGAGTGTTATGTCCATTTTCGACTTTCCCCTTCAAAATTCTTTTATTTTTTTCAACGAAACGGTTATAAAACGGATTGAGATAAATGATCAACAGGCTTGGAGCTCGCATAGATTCTTCCTCATAGCCCCAAATTTCCTTATGAGGACGCGGAATTGCTTATCTTTTAATTATTTCTCTTCACATTTCTCCTCCTTTCATTGCTTCATTGCACACGGTCCGTCTCATTCTACCGTATTATCTAATTATTCTGTAGACGGATAGGATGTAGTCATCCTGCATGTGGTGGTATTTATTTAATCCGTTCTAAAAATTACTTACGAAGAATTAAGACGTTTAAAACAATCCAAAGGATTTCATATATCTCCTGTCACCTTTTAATTGTTTATAGCCATCATCATTATCATCATCGCCACTACCACCACCATCATAATCAAGTAGATATTCGTTCAAGTTTCTTCAGATTCATGAAGCAAGTGTATTTTGAAACTGTTCCAGCCATCTTTTCCTTGGTATCCTGGATTTATGTTTGCCACATTTGTAATTTATTATTAGTTTAGATTTACGTTCTTGAGTCATTCTATGTTTTTCCATTTTTATTTCTGTATGTAATTACGATGTTTGATTTAAATACAACTTTTAAATTATTTTCTGATATCTTCGCTTTTCTTTCTTTTTTTTAATGTGTAGCCTGTAAAGATCATAATAAGTCTCAGTTCCATTGTATCATTTCTTTCATCACTTGGTCAGGTCCAGATTTCAGAGGATTATAATAAATAGTATAGGAACTTCCATAACTTTATAGAATTTGAGTTATTATGTTTCTGTTATTGTACTTTCTATGATTATTGTACTGTTCTACATAAGTACGATGTTTATTTTATTTTAGTAGTGTTATCTTCGTTTCTTAAATACAGTAAGATAAAGTATTGTCTAGAATTCTAGATAATTAAAAATTATTTGTTCAATCATTTCCTTTCTTTCCATAATTGTTAATACGTAAAAGTTATTAAATCTTACAAATAGAACAACATAGACCTTATATCCCCAAAAATATTTATTTTCGGATAATAATTGAGGCGCTCGGAATAATAATGGCAGATCCCATTTAAGAATTTTGAGATAGATGTACGTACTCCTGCCATTTACCTTTCATACTATGAAGTATCATATTAATTGGGATTTGCCAAAGCACTCACATTCCACATTGAAAATTAGTCCTTATTTGGAAAGCAAGTTTTCTCAGCGATTAATTTCATATTCCAACTGTGTAGGCTTTTGTTTACGTCCACTATAAGTTGATAGGACTATCACCTTTACTTTTTAACTTCGCTTTAGAATATGCCATTAGGAAAGTTCAGGATAACAGACAGGGTTTGGAATTGAACGGGTTACATCAGCTTCTTGTCTATGCGGATGACGTGAATATGTTAGGAGAAAATACACAAACGATTAGGGAAAACACGGAAATTTTACTTGAAGCAAGTAAAGCGATCGGTTTGGAAGTAAATCCCGTAAAGACAAAGTATATGATTATGTCTCGTGACCAGAATATTGTACGAAATGGAAATATAAAAATTGGAGATTTATCCTTCGAACAGGTGGAAAAATTCAAATATCTTGGAGCAACAGTAACAAATATAAATGACACTCGGGAGGAAATTAAACGCAGAATAAATATGGGAAATGCGTGTAATTATTCGGTTGAGAAGCTCTTATCATCCAGTCTGCTGTCCAAAAATCTGAAAGTTAGAATTTATAAAACAGTTATATTACCGATTCTTCTGTATGGTTGTGAAACTTGGACTCTCACTCTGAGAGAGGAACATAGGTTAAGGGTGTTTGAGAATAAGGTGCTTAGGAAAATATTTGGGGCTAAGCGGGATGAAATTACAGGAGAATGGAGAAAGTTACACAACGCAGAACTGCACGCATTGTATTCATCTGACATAATTAGGAACATTAAATCCAGACGTTTGAGATGGGCAGGGCATGTAGCACGTACGAGCGAATCCAGAAATGCATATAGAGTGTTAGTTGGGAGACCGGAGGGAAAAAGACCTTTAGGGAGGCCGAGACGTAGATGGGAGGATAATATTAAGATGGATTTGAGGGAGGTGGGATATGATGATAGAGATTGGATTAATCTTGCACAGGATAGGGACCGATGGCAAGCTTATGTGAGGGCGGCAATGAACCTTCGGGTTCCTTAAAAGCCATTTGTAAATAAGTAAGTAAGTATAAGTTCATAGAATTGTAGTCAATATGATGGCGTCCACTAACACTTTTACTGAAAATTCATATCGTTCCAGGACAGTTTTCCCAAACCATTTTTCCCAATCTGATAGTCCTAGTTGTGCATTATCCCAACGACCATTTCTCCCAAAACATTTGTACCAAGGACAATTTTCCCAATCCAGTTTTTTCCAATCTAATATTCCCACTGTTTAATTGTCCCAATGGCTATTTCTCCCAATCCATTTTTTCCAAGTACATATTGTAGTGAGTATCCATGGTAATGCTATTTAGGTGTAGTGTTATACAATATCCCAGTATAATTATGGCACAGGTAATGATTCCACCTGCAGGAGGAAATACTTTACTGCTTAATCTATAGAAGGTACACAAAAAATTTCAAAGATTACTGATATTGCTCTCGAAGACAGGAATGCAGAATACTGCAATTACACAAGGGGTTGGAGAACAAATTACCATACTGAAAGAAAGTATTCATTCTCATGCTCCAAACCAAGAAACGGTCAATATAGAATTGGTGGCTCAACGACTGAAAAGAATTGCAACTGAACACCCAGAAATACCTCCTGCACAAATTCTTCGTACAGAACTTACCAGAGTTGAAGCGGAAATTTTAAGGCAGCTCCCAGATCGAGAAAATCTCAAGAAATCTTTATGCCGTGTTAGGAGAAGGTAACTGCCTTCAGAACTAATTAATGTAGAAGATTTAGGGGAAATCCGAAACTGTTATGAGATGACACTAGTTGGTGAGTTTCAAAAGAAACAGGCAGGCACCGAAGCATCCGTTGCTCAACTGTCACTGGGTCAGTCTGTTAAGGTAAAGCCTAAGCAAAAGTGGATTCCTATGAACGAAAGAATAAGAAATATTGTGCTTGATTACAATCAGTACAAAGAAGATAAAAGAACTTTGGATTATCTAAGATCCATTGGTCACAATGTCTGTGTGTGACTGTTTATCTATCATTTCTAAGTAAACATTTTCGGAAAATTATATGTTGTTTGAAGTTTTTGGGAAAGAAAATGAAAATTACGTTTGAGAAAAATGGCTAATTTAAGAATTGGGAGCTTTAGTCTTGGGAAATTGCAGTTTGGAAAAAATATCTTTGGGAAAAAGACAAGGGAAAAATTGTCATTGGGAATTACAGATTGAGAAAAATGTGCTGGAATCCATTCATATTGTTCCTCGTTGGATTTACTTAGTAAAACATTAAAGTTTTAAATTCAATCATATAAGCCAATAGATTATTCGTACCAGGACATATAAATAAATAAAACTCTTCATTATCCCATTCTTTTTAATTTCCATCTAATCTGTTTAACTAAACAGTAGAAAAGCAGACGAACTACTAACGACAACGGCTCAAGAATTTGCAGGTAGACTTTAAGCACCATATTTAACAAATTCTCATAAAATAAAGTCTTCATGTTAAATATTCGCAGAGCTTTAAATACAAACATAAAATGTCATTTTTCTGAAAATGAACTTCGATTGGGATGTGCCGTTATTATTCTGAGCGCCTCAATTGTTATGACACTTCCGTCGAGAGTCGTAACTACAGCAGTGACGTATCACTTCGTGAACAAAAATTTGTAGTCACGTCCCTTTCCAGGTTACGTGTTCGCATAGTTAGCATTGGATCGTAAGGCTAAAGAGTTATTCACGAACAGTTCTCATCAAATTTGTAGACCAAGATTAACAAGATTTGAAAGTTAAAAATATATTGTGTAGAAAAGTTATTTGCATTTTGGCGTGAGTCGGGCGTGCAGTGGTTAACGGTATGTGAAACTTAAAGCACTTTGTTTTGTTGACCATGTTTCTTGTTTTCCAACAAAGCGAAGCTTCGAATAAATAAGGATTTACAGATTTAAACTATTTATCCAGTTCAAAATGAATTGTAAAATATTTATCCAGTACTCATCAAAGGCAGTCTTAGTCGCAAACTCATATCCATTGTTTTCTACAGCTAAAGCGTTTTTGGAAACAGCCAGTTCATTACTTGTCAGCCAGCCCGGAATTGGCATCAACAGGCATAACGAACTGGTCAATTTGTTATTTAGCTAACCTGAAGCAAAATTGCTCTTCTTCCAACTGTTCTACCATCTTAGAAAATAAACGTCGATTCAGTATTTGCAGGAGAATCTTCGCCGAGGGCGATATCAGGCTGATAGTCCTGAACTCTCCACATTTCTTGGCATTATTTTTCTTCGATAGTGGCAGCAACACCATCAGGTCATTCGCCTTTCTCACATATTTCGTTTCATAATAATAAAATGTCCTTCTTGTCTTCACCCAAGCATTTCACTAACTCAGTGGGGATTCCATCAACTCCTGTTCCTTTCCCATTCTTCTTTCACTAAGCGCTAGTTCAAATTCTTGCTTTAAAATAGAAAATCCTTTTTCGTCTTCTGATACGGTTGTTTCGTCTCCTATAGCCAAGTCATCTGGACGATTCCCTGCCTCATATAAATTTTCTACATATTTCTTCCATGTTTTAAGTACTCCTTGTTTGTCGGTTATTTCATTTTCTATTTCTTTTTCTATCAACCACATGGATTTTCCCATCCTCTACATTTGTATCAATTTGAACACTGCGTACCAATTATGAAAGCGAATGCCATACCTTTTAGAATTATGTGTTATTTGGGTACATGTTAAATAATGTCATTGAAGGAAACGAACTGTAAATATCGGTGCCTATCAACTGGATCCCGCGGCATACGAACATGGTCCCTGTTATTATTATACTTATGCCAACTGGGTCCTTGCGAGCGATTGTACTATATGGGTTCGAAACAAGATATCCAGGTGTGGCAAACGATTAAAGTAAACACTATACTCGCAGACCAAAATTAATTTTTATTTAAAATATTAGAATTGCGCATCACTAATAACACATGTGACTAAATTGAAATTATTAAAAGTATATTAATAAATATTAATAATGAACAGCAGTCGTAATGTTGAAATTGAAGAGCACTAAAATACGTATTAAAGTTGAAGAGACTGAAATTTTTATGATACATATTTCAAGAAATCTAAAACAGATTATGTTTTCTGTCTTTAATTGCTGCATTATTTTTATCGCCCTTTCCTTCGAACTACTTTTGTCCTCCGATATGGCTTCATGAGAACTATTTACTTTTGACATATAATCAGATTTGTATGTCCTTCAATGCAGTTATTACCGAAAATATATTTGAATGGTGATGATAAAACATTGAATTCAGCTACGAATGGAATTCGTCGCAAATATTTGTAGTTCTTATTGCACTAGAGGAAAATTCTGCCCAGTCAACCCTAGCGGGAGGAGAAAAATCACGCTCAGGAGAAATATAATTTGTAAACACATAATCTGTGAAAGCTTGGATTCGAGTTTCTTGGGGTTGAATGGGCATTAAAACATTCAAAGGCATGTTGGGTCCGATAAGTATAATTAATACAATTTTAAATATATATGGGTTTATTAACGTCAAAGTTATTTATCAAGACAGTCATTCAAGTCATTACATTATGACATGAGATAGTACATAGTGAAAGACGAACGTTTTCGCTGTAAGTATGGCATTTTCAGGTCTCATGGCGATGGAAACACAAGATGAACACTTATATCTCTGGTATGTATTATAATCATTGGAGTATATGTCTGAACAAACAAAGTTAAAATGGTAACCAATACAAACATATATGGCTATGAACGCATGCGTGGCAACAGAATCTAAAATAACCAAGCACACAGCAGTAAAAATGATGAACAATGTGCTGGTGGTTAAAATGTTCAATAAGACAAAATAATTTGGCAGTCTTCAAATGATTGCGGTCATGGATTACAATGTAGTGGAACATGCTGTGGTATACAACTCGCTCGTGTTGCTGTGTAATAAGCGGTGTTTGTCCAGGCATATACTCCAATGATTGTATACATACCAGAGATATAAGTGTTCATCTTGTGTTTCCGTCGCCATGAGACCTGAAGATGCAATACTTATGGCGAAAACGTTCGTCTTTCACTGTGTACTACCTCATGTCATAATTTAATGACTTGAATGATTGTCTTGATAAGTAACTTTGACGGTAATAAACCCTTATATATATATTTAAAATTGTATTAAAACATCCGTGAAAACATCGTCAATATGACTTGTTCAAGAAATGACAAACCAAAGAATAACTTTAAGAAGTTGCTAATCTTAGAATAAGTTTTCTTATATTCTGCACTTTACCCCAATAATTAGTAGAATGTTTAAACAAATTTTAACTAAGTAAAATCTGCAACATTTTAAAGTGACTTTTGGCCAAACTTGCAAAATTCCATTATGAATAGACTTTTCGAGACTGTAAGAGAACATAACATCACTCCCAGTCACATTCTTATATCAGAGTCTCGAATGCTTTGAAGTGCTATAGGCTGGCACTATGGTCAGTATGGAGTTTGTGGGATCTCGTTAGTATGTGCCTTGGACCCACTCGGTATGTTTACATTTTACCCCAGTAAGATTCAGACTCAGTCGGGTCCCATTTGGTATGCATTCTCTTTCTTTCTTGAAATGTTAAAAGAACTGAATTGTGGCGAAACGTTTGAGACATAGGCCTATGTGAGTATGTGTTCTCTGCAAGGCTCATATCTTTGTGATGCAGCTTTTAGTATGATTCTGGAATTAGATATGTATGTACTCGTATGTATGTATCCAATGCCTATCCACTTCACTTTACGTTATTCGAGTTCCACATATTGCAGATAAATGACAGAACTGTGACCCATTTTTCTAGTTGTACACCACACTGTACATGATGTGAATCTGTGGAGAGTTATGTCGTGTACTAGGGTGAATGTATGTGTAAGTATTCTTGTAAGTGTAGTGTCTGGAATGAGTGATGATGATGATGAAGATGAGGAAGGGAGAAGGAGAAACCCGGTGCCGGCACGTAGCGTACTTGCTGTATAAATTAGTTTAGCCCTTAACGTTTTGTTCGTCGATATTATCAGGCATATTGTGCGGCACATTGTAGCGCAAAACACATTGTATTTCCCATTTTTCAGACGGTACAAACTTTTCCATAAAGCTTTGTTTGGTGGTTATTTTTATAGATGATACAATTTGCTTTTGATAGACTTAGACTGTATTGTATCTGTTTTGAGATATTTCCTATAGAGATGCAAAGTAATGGGTTGATCTTTCAAGAGATACATATTAGTTAAATTCTGTTACAAAATAATTCCTCTTTCAAGACAATAATAAATCTTTCTCTTTCGTATTATTATTATTATTATTATTATTATTATTATTATTATTATTACTACTATTATTATTATTACTGATTTGCGTTTATACCTACTTCACTTTGTTCTAGGTCCAGCAATGCACGGACATCGGCACCGGCATCATCATAGTGGTGGGCGCCACCATGGACTGGGCTTGTGAGTACTATTCATTTTGTTTTTTTTTTTTTTTCGCTTTGTCGCGTTTCACAGCTTATTACAAAATTCCCATACAATGGCAGTGTTTTATAGGAAGAGCATTAGATGTTTAGTTTTAGTGCAAAATGTTTGTCCAAAAACACAACATTTGCGTGATTAATTAGATTAATTAAATATGCTGTGAGCATGTTGTCTAGATACCTGTTTTTTTTTATTTAATTGTGGGTACCTCACTTACGTCATTCATACAAACGTCCCCATGTGTGGACGATGCGCCGGCGCTGTAATTAAATGCAAAAGAAACAGACAATAATCGCTATGCTAAACGTTTTTCATTAAAAAATTAAAAATAAGACAGACAGGATTCGATCTTGTGATCTTACAACTAGTGCACTAGCATTTTAAACCGCTCAACTACAGCGACACTGTAGATCGAATGTTTCTTTGACTTTATGAGTAAGTTACACATACTCTTGGTGCATGACACTCACCGCAAAGGATCGAAGGAAAACATGAAACGTTCTAATATGAATGCAGCTTTATACGAGTGCATCCGAGGTATGCCTATCGCCACATAGTTTCTCGAGCCTTCCCCCTCCTCCTCTTTTTGGTGTACATTTAGTAGTTGCCCAAAATAGTATTTCCATCTGTTTAGGATGAAATGAGAGTCTGCAAGCAAGCCATTCTCATCCGTGATCGCGTTTACTCTTGCCTGATAACCTTTCTTAAATTCCTTTATTCTCGTATACAGTATACATCTGTAATGTTTTTATTCCTTCTAGTATTTGTTTCTGTGTCATTCAGTTTTTCTTTAAAGTAATCTCTCTTTTTATTCCTAAGTGTACGACTTGCTTCCCGTCTTTCATTGAAATAATTATCTCTATTCGCCTGGACTGAATCCTGTAAGAATTTCAATTTTGCCTGTTTCCTTCTTTCTACTACCATGCAAAAATCTTCATCAAACCATGGTTTCATTTTCTTAGTTTCACAATAACCTTCTGCTCAGCTGCAATTTTGATATTATCTCTGATATTTTCCCACACGCTATTAACATCTAACTAACTTCTCAACTTCGTCGGAACTTCCTAAAGCGGCAAACTTATTTGAAATTTCCACCTGATAATCTTGCTTAGTTTCCTTGTCTTTTATTTTCGGAATATTAATTCTCCTAATATTAACTTGTTGCTCTACTCGTTTGGCTACTGGTAGTCTTTCTCTTAATTCTCCAATTACCAAATAATGATCAGAATCATAGTCTGCCCCTCTGAAGGATCGAATATCTACTATACTGGTATGTCTTTATTTATCTATCAAGATGTGATCTATTTAGTTGTGTGTCAGTCCATCTGAAGAAGTCGAAGTATATTTATGTATATCCTTATACTGGAATGTTGTACTTTTCACAATTAAATTTTTTGATGTGGCAAAGTTGACAGCGCATCGTCCACACATGGGGACGTTTGTATGAATGACGTAAGTGAGGTACCCACAATTAAACTCCATTATCATTACTAGTGACTTGTAAGAGCTCTTTTGCAATAGTCGGTTTAAAAATATCCTCCCATCCTACTTTAGCATTGAAATTTTCAATAACATTTTCATGTGATATCTAAATAACTGACCAAAATTGTGTTCCAATTCCTCATAGAAGCTACCCTTTAGGTATGGTCGTCTTTCTCTTCTGTAGGGGCGTAACATTTATGACAATGCTATCGCACTATCTACCTTTAAGTACTAAATACGATAACTTGTCACTGATAAATTCGTCTTTTTTACTGATGATTTTATTCTTTTATGAATGAAGAATGATGTTCCTAATTGGTGATTATTGTTTCCTTCCCCATAATACAACACGTAAACTCCTATTGGTGAAATGTCATTCTCATGACATTCCAAGTACCAAATCTCATAACCTTATTCATTTACTGTGGTCGCACCAAAGAAACAGTCTCATTCCGTAGCTTATGTTGGGGGTTTCGTAACAAGCTCTTTTTTACGGTGATTGATTGTTAGCTCTTCGTCCAATCCCCAAGCTGGAGGACCACCCACTTATCGTCTGTCCGCGACTGCTTGTTCAATATATTGGCAGCAACTCTCTATATCTGGAGATAACTGTTTTCAGGCGGGTACTCGTTATAACACTTCATTTACTATAATATGTAATAATGATGTCGTCGAGTTTATTTTCGGTTTTAATCTGTGACAGACGATGAAGATGAGACACATTTAGTTTTGCCTATGGAACAGTGAATTTGATGCATAAAAATCAATATACTGCGCTCAAATGTTGCTTGTGTTTAAAAAAAATCGTGCCATATCAAATACAACATACAACATTTGCATTATATGTTTTGTGAAGTTTGTAGTGCTGTTGATCGATTAAAGTATTTAATCGATTAACTATTTGAATTTAATCGATTAATCGATCGAGTTGAGAAATGTTTTAATATACTGTAATACACAATTATTGTTAAATTTAACTTGTGTTCGGTGATAAGCATAAGTATTAAATGTTGTATATCTGTATACAATATAATCGTTGTATTACAAAACAACTATTTTAATTACTTACTAACATATTTACTATAAGGCTTATAAATTATTGTGTAAATTTCTCCAGGAATCTTTTAGACAAACATAAATAAGAAAAAGTATGAAGACTCACCTAGTTAATACTGCTTCATCCATGATTTTAAACGTGTGAGTGCATTCACATGCTCCGAATTAAGTGCCACTCTACGTTTCAATGTTTCCTGCGTCACTAAAAACCAAGAAACTTTTTTCTGTCAAGCACTTCTCCACAATCGTTGAATTTAAATCCACACGTTTCACCGAGTTTAGCTCTCAAATTCTCATATGACATAATGGAGTTTACACTTTTCACAAACCATAGAAAACCGATTTTTTTTTCTTTGTCAAACTAAACAAACAACCTTCATATACAAAATCAGTACAGAAATTGCAACTGCAAAAAGTACAGCGGTCGAAACAGAAGACTAGCCCTTACTTTAATCGGATTACCAGATTTTAGGAAGAGAAGATGGTAGTACGCTCTCACTTGCACACAGTGCATACATGGCTATTTTATAAGGAATGAGGGGGACGAATCCCAGAAAAGTATATTTCATATGCTAGGAAGATGAGCTGACAACAAGGTGATAGTTTTCTTGGAAAACCATAAAACTTAGTAAGGGTTTCGCATTGTGTTTCAACTTTCAATAGAGGTAGACTAGGTCACGTCCTTATATCTCCATCTCTTTCTGAAGTGTTTGTGCAAACATTTTCCCTACGCTACCTGGTTTACAGTTAGAAAATAACAGTACTGTTGTGCTTTTAATTAAGCAATTTCCAAGAGAGAAATATTGTCGGAATTTTTAGTATGAGTTTGTATTAACAAAATAATAATTAATATCAACTACAACCGATTAATTTTAATCAACTCGATTATTCGATTAAATATTTTTGATCGATTAATCGATTAGATTAGTCGATTAAATCTCCCAACACTAGAAATTACAGTACAGTTCTTACCTCGAAAAGAAAAGTCTTTAATATATTGTGTTTGTTTCATTATCATTCTGGATTTAAGCATCTTCATGTCAATGTTTCCATATAATTGAAAGAGTCCTTTTACTCGCATTGCAGTGTTTAATTAATTGGTTTGTTGGAACCGGATCTTCTTATCTTTTTCTTCTGTTGCACTAATGCCACTGTCGTCATCACTGTGTTCTTCTTTCTTCTCATTTGCACTCATAATTTTTTCCAGCACTTCTTCCGGGGTTGAAGGCACTTCTTCATGAACTATACTGTAGGTTCGACATCTAAAGATCCTCACAACAAGCTTCCATAATCTTTTACAGAAGGAAGGGGTGGGTTACAACTTACTATAGCTTGCAGGTAGTGGCTACTGCTATTTCTAAGCACAAGGGAGTGGGTGAAAGTTTTGGAGAAACTGGAAGTTGGCGTTGGAATATCTATGAGGAATTTCTGTAGAGTAATAGACAAATTTTTCAACAACCACAGTTAAGTAGTCAAGTTACACAGGTGAAAAGTGCATAAAATATTACCAGACTGTGTCAAGACAAGTTAGACAAGTGGTCAGCTTACAAATTAAATTCTATATATAAACGATTGGAAATTTATCGGTTCCTTAAAAATATATGGTCAATTAAGAAGTGGTCATGTTACAGAGATGATCAACTTCACATGTTTTACTGTAGATATAAACTTGTAACTTGCTGAACATCATCATGTATCACTGAGAATCGTACGCCACTGTATAATATACAATTTTTGACCAGAATGAAATGGTACAAAATTAGGTGAAGACAGAATCAGAGGAAAATTTTCTCCACTTTTGTCCAACAGAGTATCACTCCGGGCAGCGACACGGACTGAACCCGTGATTCTGGCATTCTACTACAAGCTTCAAAGCATTAAACACCAGGGACGAATTACAATAAGTGATGAAGTATTTGTAGTCTTACTGTATAACCTATATTCAATTAATAAAAGAAGGTTACTTTTTGACTCTACCTCGTATTTCTCATAATCAGAAGATTATGCATTATATTTTTATTGTTACTCTACATTCTCAATTATTGTGGTAGACAGTTTTTTTTATTTCCTACAACTTTGTTTCAAGGGACTTAGGTACCTTTCTGCAATGACACATTGAATTGTTCTATAATAACTAGAGCCCGGATTTTATGTAATATGAAAATGAGAAATGTGTACATAAATATGTAAATAAATATATAATAAATAAAAAATATGTAATTTAAAATCTAAGCTTTATTAGATGTTTTTTGCACACTAATAAAAATTACAGATGGAATGTGATTCAAATTCATTTAATTATTGTTTGGAGGCGCAATTAATAATTAAATATTTTTCCATATTTTCTGCTGTCATTGATTGTCTCGTCAATGGCAATACATTCGTAGGAATCATCAAGTTCAGCTCTAACCGGTTCTATTGTGTCAGTATAGCAGGAGTTCAAATAATTTTTCCGAATTTATGCGAAATATTGAAGTTACAATATTTTCGTAGGAATGCTTGAAACTTTGAAACTCCAAGTTTGTACCATGCTATGTTTGCAGTATTGTCATGCACAAATTTCTATTAAATTCACTGGTACAAGACGAAGAATGTTTCAGCATCACTTGTGTAAGAAGAATTTGTTCCTTTTCGACGGAACACGTTTTTATTTCTCACATGAAGTTCAATTTTTAAATGATGTTCTCATTGTGACTTCATGGAGCACCCAATGCGTTTGTCACATACTTTGCACAACACGATTTTACCATTGTAGTAAAGGAATCATCAATTGAAATTCAGTCTTTTAACTTGGATGCAAATGGTAGTAGACTAGCTACTTCTATCACCTGATATCAAAATAAGCTTCTCAATAAAACAGAAAAAAGAAACTATTGTTTTCTTTTAGAGAAACTGATTGGGGGTGTTTGTGCGAAACGGTCATACCCACAGGGTTAACTTTCACTCTTTCCTTAACCGCGTTAGCAGTACAATGACCTACTCTTCGCATTGGTATTTGTTCCTACTTTACCGTTACTTTTTAAGGGATATACAAACTATTAGCATCGCAAAGAGATGTCCATTTTTGACAGAATACGTTATTATTTTCAATTATTAAATTATATTTATGCTCTATATACTAAGGGATAAGCTTTATAAATAATTTTCAAATGTATAACTTAAGAATTAAGTAAAGGGAAAATTGGTGAAAAAATGTGTATGCTTTCAAAATATGCAATATCCTTCAAAATGTGTAAACATATGTAATATGTGCCAAAATATATATCATGTACCTTACTTACTTACTTACTGGCTTTTAAGGAACCCGGAGGTTCATTGCCGCCCTCACGTAAGCCCGCCATTGGTCCCTATCCTGAGCAAGATTAATCCAGTCTCTACCATCATATCCCACCTCCCTCAAATCCATTTTAATATTATCCTCCCATCTACGTCTCGGCCTCCCCAAAGGTCTTCTTCCATCTGACCTCCCAACTAACACTCTATATGCATTTCTGGATTCGCCCATACGTGCTACATGTCCTGCCCATCTTAAACGTCTGGATTTAATGTTCCTAATTATGTCAGGTGAAGAATACAATGCGTGCAGCTCTTGTGTAACTTTCTCCATTCTCCTGCAACTTCATCCATCTTAGCCCCAAATATTTTCCTAAGAACCTTATTCTGAAACACCCTTAATCTCTGTTCCTCTCTCAGAGTGAGAGTCCAAGTTTCACAGCCATACAGAACAACGGTAATATAACTGTTTTATAAATTCTAACTTTCAGATTTTTGGACAGCAAACTGGATGACTAAAGCTTCTCAACCGAATAATAACAGGCATTTCCCATATTTCTTCTGCGTTTAATTTCCTCCCGAGTGTCATTTATATTTGTTACTGTTGCTACAAGATATTAGAATTTTTCTACCTCTTCGAAGGATAAATCTCCAATTTTTATATTTCCATTTCGTACAATATTCTGGTCACGAGACATAATCATATACTTAGTCTTTTCGGGATTTATTTCCAACCCTATCGTTTTACTTGCTTCAAGTAGAATTTCCGCGTTTTCCCTAATCGTTTGTGGATTTTCTCCTAACATATTCACGTCATCCGCATAGACAAGAAGCTGATGTAATCCGTTCAATTTCAAACCCTCTATGTTATCCTGAACTTTCCTAATGGCATATTCTAGAGCGAAGTTAAAAAGTAAAGATACCAAAATATGTAAAAATATGTAACTTAAAACTTCGGAATAATGATCTCTTTGATATGATTCGCCGATATTTTAGCTTTCCTTATAGCCACATATATGGGAACAGAATATGTAATTGCATAAAATCCGGGGTCTAGTAATAACGACCAACATCCAACAAACCCTGGGAATGATCTTCATCAACATGCAGAGGCGTGTGCAGGTATGTCTGGACGTTGATTGGAGCCATTTGCAACACTTTTTGTAGAAAATAGCTCAACATAGTAAGTGTTTAGTGCACACACTATACAGATTTTGTTCATGTCTAGTATCTTAAAATCAATTCATGCGGAAAATAAATATATGAAAAAATATCTTAATTTTTACTGCAAGAAGCAGGAGATTATTTGAAACATTTGTGCCAAAATTAAAATGGTGATTTGCTGAAATTCGTTTTTTTTTAGTACAAGTAATAGTGTTAGACTTAAAATATTACAAATTCCATGTCCCCAAAATATTTGTTTTAGAGCAGGTTCTAATGATTATCTACAAATAGCATAAGTTGCCAAATTAATGACAGGAGCAATTAAATTAACAATTCTAATATACGATTATTGCAATCTCCAGTATGATACTGTTTAAAAATAATATTCTTAGCAGTCTTTTGGCATTTTACTATGTTGTATGCACCTGTACAAACAACTGGGACTTAGTTCCACCATTCCATAAATAGGAAGAACATTTAATAATGTCAACTATTGATTAAGTTATGCATTTGCGCGTCACGTGTCACTGACTTCAAGGAAAAGATGTCCGCTTAAAAGGTGCTAATTATGAAAATATACAATTGAATATATGTATCCCTTGAATATGAAACAAATTTATCTGTAAAGTTCCCTATGCACTAAGATCATTGTTCGGCGAATTTGGATCTCTAAAAGCTGGTTCACAATAAACCGGAAACGAGAACGAGAACGGAAATATTATTAAAATAAATGTATTTAAATGTGAGCATTCACAATTAAGTATTGTGAATTCTCACATTTAAATCCTGTACATTTATTTTAACATTATTTCCGTTATCGTTTCCGTTCCCGGTTTATTGTGAACCAGCCTTAACTTGCTTCACGCACCAAGTTCGTTTCACTTTCACTGCACACGCGTGCATCGAATGCGAAGAACTCTCTCACTAGTCGTGGAAATGAGCGTTTCGAAAGTTTCGGCTGCTGTTATTATGCTCGATGAGTTGGATTATTTTAGGAGGAAAGCAAAGAACAAGAGAATGAGGCTTTGGAGTAAGAGTTGGTGCAGCAAAGAGAAAAGAGATTCCATATGATTGTTTTACACAGACTTATAGATAGAAAAAAAAAATCTATGTAAAGATTAATTTTTTCGTCTTACAGACTTATCTATAGTTACCATTTGTTTTTAATGGACAAAAATTCGCTTCGGTGCCGAGGATCGAACCCGGGACCCCCAGTTATACGCAGTTCTAAGGGAAAAGAACCAAAGGAAAAATATTTGATCCAGTGCCGTGGGTTGAACTACGGCGTAGCTCAGTGGTTAGAGCACTCAGTGCGTAGAATTGGGGGTCCCGAGTTCGATCCTCGGTGTCGGAGCGAATTTTTCTCCTTTAATAAATTAAAGGATTTTCAGAATTGCTTTAACCCATTAGTGCCCACTGTTCCAAAATGGCAACGAGGGAAAATTACTATTATTTAAACATACATTCTTATTTCTGACTATGCGTTAATAATGTTAAATTTGTTGTGTATTATTCATTCTTGCAGGTACTTTTTGCACCTTAGTCGTAAGTATATATAGTATAAAATAAGAACTAAACCAAAGTTAGGTCCGAGCTGAGCTGGTCTCTGCACTAAGACAAACTCTGTTCCACGTTCGGGTGGTATAGGTATCATCCCCCTCCGAAGGGGTAGTGCACTCTCTGTTGCTATCTGTACGCCATCACACTGTTGTGGCTGAATACTATTGAAATTATAATGAATGTTAAAATGGGGAATGGTAGTTGATAGAGGGAAACGGGAGAATGACGAGAAAAACACTCAGGAAATTTGGCTTTGTCTATCACAAATGTCTCCGCTTTCGCTCGGGTTCGAACCCGAGTCCACACTCATTGCACACCATTGCTCTGCCAACTGAGCTGCTAGGTCGGTATAAGATGCCTTACTTTTGATATAAAAAATAATTATAGGCCTACACATAAATGAAATACAAATATGTATAAAAAAAAAAAATTGCATGAAATAAATGTCATGCCAGTTGACAACAATTACTCTCGGTCTCTCTCTCTCTTTTCCTTTTCCCTCTCCCCCCCTCTCTCTTTCTCCAGTGAAATTCTTGGCCTTTTTGTGCTTGTGAAAGACGCATATTAATATTGTAATGTAGTATATTATCAATTTGATCAACACGAGACTGCCCTAACCGGCATGTTACACAATGAAACGCTGATCCTTTTCCCATTGTCCGTTTTTGAATGCGCCGAATAGCTCTATTCAATTACGACTTGTCTCTTGTTAGCATATGAGTTATGATTCGTCTCTTCTTTAGCTAGTTCCCTTGTGGAAGAGTCTAAATATCCATTTCGACTAACTGAATAAAATTAATATGCCCTCAATCAACTGAAAAAAGGGAGCAAGCGCCTTAACCGATCGAGCTAAGCCGGTGGCCTTTTAAATGTAATGTGATAATTTCTTAAGTGATAGTTTTTAAACATATATTCCACTGTTGCTGTTAAAATTAACGTGGGAAGTTCAATTCATGAAAGGAACATACAGAAATGGAAATCGTTCAAACTTCGAGCAAGAAACGAAGAAAGTCGCACAGTGTTTTATGCAAAGTTGACGATTTCGTCAAGAGTGCTATTCTAGTTGAAGTGCGCAAGTTTTTCTTAAGAACGAAACGCCTACATTAGACAGGTACTTTGCATCTATTAATAGTAACACAGAACTTGTCCGCGCTGTGGAGTAAAGGCTAGCGTTCTTGGTCGTGAAACGAGCGGGCCCGGGTTCAAATCCTGGTTGGGGAAGTTACCCGGTTGAGCTTTTTCTGAGGTTTTTACTCAACCACTCGAAGCAGAATTGCTGGGTAACTTTCGGCGTTGGACCTGATAATGACAGTCTCTATAATGTCAAAGTTAGGAAAATCGGCACTTAAAAGTAACATGAATGTTGAAATATATTAGTCTTTGCTTTGGTTTACTCAAGTGTAACAAATAGGTTTATGAAAATGCATGCTAATCGGAATCCTGCGGCAGTGAGGCGCTCTTCAATATGGGTTGTAACTATATTAGGCTAAGTCTGGGAACTCTTGCAGTTTGGAACAATTCACAATAAAAAATAAAAATTATTTTGTGTAATAATTAATTTCTTCGGAACGTAGGGATGTGGAGACAGTGCGGAACTCATTTCATTCGTTCTTGTAAGGAACAAAATTGGAATAAAATCCTTAGAATAGCTGTATTGAGAGGCAAACCGATGAAGAATGGAAAAGCCTACAACAAATAATAGCAGGCACTTGTAATTATTTTACTTTGAACGAAGACGCATTAAAATTTTGAAATATAGGTTAAGAGGGCATTAAAGATACTACGAACTCGCCACGATGGTTTACGCAGTTGACCATTCACGTATCCTAACTACCGATATTGTTCCAAAAAAGTGCACTACAGCCACTACACACTGACGAAACTTTTTTTTTTTTCATAATTTTGAAACTTCGCAATAATATTAAGAAAAAAAAACGAGAAAGTAAATTAACAGTAAATAGATAGCTATGACCAAATAAAAAAACTGCTTGTAAATATAAAACTTCACTAGATTGATTCATTTTTCACGATTCGTGTACCTATGTCTGCTCTGATTCTCAACATACACATCCTCATAAAACATAGAATTTTCTGAACACCCGATAGCTAATTATCTCCTTCGACTGACAATGGAGTCTGTCTTTTGCATTGGCTCTTGTGCATATGTATGTATGTATGTATGTATGTATGTATGTATATCTCTATGGGAAAGGGCCTCTACGACCAACATCACTGTGACCTAGTAGATCAATTGCGCTCACTCACTAGTTTTTTTTCTTGTTAGGAGGGAAGGAGGGAACATCCCACGCACTACGACCAGAGGTCTATTGTACACACCCCGATATGCGATATGGGATGAGTTGCGTGCTCACCGATCCTCTACGCGCACCGACCTAACCACTTGACCCCCTTAACGACAGGTTCCTATAGTCAACAGAGTCCACGTACCACTCCTGCTTCGGCAACCACCCCGAAGGCTCCCTTACTGTCCGAGGCGGAAGTCTTCCCCCGAGAAAGTCTGCCCCGGGTTCCGTTGGAGAAGCTATCCATTATCGCATGAATACAATCTACAGAGACCGGTCGAGAGAGCCAGCAGCTTCGGAGGGCCGCCTGTAGAGCGATCTGAAAACCAGAAGTAACGGGATGATAGGGGAGGAAAGGAAGTGGCGAAGATGAGTGGGGTTCCAATCGCCTGATAAAGTTACCTGTTATTCATCCATAGGAGTGAGGAAAAACCTCCGAATGAACCTCACCCAGACAACTCGTCCCGACCGGAGATCGAACCCGGGCCCGCTGGGTTCGGAGTTAGACTCGGTAACCCCTCAGCCACAGCGGTGGACTACCCACTAGTTAGTCGCATCCTAACCCACACTAGCTGATTACGTTAAGGTTCCCTGAATATGCTATCCAGATTGCGAACAGACATCTCAGGCACGTCTGGGTACCAGCCCTCTCCGTGCGACTGAGGAATGATATGGAATGATAACGGAATGGAGATCAGACGGAATTATGTTGGTGCCTAGGTGGGGAAAGGGAAGAACTTCGAGAAAAACTCCAACTGCGACCTGGGCAGCCACAAGTGTATACTGAAGAATTCCAGGCATAACCGGGACTCGAACCCGGGCGGTCTGTGCCTGCATGGCAGGCCGGAGGTTTAAACTTCTCAGACACCGCAAGGGACTAATTACGTAAGATTTTATAGAAATTAATTGCGCGATATGTGTGCTTGACTGGAATGAGTATAAGTGATTATGCTTGAATAATTGAAATGTCATACTAACAGCAGCAATCAGTGAACTGAACGCTAAGTGATACAAAAATGAAGTGAAAGTAGAATTAAAATGAGGTTGCGTTGTGCATTGAGGATTGAGACGGTTGCAGTGGGATTGTCTCTACTTCTGAAGGGGGGTTTGCTTAAGGATGGAACCCTTGACCAGAATGTGAGGAGGCCCAATCTTGACCCACATCTGGACCACGTGGACCCGTACGGGCCCTGATCTGGTTGGCTTGACCTCGCCGCTGGTAATAACACATTCTGCACTCATGCCTGCACCGTGCCTGCTTTTCTTCACAAACAGTTCAGTCTATTAATTTATTCAAAATGTTCATTCCGCGTCAACTTGACCATTTTTTTTAATTCAATATAAATAATACGTAAAAGGTAAAAGGGTTTTACCCTAATTTTTTTAATGTGACTTTTTTGCTATAATAAAATTAGTATAATCAGTTAAAATTTGATTACAAAACGTAAAGATGTTTCTTTTTGACAATTATGTTTACATTTCTACTATAAAGTAACTGATGATAATGTGTTAAAATTTAATAATTGTAGCTATTTCTGAAAAAAAAAATGTTCTTTTGTGGGATAAGCCTTTCACTTGAACACCAACGGTATTATTATTATTATTATTATTATTATTATTATTATTATTATTATTATTATTATTATTATTCAAATCAAGATTTCAGGTATAACTCCCTGTAAAGTTGATTTGAATAATTTCGAGGAAAAAATTGTTCCGGAGCCGGGTATCGAACCCGGGACCTTTGGTTTAACGTACCAACGCTCTACCACTGAGCTACTCGGGAACTCTAACCGACACCGATCCAATTTTTCCCTCTATATCCACAGACCTCAAAGTGGGCTGACAACCGTCAAGCAACCAACTTCGAGTGCACACTAACTCCGTGTGACTTAAATTGTGGTTTTCTGTTAACGAACAGTGACGTGTATTATGCAAATCAAGATTTCAGGTATAACTCCCTGTAAAGTTGATTTGAATAATTTCGAGGGAAAAATTGTTCCGGAGACGGGTATCGAACCCGGGACCTTTGGTTTAACGTACCAACGCTCTACCACTGAGCTACTCGGGAACTCTAACCGACACCGATCCAATTTTTCCCTCTATATCCACAGACCTCAAAGTGGGCTGACAACCGTCAAGCAACCAACTTCGAGTGCACACTAACTCCGTGTGACTTAAATTGTGGTTTTCTGTTAACGAACAGTGACGTGTATTATGCAAATCAAGATTTCAGGTATAACTCCCTGTAAAGTTGATTTGAATAATTTCGAGGGAAAAATTGTTCCGGAGCCGGGTATCGAATCCGGGACCTTTGGTTTAACGTACCAACGCTCTACCACTGAGCTACTCGGGAACTCTAACCGACACCGATCCAATTTTTCCCTAACAGAAAACCACAATTTAAGTCACACGGAGTTAGTGTGCACTCGAAGTTGGTTGCTTGACGGTTGTCAGCCCACTTTGAGGTCTGTGGATATAGAGGGAAAAATTGGATCGGTGTCGGTTAGAGTTCCCGAGTAGCTCAGTGGTAGAGCGTTGGTACGTTAAACCAAAGGTCCCGGGTTCGATACCCGGCTCCGGAACAATTTTTCCCTCGAAATTATTCAAATCAATTTTACAGGGAGTTATACCTGAAATCTTGATTTGCATAATACACGTCACTGTTCGTTAACAGAAAACCACAATTTAAGTCACACGGAGTTAGTGTGCACTCGAAGTTGGTTGCTTGACGGTTGTCAGCCCACTTTGAGGTCTGTGGATATAGAGGGAAAAATTGGATCGGTGTCGGTTAGAGTTCCCGAGTAGCTCAGTGGTAGAGCGTTGGTACGTTAAACCAAAGGTCCCGGGTTCGATACCCGGCTCCGGAACAATTTTTCCCTCGAAATTATTCATTATTATTATTATTATTATTATTATTATTATTATTATTATTATTATTGTTATTATTGTTATTATTATACACTTCAGCACATTCATGGATATACATGGCACACACAATCTTACATTTATCTCTTCACAACCTAAGAAAAGTATTGTATTTGATATAGTCAAAAAAGGACTTCAAAAAGGACTATATTACCCCTTCGAAAGGGTGCTATTTTAATTGAAAACACACTTCAACACATTCATGGATAAAAATAGCATACACAAGCTTATATTTATCGCTTCACAACATAATTTGATCACATTTAACATTTCAATACGATTCTGCCTCTTTGAATGCAGAATATCTTTATAAACAGAAAATGACCACTCAACATCAACTGAAACTAAAGGTGAACATTTTCTTTTTATCCTGAACTTTAAATTGGCACACTTTATTAGTTTTTCAATGTCTGGAATCAGAAGAAGAACGATATTTATTTTCGCTTGCTCAGGAAGTTATAGGCCTATCAGAAAAAATATAGGAAAATTATCTAAATGTTTGCGATATTCTGTCAAAAAAAAGGACCAAAATAAGAAATGTTTTAAAAGAGGGGAAAAAAGAGAATATGGACTAAAAAAGGGAGAAAAGGGAAGTCAAAACCACATAATTTGGTCGGTGGAAGATAGCTTTGAACATCGTAATTATTTCATGTTTCATGTTGAGATAAGAAAAGGCATTCCCTTTAAAATCCGGTCTCTAATGATGACAATAATTGTAATGTTCGTACTTCTCATGGTAGAAAAGATCATTCATTAGAGAGACAAGCTGCACATATAATAAAAAATGTATACCTATTTTTCAGTGCAGAAGAACGCAAATGTGATTCACCAATTTCTAAAATTGTTCCAAGATCATTAGTGAAGAAAATAATTTCTATCAATATAACCGAGCATAACACTCCTAAAAAGAAAACTAAGATTGCATTACAGACAGCTACGAAATTCAACAAGTTTGATGATTTCGGACGTGATATAATACGACGCACCATTTATGAATGTTACAAGAACCCCTTATCCCCGACATTGGACATAATTTTAAGTGCAGTGCAAGAAAAACCACAAAGCACAGATTGCGATTTGCTGTATTGGTAAAAAAAATATATATTATACGACTCAATTGTTATAGATTATACTATTCTCAAATTAGTGAAATTCACAAATTTATTATGTTAACTGTATAAAAGAATAAAACAATTATTATATGACTCAAATATACTTTTTTTTTTTTTTCATATTTAGAAAAAGGGTCTGAACTTTTCATGACCCGTTCACTGACGGATTAATAATAGTAACATGAATAATAATAATAATAATAATAATAATAATAATAATAATAATAATAGTAATAATAACAGTAATAATAATAATGATAATAATAATATCAATAATAATAATACGCTATCAAAAATTAAATAGTGAAATAAACATAGATCGTAAGTCGGACGTTTAAGTGATGTACTCTAGTAGATGTTGCAACGCTACTTCCTTAGTCACGTGTTGAGTTCTGTAATAACTGCTTCGGTAGCTTACTCACTTATTGCACCCCTTCCTCTGGTTTTTCTTCGAGCGAGCGAACGTACAATAATAGTTGTTGTTTAGTCAACTGTCCGATGACAGGTCTGAACCTCACAAGTAATACCATGAAGGCATCACTTATCAGGCAACTAGGCCAGGAGATAATGGGGAAGGGTGTCCAGTTCCTTCCCCCCTCCATTGCATACATCGCCGACTAGCTACATATTACATTAGTTAGACTTCAGAAGCATACAAACATTTGAATAATCCCCCAGAATAAGGGTATAAGTACGAGTACATAGGGAAACCATGCAACATATACCCTCATTCCGGGGGAGCGGGGATATTGAATTGTTCTTCCTCTGATACGTATCATCAAGTGAGATGTACTGCCTGATAATAGAGGTACAACCGGAACCTCAATCAGAGGATAATATTAATAGAAAAACATAAATATAAAATGTCTCTCCTTCTTGTCACTTATAAGGCTTGTTATGCGTAACATTCAAACAGCTGTATCTGCACACCCATTGACAATTGGACATGTGTTTATGTGAACATTTTTACTCAGAACATTCCATACTACCACTCTGTAAAATATTTACTGGCAGGAAATCTTAGAGACCGTATGAGAAGATTATGAAGCATAGTTCTTCCACATGAAAATGTAGGATCCTTTTCATTAATTGCGTAATATAATTTTTATTCATCCACTGTAGGACAGATACCGCGATGCAATTGCTTGTACACAATACATTGGACGATGTATTTCGAAAATTCATCAACTTTCATAAATAGACCTTTTTTATTTATACTTACTACGGCTAGTATGGCTGTGTAATCACCAGGCAGCGCATTTTCGTCCTCAAACTTACAGCGGATCGAGTAGCCTAGTTTCTTCTGGTGCATCTATTACGTCACGTGGGTGTATAAGCAGAGTAGAATTGCAATCAGGTACGCATGGGGTCATTAAATAACAATGATGTAATGTATTATAAATACGTCCCTGTAATGTCATATGACGTTCAGAGACTATTCTCTTAGTTTAAAAAAACTGTATGTGATGTTCGTAAAAGATTTGCATTTCATAACCTCAGAATATATGTTTTCGTTCACTGCAACGGGATAGGTTTTGATAAATGAATTATTTATATGTATTGTGTAAAATGTAAATACTGCTAATTTTTATATTAATGTTTCTTCTTCTTCTTATTATTATTATTATTATTATTATTATTATTATTATTATTATTATTATTATTATGTCCCTATAACGACATGTGACGTAAGGAGAGCATTTCCTTAGCTTAAACAAATTTTTGCTGGCAGTTACAGTAAAAGATATGACTTTCATAATCTCAGAATATATGTTTTTGTTCACCGGAATGGAATTTATTTTGTTAAATGAATTAATTGTATATATTATATATAGAGTATTCACAGTTAATGTGTATCATATTTATTATTATGTTCTATAATATGTATTGTATATATTAGTTCATTATTATTAGTATCGATCTAATTTTATTTTCTGTCATATGTAGCATGAATATTTTGTACAGAGCTAGTTTCGCAGTGTTAGCTTGTTTATATAGTTAAAAAGTAGCTGGGCAGACCATTTAATTTAGTAGCAATCCCACTTGCAGTTGTCATGCACCATTATTTTTATTATTATTATTATTATTATTATTATTATTATGTACCGAACTAAGTTATACCTACCTTTCGTAGCGTCCTGACATAAGTATTTAGGGTTCAAACTCTGACCCTAAATGCTTGCGTCAGGACGCTACCGATAACTTTTCTAACTTGTTTGGGAACGAAAATGCGCTGCCTGCCTGGTAATCACTAAGGAGTGCACTTAAGTCTCTGTTGCTCTGAAGAACCCCTCCACCTGACTGGTTATGAACAGGGAAGTTAAAGGTCATTGCCGCGTACATTGTTTTTAAACTCCTAAGAAAAACTACAGATGATATACCGTTTAATTTATGTGTTTAAACTTTGTTATAGAGAGCGGAAAGGATAGAGGAGATGGCCTCCAGATAAGGAGGGTAGCTGCGAATATATTGAATAAGCAGTCGCCAACAGCCGATGAGGGGTGGTCCTCCATCTTGGTGGATGGGCAAAGGGCTAACAACCCATCACCGTAAAAATACAGCGTGTTACGAAACCCCAAAATAAACTGCTTTCAAAACAGCTGAAAGTTAGAATTTATAAAACAGTTATATTACCGGTTGTTGTGTATAGTTGTGAAACTTGGACTCTCACTTTAAGAGAGGAACAGAGGTTAAGGGTGTTTGAGAATAAGGTGCTTAGGAAAATATCTGGGGCTAAGAGGAATGAAGTTACAGGAGAATGGAGAAAGTACACAACGCAGACCTGCACGCATTGTATTCTTCACCTGACATAATTAGGAACATTAAATCTAGACGTCTGAGATGGGCAGGGCATGTAGCTCGTATCGGCGAATCGAGAAATGCATATAGTGTGTTAGAAGGCTGGAGGGAAAAAGACCTTTGGGGAGGCCGGGACGTAGATGGGAGGATAATATTGAAATGGATTTGAGGGAGGTGGGATATGATCGTAGAGACTGGATTAATCTTGCTCAGGATAGGGACCGATGGCGGGCTTATGTGAGGGCGGCAATGAACCTGCGGGTTTCTTAAAAGCCATAAGTAGGTAATAGAGAGCGGAAAATGAACCCTGCTCACTTTACGTTAAACAAAATCTTGAAACATTGAAAATAAAAGTTGGCCTGGTTGGCGCAGTTGGTATAGCGCTGGCCTTCTATGCTTGAGGCTGCGGGTTCGGTCCCGGGCCAGGTCGATGGCATTTAAGTGTGCTTAAATGCGGCAGGCTCATGTCAGTAGATTTACTGGCATGTAAAAACTCCTGCGGGACAAAATTCCGGCACACCGGCGACGCTGATGTAACCTCGGCAGTTGCGAGCGTCGTTAAATAAGACATATTTTGAAAATAAACTCTACAATCTACTTTTAATTAAATACTCAGAGACCACAATCATTAAGGTGATAATAATTATTATAGTAATAATAATAATAATCATCATCATAGTAATTATTTTCTCTGGCAGAGGTAAGGCCGTGAGACCTCTTCCACTCGACCAGAGGATAATATAATGTTAATACAAAAGAAAGTTGTAGGTATATCTAAGACAAAATCGAAACAGAAAAATATACATAAGCTAGAGGATTATCGAACTTAAATACTTACTTAAACTAGACGACAAATCGTATTTCAAAACAAATTAAGAAATATTTCTACACTCCTATTTCAGTTGAATATTCTACAGAACGAAAACAATAATAATGCTTAGTTCACGTTATAAAAACAAGATTTTAAAACATTTAAAACTCTACAGGCAAAAATAAAAATACGATATACTATTTTACGTTAAACTAAATAAATTAAAAATAATATTTTTAGACTCTTTAGATTTAATTTTAATTAAATATTCGGCAAACACAGGCGATACGAAAACCTTATTTTAACAATACACAAATCAATTCAATTATTAAAAAAAGAACTCAATTTATCGTACTGCAAGCGTACTACAGGTTGCACGGTCTCGTAATTCATATATTTTAAAATACACATTTTTTTTTTCTGGAAAACTATTCAAAACACAGCAAAATGATATTTGACTTTTTCGTTGCTCTTTACTGAAGGAATCACCCACCAGAATTATTGACATTACTTACGGTTCACTCTTTTTACTCCAGGTTTGATTATTATTTGAACTCTCTTGAAGTCTTGTCAGGGATAGCAGACACATGGTCCAATACTGAAATGTCCATATTACGAAAATGTCCATAATGTGATAACGTCCATTTATGTAAAATGTCGAAGCTCAGAAAATGTCCAATTACATAAAGTCCAAAATTAAAATTCCAAACTGGTCATGGGCCAGACCTGAAAAGGTCCAATTCTTAATTGAATGACTAAAATGTTCACTTGGAACAAAGTTGTGTAAAATGTCCAGACTTACTAAAATTATATTACTAATGAATAGTGGTTAAAAAGTGTTGCGATAAGTGTATTTAAATTAGTTCGGTTAATCTATTCAGAATTGTTATAACAAGGCACTGAAGAAATACATTAAAGTTCACCATCTTCAGGTTGTGGGTCAGAAAATAATTTTAGGCGGAAAGAAATTGCTCTTAAGTAGCGAGGTATATCATTTTCGTCTTTGACTTACTGATATCTGCTTACAAGATTTTCCACTTGTTAATTGTGAAGGTATTTTCTACTCAGTGGTTGTTTAATATTTTCATGTCCACCTAATAATTGTGTCACCAATACTTCCGTTTCATTCTGCTGTTATTTTAAATGTTCTATAAATCGTCATATATTTACATGGTGAGATGTAACTAATCTTTGAAACTGAGAGTGGAATCCCTTCATAGCGTTGTTCGTTCGTTGGCAACCATTTAACACTAATTCATGAACATTAAACATTTAAGGTGGGAACTTAAGGAAAACAGCCCTATTCCTTCCTCTTACTGGCCTACTATTGATGCATTTAGTATTCACATATTGGACGAACTTCATAATTCCTCTTTCAAAATTATCATTGAGATTGGTACAAAGTACTAAGAATTCTAAGAATTTTCGAAGTCTTTCATTTCCATAACAAAAACATTGCTTTCGTGAGTTAATCACCTGTGTGTCACCTTGGAAAAATTCCCGTCTAGAGTTTTTTTTTCCTCGTGGTATTGCTTTCACACGTTTGCTCACTTTTTAAATAAACATTTTTGTATAATGGCCCATTTTGCATTTTGGACTTTTTTTGCACTTTTTACTTTTTTTTTTGTCTATTGGACATTTTAAATTTGGACATTTATACTTTTGGACTTTTTGTTTATGGACTAAATATCATGGACGAATACGTATCTGGACTTTCCTGTATGGACCTTTTATATATTTGGACTTTTTCGTTTGGACCTTGTCTCTGGGAATGCTTGTCAGTGGTATTTATTTCTGGATTTTAGTACTGTCAGCTTGCGGCCTCGGTTTCCGTCGAATGAGTTTTGTTTTCTATCTGTCATAAGACAAATCGTTAACTACTAAGACTCCAGTCTTTGTGATTGTGCCTTGGTTTTGTCATTCGAGTTTATACACATTTTCATTGTTTTCCATCTATTGGACATGTATTAATCTAGAATGAAGACCTAGTTCTTGTGAGCTATTAAAGTGTGTTGCGCTGTAGTGGTCTGTGTAATTTATTCATACTTGATTTGCAGTAATTGAATTCATAATATTTCACACGCCTTATTGTGCCCTCGTCGACCGTTGGAAGTAAACATCCTGCCACATGCATCATACGAAATGTATGATAAGTATTTAATGATGGAAAGTAAGCATTTCGAAATTTTTACAAATTGCTTATTTTGAACATTCCTGATACTTACCGGCGTCGAAAAGGTATCAGTATTTATTACTACACAAAATATAGAGAAAGTATTGTAATGGTGACTAGTATCGTGATGAATGTGGAGAGGTACGCTGGGTATCGAAAACCGGACATAACAAATGAGGGGAATTATCGTGTTGGCCACATGATGCTCTCGTACTAGTTGGATGATCGTTCACCTCTGCTGCGGCATGTGGACATGAAGACAGCAGTCGGTGGTCGACTTTGGTCCTTCATGGGCTATAGCGCCACGGTTTATTATTATTCTGATGATGAAAATATTGAATTTGAGAATATAATGGATATACATTTTCAGCTCTCCTGATAACGAGAAAATATTTCCAACTGTGCTGAATTATTGCACAAATTCTGTCTATACTTAGAATCTACGAGTCATTTTACCATGCCAAAACTAAGAATTTTTATTTCAATGCCAACTCGAGACTATTCGAAGTCTTAATGTTAAAACTGAACAGTACTGTATTTAAATAATTTCAAGGAAAAATTATTCCGGGGCCGTGTATCGATCCCGGTACCTTCGCTTAGCGCACGAATGCTCTACCGACTGAACCATACACGACACCGTCATAATGTTTTCTTTATATCTACGCAACTCAATTGGCTACACAAGATGCCAGAACCCAACTTTGAGTGCACACAAATTCTGTGTGACTTAAATTTAAGTGTGCACTGAAAGGTGGGTTCTGGCGTCTTGTCAGCCCATTTGAGTTGTGTGGATATAACAGAAAAATTGTGACGGTGTAGTGTATGGTTCCTGGGGTAGCTAAATCGGTAGAGCATTCGTGCGCGGTCCCGGTATCGATACTCAGCCCCGGAACAATTTTTTCCTTGAAATTATTCAAACCTGTTTTACTGTTTTACAGGGAGCTACTACCTGAAAGCCAGATTTGCATGATACTGTATTTACTCAAAATCGTCGGTTAGTTTATAAAATATTTAGCTAAGAGTGGGTATAGAGAGAGATGTAGAGGTGTATATCGGTCAGGATATGGAGCATCCCTAAGCACTTCAGCCCAAAATAGGCTTTTTGTGCACTTGTGGTGGAATGAATTGGGTGCCGATTGTGCTGCTCCTCTGTTAGTCATCTGCCGTCCCTCACAGATCTACGTATTCATTCATAATGTTCTGCCCAAGGGCAAGTCTTCCACTGCAAACCCAGCATTCTTTAGTCATTCCTATTTCCTGCCTTCCTCTTAGTCTCCGCATATGATTCATATATCTTAATGTCCTCTATCATCCGATATCCTCTTCTGCCCCGAACTCTTCTCCTGTTCACCGTTCCTTCCAGTGCATCTTCCAGAAGGCAGTTTCTTCTCAACCAGTGACCCAGTCAATTCCTTTTTCTCTTCCTGATCAGTTTCAGCATAATTCTTTCTTCGCCCACTCTTTCCAGCACAGCTTCATTTCTTATTCCGTCTGTCCATTTCACACTCTCCATCCTTCTCCATATTCATATTTCAAATACTTTTAGTCGCTTTTCTTCACTTCGTCGTAATCTACGTATATGAGCCGTCAGGTGGAGGAAGGGAGACCTATTCGGTGCCACGCAAAGACAACTCATGTCGTATTTTCCGACACGGAGATTATAATGAAAGGGGAATTGTGGCAAGTGTAGTAAGAATAATTATGCATATATTTACTGTCGGTTCTAGGGCAAGGTTTTTGTTTAATTATCTAGGTAGCTACATCATCAAGTTTATACATATAGATTGGAACTGAAGTTGTCAGTTAAGATATTTTTTATTTTAATTATTTAAGCCAACCGTCGGCAAATTTGTACTCACTATGACAGCACTGGACGCAAGCCGCAATACATAAGATGTAATATCAATCGAGGAGTACAGAGCACTCCGTTCGGATCCCAGTGGCGTACTCTCAACCCAGTCATCTGATGTAGAGTACACAATATTGACTTATAGATAGAAAGATTATTTTTATTTCACCTTTATTTTCACTGTGCTACAACAACTTAGGAAAATACATCACAAATTGCCACTCTTAGTACAACTCGTAAATTTTCGTCTGCTAGTCACGATCTTTGTCTAGATATTAGAAGTTTTCGTTTAGAAAGCAAGTTAGTGTTCCGAAATATATTGAATAAAGAGCCAGACATAGTAACTATCTATGATAGAACTACACATAGGTTATTTTTTTCTATGGAGAACATTTTAAATTAATCTAAGCCAGTCTGGTGTGTTAACCAATGGCAACGTTTTATGTCCTCACGTATTTCAAGCTGACATAGTAACACGTTAGTCCATCTAGTAAACTTTTGTAAAGTCGTATTTCGAGTCCCATATGTTACTACAGATACAAGTTGCTTTATGTTCAGATTCACTTCTTCTGTATATTTTCATGCTTGGAAAACTCCTCTCCTGTTGTATTTTCTTGAAGTGCAGTGACATCGAGCAAATATTCTTATACAGAGAGATCCTTCGTAACTCCGGGTGAATATCACCAATTCTATCAATATCTGTGTTTCCACCTAAAGCGAGAGATTAGACCACTGTTTATGCATCTTTGATTTTATTTCTAGTTCAGCTAGTGTTTCAATATCCCTCATCCTCCTTTGTATTGTTCGTGTGAATAATTTCATACTGTTGAAAGCATCAGATTATTCGGGACAAGTAATGTTAGCAACTTTATTCAGATATGTTTTAATGTCCTTCATTATAGGATATGTCCTTCATTATAGGATATGTCCTTCATTATAAGAGTTTGATGATTTTACGATTTCCAAAGCAATAACATAACTTGCATGGAGTTCCTTTGACTCATAACTTGTTTCATCATATTTTAGTACCGGAACTATTCAATTTGGTCTTTTTTTAAATATTTTAATTGCTGCGCCCCGTCCAGCCCATTCTTCCTTAAACACACGTTTCCGAACAGACGTTGAAGGTTTTGCGAAAGAAGCAATCTAAATCTAATCAAGTATCCCGCCACTTTTCGATTGCAGGGATATTTTACTACTTAATTAACTTATTATTCCCAGAACATGAATTTTACCAGCAATCGAAAAGTATTGGGAATAAATTTGAATAAGGAACAAAAAAAAAGTTTCCTTTCCAGGCAAGATTCGAACCACGAAAGTCTTAGTTACCAGTCTATAGTGCTCTGGAGTGAACAAGGCTCTGAAATCGGCTACAAGGGTCGGTCCTGTTTTTTTTTTTGTTGTTTTTTGTTGTTTTTTTTTTTGCCACTATTGTACATCCCACAGAAACCAGTGAAGCAAAAGAAAACTGTGTGTGGCTTTTGTGGAAAAATTCCGTTCTTTATACATGGTTCTAGATTCGAGCATTGTAGAGGTGAATCATTTACATTTATGAACGACAAAGAAGATAATATAGGAAACAGACCTCCGTGTAAAAATAAAGATTTCGATGCACAAAACGTAGACACCCACATGCCGTACGGCTTCGTATGGGCAAAGTTTTCTCTTTCCAATACGATTCATTAAAAAATTATAGGTTCCCATGCGTCGTATGGTCTCGTATGGCCTCCATGACAGCACTGAGATCAAGTGAAAGCTACCTACGAAATTATGCCTTTATCACGGTTTTATCTATTGGGAATTATGTTCAACTATTGACGAGAATCGAACCGATACCACGTGATTATAGCAATCACATGTGTTATACCATTGTTGCAGTAATTTATTTTAGTGCCATGCTGGGGGTGTCGATTTTTTAAATGTTTACTAGAGTAAGCTGTATGGGATACAGCTGATACTTTGATAAGTGTTCCTTATTATCTTTACGTATCTGCTTGTTTTCACGTTCTCTAGATAAGTTATCTTGCTTCTTTATAATGACCGTAAAACTCTACAACAGCTTCTTCACCTGCAGTTGTACCGCGGTCCGAAGAGGTAAAGAGTTCGTAGTATCATTCATATGTTTCTTTGTGTAATCCGTGTGAAAAATTTTAAGATAATTTTTAGGATATTTCCCCAGAATTTTATTATGTCACGTATAAGTATCTTATTTGAAGACTCTCCCTACCATGAAATATTATAGGGCCGAGATAATAGGGACATACAATGAAGCTTTTGTGGCTTACTCAAGGTAAGATGAAAATAAAAGTGGTTCTTTTCAGTCGGAACAAGCAGATATAGCTCCCCCCTCCTTTTGCTATTCTCAATATACTTTTGTATAAAGGGAAACTGTTGTGATGCTCAAGAAACTTTCAAAACTATGACTTCTTCAGCGTCCCTGGTATTAAAAAAAATTCGTATGGGTAAATTAATTATTAATTGCAGAATTATTTTTACTTTTCTTTGCGTTTTAGTCCGGCCTGTTGACTGGTGTAAATATTCTTCCCCTTCTTAAAATATGATCAGCAATTGTAAATTCCTCGTGTTACGCATTGCTTCCACACAGGCAATTAGTGCTAAAATTGTCTGACTGAATTGTAGTAATGCTGAATTTATAAAGTTATTAGTGTGCTTATAATCTCAATAGTGACACTGATATCACGTTTAATACCGAGTTTCGTAAATGGAGAAATAGTATTACGGTTTTACTAATAAAAACTCTATATACAGACGTTTAACTGTCTTATACAATGAATAGCTCGATTATAAGACGTGTGTAAATTCCTTACTAGTAATCACTACATACTGTTATACAGCTACGTCATAGTTTCGTCGTTACTTTATTGCGAAAGGTAATAGAATATCTGAGGTTCTCTATTGCATCCGGTAAAGTGCTCTAGTATGCCGTGTTAAGTATCGATAGTACAACTGGCTCTGATCGATTACCACACTATCTTTTGGTCAAAAATACAAGCTACAACCATATTATTCTGTAATCTTTGGTTTGTTCTTCTGTGGGTACAAACAACCATCATCATAAAAGACAGTCGATACGAACAGCTGTTAGAGGGACGGCCATTTTTTCTCTATATACAATGCTTAAACAAGGGGTTTCGCGTATAGGCTATGACTACTGCAAAGCAATTCCCATTGTATAGTTACGGACTGTTTATACATCAATAGCTTATGCATGGTTTATTAGTAACGTTTTCGATCTCAATTCTGCATAAGTCTCGTATAAAAACTATACGCGGTCTAAAAAATAAAAGGCAAAGTCAACCCCATGACAGGCCATATCGCTGCAGTGGCTGGCGACAAGTTCAGGCTTCCTCCTTTACAATCGGAATTTAATGACAATAGGGATGTCAGCCCTACGTGCCCGGCCGCCTTTACTCCCTTCTGCACGACGGTGAATATTTCGTTACACTACTTACCCTTTACCCATTTCAGCGAGTACTGACGACTACTGGATTAGATCAATGGAAAAATCCATGACCCCATCTGGAATCGAATCCGCGATCTTCCGGCTTGCGGCGTTACGCCTTAACCGCGACGCTACCGCGCGCCCCGAAATGATATTAAAAGGATTACAGTATTATATGAATAGCTATTTTATGTGAATTTGTGCAAAATTAATGGCGTAATCTATTTACCTGCATCTTACAATTTATGAAGTGAGATATATTGCTTTTTGAACTCATAAAGAACTCATTTTCTGTGAAATCCAGAAAACAAAAAATGTTTTTATTTGGATGTATAAAGAGTACTTTCATTTACTCATGCTCTTTGAATAATAGTTCAAGAAAATAAACTATAAACGTTAATATCATTGAAAACATGAAGAACTGGATTGTTTCGATGTGTAAAACCTATAGGTAATGAGGAAGTCGGTGTCGTCTTCGTTTCAGTTATTTTATTACTACGGCACAAAAAGGCTAGAGCCAAGTTGATTGCCAGGTTGCTCTTGTAAAATTTCTTGTAAGACATGTAAATGATTCCTATTTGGCCTGATATATTGTTACCAACTAATTTTATTGGCTAATACAAAAATAATTTCTGGAATTCATTTAATAGACTATGAAATGAGGAAATAAAAATAAATAGCACGCCAATATCGGCCTTCTTCTCTATAAATTGTAACAGATGTCAGAAATATTTTATTATTAATAACATTGTACTCTGTATTTATGTATGTGGTTCTGATGTAGCCTACGCGAATAACATATTTACTCAACCAGTGTTAAACTTGAAAAGAAAAAAAAATCATTACAAAACTTGGATCATTTCATCTGAAGATCCTCCATCCATTTTAGATATTAAATTTCTTTAAAGTAAAATTTTTTTCCTTACGCCTGACATCATTCACAAATTCTTTCCCGGAAGTAATAGAGGCCTGAACACGCCACTTCTTCTTTCTGGTGAGATCCACTAATCACTGGAGCTCTACGAAGATGTTTGACCTCATCATGACGCTCTGTTAGCCTCTGTTCCAACGATGACCCGGTATACTTGTTCTTTAGAAAGCTGAATAGGTCCTAGAACAATTCTGGAAGTTTAGGTAAAGAAGTTTCCTTGCCTATTTCCGGAATTGATCTTACGCGCTCCCTCAAAAACCAGGGCTGTGATTTTGACCGACAATGTGCGCCTGGGTCAGGAGAGTCCATTAAGTTACGCCAAGGGATGTTCAGGTTAGTCTGTCGCCTGCAGTCAGAGCGATCGGATGTCACGCATGCGGTATAGGGTATGTTTCTAGTACATTTAAGCTGTAGTGCATTCCTTTACCGACCACTCGCCCTTATCTCTATTCCGGAACTCTCCCCACTACTCCTATTACGTCCTCTCTTTCACGTCGTTGAGCTGTCAGGATTAAATAATCGGTCTGTACGGAGACTAGAGAGAGGATTTTGACTGCAAAATACTGATTTCGACTATTTCAAAGGTGTTGTGGAAATGCACGGAAATGCGATACAGTATTTAGCATATCGTCTTCTGTTCGCGCGTGACAGTTATTTCTTAATCTTTCTTTCTTAGTCGGTTTAACCTACCGCATTTCCGTCTTACACGCCGCTGCGAGTAGAGAAGGGGAATCACTAAATAACACTAAATATGTCACAAGTCATGGTCATGGGATTAGCATGGCACATGACTACCGCAGAGACATCACAGGGCAATCATGAGACAAAGGGCAAACACCCAGTCCTGTGGACGGAAGACAAAATTTCTTTCATTGCTCACGCCGGAATTGAACCCGGACCTCTTGGTCGGGAAGCGCACGCGCTATCCACATAACCACAACGTTGGATATTTAGTCTTAAATACCGGACTTCTTTCATATCCAATATCTATTCTATTCATTCGGAAAGTATAGGTAATATGAAATGTAGTAAATTTTGCTTCTAAAACAGAATGTCTGTTGAAGACTTTTTCAATGAAAATTAGACAAAACATTTCTTTACTCGCAGTCTGCTTTAAGAAATTTCTTCACGTAAAACAGGAACTAATGAAACGGTGCGAGCCTATGTTGCAAAAACAGTCTGGTTCAGAATAATAATTATGTATAAAAATTACTCTTTAGCTATATGGCTTTTGGTAGACAAGATTATTCAACTCATGTTTCCCAAAGGGACTCGAGCAAGGAAGGATGACGTACCGAGTGACACTTTTCATTATTGTCCGTTTTAGATCAAAGGGTAGAAACTAGAACAAATTTAGTAGGTCTGTGAACAGATAAGTCAGGAATGAGAATGTTGTGACTGATGAAAGGAATACGAGTTATCTGCATTGATGTAAACTTGGATGTAATTTGTCAATCCATAGTTAAAGTGGTTGTCATTTTAGTTGTTCGTCAGTATAAGCTATACAGGGCGATTCGTGATTGTATACAATTATGGAGTCCAGGAGTTTGTACACTGAAAAAAAAAAGTCAACACCGCCGAAACCGCTTTGTTATCGAGAAACTGACAGGGACACAGTAGCGACTTGTGATATTTTTTGTAAGATATGAGATTGACTACTGATGACCAAGACAGAAACTAATAATAATAATAATAATAATAATAATAATAATAATAATAATAATAATAACAATAACAGAGCGTGCAAAATCAATACAAGTAGGCCTATGTTAGTCTTTGTCTCACCATTCTGGAACTGGCAACGGAGAAAAATTCTCTCCGGCGCCGGGAGAGAATTTTTCTCCGTTCCATTACTCTTTCATCGTATGATGACGCAGAATATCTGCATGGAAATATCATATGTACTTCGGTACATTAAAATAATATATATGATATGCGTAAATCACTTCGTGATTTAAGACGGCGCTTATTCCGTCGGATCCCGGCCAACTAGTCATTCATGAGTGCACCCCAGCACATGTGTGGACTTTAGTCCTACGTTCATAGACATCTATGACGTAGTGCAGAGGGCGGCCACTAGAGGGAACCCAAGAGTTGGAACTTAATCTGAGACGATTCTGTCCGACGCCGGGGTGGGTATCCGGTGTGGCTTAGTGGATAAAGCATCAGCACGTAGAGCTGAAAACCCGGGTTCAAATCCCGGCGCCGGAGAGAATTTTTCTCCGTTCCATTACTCTTTCTTCGTATGTTTTTCTACTGTTTATGCAGTGATTATCAGTAGCCTACCGTTAAAATGAACGCCATGAAGTTGGCAGTACTTTATTAACTGACATATTGAAATGAGTGAGCCGTTGGAATATGGGGGCATAGCAGGTTTTGACATTTTATTAATAATTTTCACACCGTCTGCGGCGTATAGTGAGGTTATTTTAAAATGAATGTTAAGTTTAGTGAAAAGGGTAAAGAGTTAATAATTCACAATGGTTCTAAGTTTCAATTTTCGAAACCCTGTACCGTAGGGTTAAGATATCGATGTACAAACAAAAAATGCAGTTAATTTATTGTGTGTGATCGATAAAAAAGTGTTATTTTAAATAGTAAAATTGATCATATGCTAGGCCTACCTGATTTCAATGCAGCTATCACTGTAATATTTGTAAGTCATTTGTTTATATGGTAAATTAGGGTCTGTTGGACAGTCGGGCATGTTGGACACTTTGTAATTTAACGTGTTACCTCGCTACTTGTGGGCACCACAGTCTGCTAGTAGTCAATGACGGAAATAGCCACGAGTGGGGCTACTTCAGTCATTAACTTTTAGCAGAATGTAGTGCCCACAAGTGGCGAAGTAACACGTTAAAGTACAGTGTCCAACATGCCCGACTGTCCAACAGACCCTAATTTACCGTATTATGACAATCACTTTCGTGTGTATTATGTCCATCGGGGCGCAACTATGCCATGTCCATTCTGCTACCTGATTTCTTCGGGGCGCAATTATGCCATGCCTAGGCCTCCCAATTGAACGCGGGGCGCAACTGTGCCATACCGATTAGGATACGCGGTCGTATCCTCAAACGCGGTTAAACTCAAGCCATACTCCTCACTCTGCACCCTCCCCTGTCCACTAACTTCACTGCTAGAAAAAATCGTTTGCTGTAAGATATTTGGATGGTTCCTCGGAAATTATTTCTGAGCTGTGCAGTGGCGGCAACTCACGACAGAAAGTGGAAGCTTAAAGGAAATTATTACGTCGCGACGCATTGAAAATCAAAATCTGTAATTATTTTTTTTATCCTCAGAGGCACGAAATTAAACTGTAGGATCATCCTCATATCCTTCCTGGAGGAATCGGCACTGCAGGGACAGTCAGACTGAAACTGTCGTTACTTAAGAACATTTTCTTACGAGACCGTTCGTTTCATTTTCAATATAGAATCCGTTTTATTTTATATAATTATGAAACAGTTTGTATAACGAGAAGGATTCTTTTTTGACACATACTGAAAGTATTTATTAACTCAGGGGTAATATATCCACTCTTGAAGCGTTTATGTTTTAGCAAATTCTGCGTCGCTATTATTTGACTATTCTGTGGGTATAGCAGAAGAATTCCTGGAGAGAAAGCTGTGAACCAACAGTAAACGAGTAAAACTGTAATTCTCATGTTCAGAAGAAATTGAAAGACATTAAAGTGATATATGACAGCAGCGGAACAGTGTATAAGATGGCAGGGAAATCTAACATCGATTCTCTATATGAAATATCTACTAGTGACTGATAACTTATCCTAAGTTCAGAGTGAAGCCTCTGAAAGTCTAGTGTTCCTGATGACGTACTGGATACAATTCTTACTTAGACTATATTAATTTTGTGTTTTGAATTCTTATTTAGTCAGATAAAATAACTAAAGGGAACTAAATTATCATAAACATAACCATTTAGCACTTCAAGCCTGTTTTTTCTCCATATCGAAGTGATGCTATTTTGTGCTGGTCGCACCATCTTGTTCTTAACTGTCCAATGGCTCGCGTTCTCTGTGATCGTTGAATTAATTACCATTCCTCTGTGAAATTTTAAATAAAACCAGTTCTTACTTGTTTTTAGTTTTATTTTCCTACTAACTGTTGAAATTAGAAAGTTGTTCTGCGTCTCTTATTTGTTCGTATACAATTGTACAGGGTGTCTTACTTAACCCGTTCATTTTGGTTTAGGCAGCCAAAAATAATAGTATTCGGGACATGTAGAAGGTATTTAATGGTTTCGCAGGCGGAATCGGGAGTAGCTATAACGTCCTAGGACATCGACACGTTAATGTTACGAATTTTAATCTTTGTGTGATAATTTTATGTTAAATATATGCAGTCAATCTCTTAAGTTAATTTTCAGCTTTCCAACATTTCTTCGAGTCGTGTTTTCATAATACTTTTCATGTAGTTCCTATAATATATCTTAATACTTAGTTACCTCCAATCCCTCAAATTAATTAATTTGTTTTTTATTCGGAGTAAGTAACGGGCATGATAAGAATGTATCTTTAAAGAACAGATAGCACATAGTTTTAACACAATTTATTAATTTATTTCAAGATATAATGAATATGTCCTCCTAGTGACATTAATATGATAACGTCACAACCTGGATACACCAAGAAAAACGTTAGATTCAGACTGTGACAGACAATATTATTATGTCTACTCACTCTACCCTTAAGGAATACGAGATCGACGATAGCCCGCATGGAGTTGGACCATATCGACGTATTCTGCTTGTTAGAACATCTTCCGTCGCTATCTTTCGCTTTTGCTGCCAAAAGTGCCAGAGATTCTAACCGTGAATGATTACCGACAGCAGAATTAGCTTTTATAGTCACTGTTCAGGTAAGCGTTCACTAAATTGTATCGCATGCAACGAATATTTTAAGTGAAGTGCGTTCACTGTAACGGCTCTACCTGATCGTCTCATCTGAATCCCTATCAGCTGTTTAAAACATATGACGTACGATATTGACATTGCTGAAAACAGAGGAGTTTTGAGGTTAGGTCTATTAATCATGAGTGTTAGCAAATAAGTATTTGTAATTGTTTCATGCTTCTTAAATGAAGAGGAAGAAACGAAAGAGATATTGATTACATAATATATACAGTATGTAAGAAACGACTTGATTACTGTAATGGAAATGCCTCAAATTATATAATTCTTCGCAGTTTTCTACAAGCAAAATAAGTTTTCTCTCTGCTATTTTGGCGTGACACTGAACATGGCACAACATAATAAACTGCTCAAAACAATTAGAGGAACACTATGAATTATTTAAATATTTTTTCATTGGATAATGGTACAGACATGAAATTAATAACATATATTATTTATGGTTATTTGTGGCCACATTTATCTCCATGTCAATAAAACCAAATGAATAATGTCAACAAACAACTTTTTAAAACATTGCACTATATCAGAAATTGAAACTTGTCCTTACTTATCAAACTTAAACACCCGTTATAAAGGTCTAGGATCGTGTATGGCCTCCATGACATTCGATGACAGCTTGGCACCTTCGTGGAATGCTCCCTATGAGATTCTGTATTTTCTCTTGAGGGATATTCTCTCATTCCTCCTTTAGAGCATCTCCAAGTTCCTGCAGGGTTTGTGGAGCTTGATGTCGGTTCCTGACTTTCCTATCCAGAAGAGCCCACAAGAGTTCAATAGGATTGAGATCTGGGCTGATCGCTGGCCACTCCATTACCTCAATTTCATTCTCTCTTAGGAAATCCCTGGTGACAGCCGCAGTATGTGCTCTGGCTTTATCCTGAACAAACAGAAATCCAGGGCCTACTCCAATGGCAGCAGGTACTAGATGATCTTCTAGAACGTCCTCGATATACCGGACAGCATATAGTCGCTGGGAAACAATTACTAGGTGTGTACAATTGTTATGCATAATTCCTGCCCACACCATTATGGAACCTCCACCGAATCTATCAATTTCCTGTACAGCTTCTACAGAAAATCTTTCCCCTGGCCATCCCCACACCCTTAAACGACCATCACAACGTGTAAGACGATACCTGCATTCGTCCGAGAAGAGCAGACTGCCACTGGTTCAGGTTCCAATCCGCATGATTTTAAGCAAACGTAAGTCTTGCTGTCTTATGCCCATTTGTCAAACGCTGTTTTTAACAGGCCTTTTTGGACGAATATTCTCTTTCCTTAATCTTTTCCTTACCGTTTGGTCTGAAACCCGGATTCCGGAAGCGATATAGAGGTGATTCTGCAGGTCTCTTGCAGTTTTTGTATGCTGTCGAAGAGCAGATAGGACAATGTATGTCGTCCTGAGGGCTTGTTTTACATTTACGGCCTTGGCCAGATCTTCTACAATACTGACCTGTTGCGTAACCTGGACACCACGGAAGGAGAAACCTCAAGCTCTCTAGCCACTTGTTTCAGTGATTGACCTTGTCGTAAAAGAAGTAGAGCATGATACACTTCAAACTCATTTAAATGCCTGATTTTGTCAGAGACTTTAATAAACAAGGCAATAATCAGCATTCGTCACTATAGCAACGTCAGAAAGCTTACCAATTATTAGAAGTTGCCTTCCGTAATCAAAGATTTCTCCATATTTGTTATTTCAGGTAATTACTCTGTATTTAGGCCATGGATCTTTAAAATTTGTATCCATAGATTAAATTAATGTTCAAATTTACATATTGTCCAATTTTCATCATCACAGCTTAAAAATACACTAACTTGTATGATTTGAGGCTTTCCCGGCGTTTGATATAGAATAACTCTTCTCGGGTTCTCAGCCAGGTGAGTTGGAGATTAGCTTCCAAGCTTTCGACGGCTAGCTTTGCCATCTTCTTCATCCCTGAAGATGAAGAAGATGGCAGAGCTAGCCGTCGAAAGCTTGGAAGCTAATCTCCAACTCACCTGGCTGAGAACCCGAGAAGAGTTATTCTATACACTAACTTATTCAATTTGTTACAAGTGTTCCTCTAATTATTTTAAGCAGTGTAGTAACAGTTGAGCAATTAAAATTGATTTATTAAAGAAGGCCATGATCGCACGCATCGGAAAAGTTTCTAATCTGAGAAACGTGGACGGATTTACCGATAGCCGATGCGTGCGATACGATGTAGTGAATGCGGTTACATAACAATTACAGCAAAGATTGTCTTTTTCCGATCCGTGCGATTCGTCCGATACGATGTAGTGAACACTTATCTTTATAGAATATTCTGTTTCATATGAGGTCAGAAGAAAAGGGGTATAAGTGCACTTAAGTTATTTGTGAGAAAATGTGATTGAAAGTACATAAGATTTCGTAAATTCCGTGAAATTGTAGTATATGATGTGGTTAAAAGCTGTATCCCTTTGCCATTAAAATTTTAAATGTTTTAGCTTGCCCTGGATGCACTTAATTCATGTTCTTAGAAATGTCACTTGTATTCCTTTGCTTCTGACCCCTTTCATATGATGATTCGATCGATTACTTATTTCCTTTTTAAAGTAGTATTAACTAGAATCACCAGGAATCGTAGTTCGAAAGGAAGAACGGGGATCGAACGCTCTCAGGCGTCGAAGCATTCATACGAACCCATCACTCTAGCTGAAATCCATGAACTGACGCCAAGACTGTCCTAAATGAAACCTGCAATACGAATTTCGGAGCAAGGAAATACACTTTTAACAGCATTACGTGCTGCTATTTCAAAGTCGAAAATTATATACCTTAACTGAAAGTCGCGTTTGCATATTTTCTTGTTTTCGTAAGACTCCACAATTTGAGCCTGCAATAAGCAGAAAATTACCTTAAAACACCTTACGCTTTTTTTTAATGAATCGTATACAACTGCTTGAACAAATTATACGGCAGATATAAAATGTGTCATCGGCTGAAACAATTGAGTCGTCTAGATTCAAAATCTCCTAAACGCAATTTTTGCACATTTTCATGTTTTATACCATTTGAATCTGTAATGAGTTCTAACAACGGTATAAATATTGAAGTTGAAAGCCAACCCAATCGGGCTGAAATAGAGCGATTAAAATTGAGTTTAGTTTCAAAATCCCCTGTAGAACGTAAAACTTACAAAATTGTTAGGGCCATATTCATAGACATTCTTAGCGCGGTGAATGATCAGCGAACTAACGTTTTTCGTATACATAAACCAATGTTAGCGATATGATTTGATACGAATCCTGTACAAGTAACCAGAGGATAGCCGGGGCTAGTTTAGCACGCTCATAGCGCGGGCTAGCGAAATGTCTATGAATAGCATTCTAAGATTCAAAATCTTCTATCAACAGAAGAGCCAATCGGTGATGAGGATGCGGTGACGTGCCAAAATGAGGTCATGCATTCTGTTGTAGCTTAAATGCGGTCTTGTTGTGAAACATAGTTGTGTTTTTCGTTGCAAATCATAGTAAAACATGAGCGAATTTAGTGCACATACTTCTCTTGTCCCACCGGATAGATTCAGAAAGTGACAGAGACTAACAGGAAGTTGGAAGGGAAACGGAATGCGCCAAGAAAGATAATTAAATGTAGCCTTTTAACTCAGCTTCCATGTTTTTTACGTACATTTTTAATGTACTATTGTTACAGTCAACATTGATACGGTAATTATTTGGCATTTTAATTATTGTTACAAGTATTCTCCTACAACTTCCAAATTAAGCACAAGACGAAAATATTCCGATGTACAACATTACGAATGACTGATATAATGAAGTTCCGTAAGATATTTTATCAGTCTAAAGACAAAATACAACAAGATAATTTTATTCTACAACATTGCAAGTATTCTGCAGTAAAGACAAAATTCAAAGAGAGAATTAACATTTAAATACAACATTCCTAATTCGTATACACTGTATAGGTTCCGCAATTCCTTTATGTTGAAATTCCTTTCTCGGTGGTTTAGGTTTGAAAAAAAGTTGAGTTCAGGATGTATAAAATCATGTACCTTTAGGTCTATTTGATTAGAAGAATGCACCCAGACACGTTTCAAAGCTACAGCCAATTGGCATTTCAAATTTCAACTCTGTAAACGTTTTTTTTTATATACAGAACTAAAACTCATGTTAATATCATACAAAATGGAAAAAAAATCAACTCTGAGACTGTTCATAACGATTGTGCTTGCGAAGGAGCTCAAGATGACATCTGGCTAAACGTGTAAATTTAGTGTTTTCAAACGTACAGAAAATTTAGTTTATTTGGTAATACGATGACAGAAAGCTGGATTCATTTGTGTTGAAATTTTGTTCATAAACCATGTTACTAATTCATTTCTTTTATTTTGCTCGCATACATTTATTTGAATTTCAATCTCCACTATATCCTGAACCCTGAACCACAGTTAAGTTTCAAAACCCGTTATCTCACCAATTTAGGAACAAAACCCACTATGTATGCAATTTAAATCCCTATGTAGCTCTTTTACTGATATATACAATTCAAATTCTTCTTCTAAAACTCATCCTGACACCTAATAATGTTCATAAACCATATATTCTGGAAACAACCCGATATTTTCATGGAAATATAAAAAATTGCAATTCCTATAAAATCGTGTTTGAGGATTATGGAGGGTTTTGAATCAAGACGGCTCACATAGTCATTATTTCCACACATAAACTTTAAATTATTCTCACACGTAAAAAAGTAAGATGTTATACTGCACGTCGACATACCAAAGCGTTCTTTTTAATTCATTAACATATTAAAATTCATTAGTTAAACAACAGTTTCGTCAAGAGTTTTTGGGGTCTGTGGGATATGAGTTCCTTTGTTGACTGTAAATAAATTTCCGAACTTTCACTACATCATCGGCTGTCACAGAATTATCTTACTGTTTTCAATTGTATATGGCCTAATTCTCGTCTAATGACCTTTCGGAATCGTCCGGAAAAAAAAAATGGTTTGACTGTACGTTTACAGCAGTTAATGGGGATAAAGTTCACATCCATTTGTTTTGCCGATTTGTCTTCATGTTTATGCGTGCCTGTCGTATTCACAACTTCATTGACATTTTCACCTGTTCAATTTATTATTATGACTATGCAAGAGTTTATTGTGAATCTGCAACATAAATTTCCGTTTCTTTAACTGTCCCTTTCGCTGTTGTGATTTTGGAAGATGAGACATTTGATGTCCTTATAAATAAAAAAAAGTCTTAAACTCTGTATCGCACACGCCACTCTACGCTACACAATGACAGAATCAACTTAGTAAACACTTCCCCTTCCGAAGCTGCCAACTCAACTCAGACACTACATAGTAATAGCTTCTTTCTCCGACATTTATCCTTCATCAGGTCTGGGTGGAATTCATGCTGGGAAAAACAGACGTTGCAGAGGGATTTTGCCGTTTCCCTCTTTCATTCCTTCATCACTTTCTACTTCCCCCTCATTTCATCTATCATCTATAATAGTAAAAATAGGCTGGGGTGAAGTCTGGGGGTAGGACAGGTATCCGATACTGATTTAAGTTCTAAGGCAGTAGTGTCAGAGCTATAAGCTACAAAACCGGTTGTGGAGCTAGATCGGAGCGTGACCTTGCTTATGTCTGTGGAAACACCAGAGCACGCAACGAGTATAGTGGAGCGCTCCGCTCCGTTTAGTCTCTGTCTGACAACGCTGTTCTAAGGGCTTGGGGCTCTGGGTTCGGGCTCGTCAGTAGGTGACAGCTGTATTTCTGAACCAAATAAAAATTGAACACATGTTTATATGAACTTTTTTTCCACGAAATAAACACTTTTCTCCGTAGTATTCATTTGTCTCTTTGTCACCGTGCCTGTTTCAAGATCAAAGTATAGTGGGTTCAAACCTGAATAAGGGTTATGGATTTTCAGTGGACGATAAAATAACTTAACGTGGTTTTTTCGATAGGATAGTAAAGCAAGAGATACCGTGTCGCAAAAGAGTCTTGACCTACGTAAAATTATCGGTCAATTGATCCTCAGCCCCACCAAGTTTTTTTCTCTCTCCGATTAAATGTTTCTCTCATATACGTCTCGATTGAAATTACAGGCCAACTTCTAGTGACTCTGAAGAGACATGTGTTAGACAAAACAGGATACAAAATAGTAAAGATAGGACACAATAGTCTTTTGAAGTTGTTGCGCTTGGGGGACCTAAAATACAGACCACCATTATGTCTATAAGTTACTTAGCTTTAGATTTTTGTATCGGGTTCTTTATAGTAACTTCGCAGTGCAACGATGTAAAATAAATGTTTACAAACACACACGCACATATATATATATATATATATATATATATATATATATATATATATATATATATCTTGAGCTGCAGCTAGTATTGACTGAGCAGTGAAAGTTAGGTTTCAGTGGAGGGGAATGTGAAAGAAAAAAACACCTGCGTTTTGTTTGGTAGGTTGTGCTCAATAAGAAGATAACGCTTTCACATTTCTGTACGTTGCCTGTACCAGGCAATTACACTCTAGGATTCGTGCCTACACAGTTCAACGGTTCGAACTGTTACATCTCTAATCCCGCATGAGGATGGGGGACATATTTAAGCAACCTTCCTCCATTGTCATAAAGCCGGACATTTAACAAACGATCTCAAGGAATATGGAAAGATTAAGTATAATAGACAGTTTGGTATGAATTTATTTTCGATTATACATCATCATCATCATCTTCACTTCACGGTACAGGCATTTCCATTGCCTGTTCCGGCTTCAAATATTGCTCCATCTCTTGCGATGTCGACCCTGGTCTCTTCTTCCGCGTGGTTTATAGTTCATTGCCATTTTCGGGATCCTATTTTCGTCCATTCGTAATACGTGTTGCCTCCATTTAGGTATGTCTGTAGTCCATAATTTTATCATTCATAGAACAGATGTCCAATTCTTTCCTGATTACTTTATTATATTACTTACATACTTACAAATGGCTTTTAAGGAACCCGCAGGTTCATTGCCTCTCTCACATAAGCCCGCCATCGGTCCCTATCCTGTGCAGGACATGTAACACGTATGGGCGATTCCAGAAATGCATATAGAGTGTTAGTTGGGAGACCGGAGGGAAAAAGACCTTTGGGGAGGCCGAGACGTAGGTGGGAAGATAATGTTAAAATGGATTTGAGGGAGGTGGGATATGATGGTAGAGACTGGATTAATCTTGCTCAGGATAGGGACCAATGGCGGGCTTATGTGAGGGCGGCAATGAACCTCCGGGTTCCTTAAAAGCCAGTAAGTAAGTAATTATGTCAGGTGAAGAATGCAATGCGCGAAGTTCTGCGTTGTGTAACTTTCTCCATTCTCCTGTAACTTCATCCCTCTTAGCCCCAAATATTTTCCTAAGAACCTTACTCTTTATTATATAGTTTGTCCATTCTTGTTCAGCCTTTGACTTGAAAAAATTTCATTTCAGCAGCTTGAATTTTGCTAATATCTTTCCGAGTAGGAACCCAAGTTTCAGACCCATACAGAAGAACAGAAGCGGCCATAACTTTATAAAGTTTTATTTTTGTATCTCTTCGTGCTTTTTTTTTTAGTATTCTATTAATTGTATCACATATTCTCTGGAATGACTATACAAAACGTAAATTAGAGAAGGTATTGTGAAACTTTAGAACAAATCTATTCTTTCATCATATCTGAGACAGTGGCTTTGGATTTTCGTGTGCCTACCTTTTATCTGTATGTCCTTCCAAATACGTAAAACGATTTATCCTAAACATTTATACAACTTTTATACGTGCATAATGTATATAATATTAATTACCTGCCTTGAAGTAATAATGCACATGTAATTTAATCATTTTACGGAAAAGGTAAATTAATGGGGTTTTGTTTGAAATTGATGGCTGTCAGAAAAATCCATTCAAACCTTTTTCTTCTTTATTATTTTTTGCGTACGATAAACAAATAAAAAGTTAATTTTATATATTGAAAATGATTTCACAGAAATTAAATATTACGCACATAAGAGATGGAGCAAACAATTCTATATTACAAGTTTAAAACAATGTATTTTCTGGCATACATTTGAGTGCAGTCTAAAGTTCAAATTGCTTTAAATATAATATCTTAATATATAAAATTGAATGTATGTATGTATTTATGTATGTATGTATGTTCTCTATACAAAACTACACGCTTTGACCGATATGTGCCAAAGTTTGCACATTTAACCTTCATAACCAGGAGAAGAACCTAGGTTACATTAAAATTGTGCAAATGGAAGTGAAAGTAATTAAAATTATAGAAAATAAAAATAAATAGATCAGATATTCACGTATAATATTAAAATGCAAAATCAGTCAATTGTTTTTTATTATTGACTGTTGTATTCAACATCGACTTTCATGAGGCCATGGAAATTTTAACACGAAATTAAATTACATTGTTGTTACAGATCATGAAGGCTAAAACTAGATAATTCATGCAATATGTATCTTTACGCAGTCCAGGACCGTATTATGAATTCCTCGATGCAGTTTTGTAGATAGTGAGCAAACTGTTTTATACAACTGAATTCTAGAATTCTTTGAAACTACAAGGTTTGCTACCACATAATTTACTTAATATTTAATAACCAATAGTCCTATTGCGAAATACTGACCCACCAAAATTATGCACGAATAAGAATTGGTGTGAAAAACTTATACAAAACGTAATAGAATTGGCAATATTAACTGTAAAAATAGAAGGAGATGTTTTTATTCCACGTATTGCTAGGATACTCATTCAATTTTAAGCAACTGCAATTTCAATGCATTTATAATGACCATATTAAAATGAAGCTCAAGGGCAGTCGCTCAAAGTTACAGACATTAACTTAAAAACTGCGTGTTTTTCACATCCTCAACTATATTTTATACAAAGAAGTGAAAAAAAAAAATAAGATTTTACATATATCAATCAGCAATTCAATCATACTTTTGTCATGTTGCTAATGTAGTATGTGAATGTACATAATCCCACTGAAAATAACATTGTATTAATTCTCAAAATATTGTTGTTCACGTCCGAAAATGTGTTGCTGCGAAATTATATCTGTATAATCACGTTGCAAATTTAGTATGTTAAGCATTGTGGAAATAAAAATCTCCTAATTTCTAAAATAACGGTAGGCCTATACGTTTCTCAGAATATTAGTCTTTACGTTAAAAAATGACTTATTGCGAGTTAATAGGCCTATTGTATCTGCATTCTGTGTATAAAATTAGAATTTATGAATTTATGAGATATAGTTTCAAGTTTTATTAAAAAAACTGGGTATGATATGTGGGTGTACAGCGGTCAAGAGGTAAAAAAATCTTCCAATATAAATTAAATATTATATATGTATATATTGATTCGATGCTGAAACTGATCAGAAAGAGGAGAAGGAATTATATTTTCGTTGGGTTTTACTTTGTTTATGGTTTGATTTTTCTATTACTTTATTTGTATTTCTGGCGGTGTGGAAGAGAAGGCCTAATGGCCTTAACTACACCAGAATAAATAAATAAATAAAACAAATAAATAAATGAATAAAAACAAATAAATAAATGTAAAACAACAGTTTAACGTCAGGCACATGATGAAATGTTTTCTTTTCGGTGCCTGATTTGCAACTGTTTTAAATTGAGTTAACCCTGGCAGGCATTTGGCTAAGGAGTTCATAAATTCATGTAAATGACGTTAAGTAAAGATTTATCTTTATGGGCGAGGAAAGCTTAGTAAAGACAATTCGGGTTGGTTGTGTATAGTTAGGTTTCCGAGATTTCCGAAAATATAATAACCAGTTTAATTAAAAATAGAAGCAGAAAGGAAAACCCGGGCAACGCCGGGTGCTTTCAGCTAGTATTGCTTATAAAAAGATTTATATATTAATTCACTTGTATTTTCAATAACCGAATAAATTAAATAGATTTACTTCTGTTATTTTATTTAGGCCTACATCAGAAAATGCATAAATAACTTATTTTAGTTATATTACAAGAAGGGAGGATGTCCGCTAAAAAGATATCTGTATACCCAATGGTATTTTTCTTAACTCCGAACGGTCTGTACTACTTTTGAGTCGACCTTTCATCGGGTAACTTACCAGTAACAAATTTATGTGGTTTGACAGCTGCATAACCTACTACTTACCGAGCGACATGTCTCATATCAGTGGTAATATTCTGGACTTAAATTAAATTGAAGTAGGCTACCAGTTATAAAATAGCTTTGTTGTGTTCATTCATTCATCTGTGGCTTTAAAGATGCGTTTGTTAAATTTTCTGTGTTTACTTATCACACTTAGGCTATAACAACTTGTTTACATCTTTAGTAGTAGTAGTAGTAGTATAGAATGGGCTATGTCTATATGAAACTGACATTTGATTAATTTATTTGTATGGCTATAATTTGTATTCTCGTACAGAAGAGGTAATACGCAAAGACTAGTTCCTTTCCCACAATCCGCCACTGGGTCTGTCTTGTTTACCTGTCAGCATAAAGGCTGGTCCGCAATAAACCAGGAACGGAAACTAGAACGGAAATATTGTTAAAATAAATTTATTTAAATGTGAGCATTCACAGTTAACTATTGTGAATGCTCACATTTAAATACACCTATTTTAACATTATTTCAAGTAACGTTCTCGTTCTCGTTTCCGTTTCCGGTTTACTGTGAATCAGCCTTAACCTCGAGCTTGTTCTGTCTCAAACAGTAGACTTGCAGCATGAGAGTACAACAGCAACAAGCGTTCCCCAACAGTAAAACTACAGACAGTCGCGATATGACCTAGGAGTTGAAGCGACTACAAATAAATAAAAAATACACTTTTTTCACAATAGTGGAGTGGCTTATTTTCACGGCCGTAATGAATTAAAAGAGTGCGGTGTTGTATAGTCAAGTGATATGGACTCATACTAAGAAAGTAAATAGCGCATAGGTATAAATAAATATTTCTTTATAGAGTTCATTGGCTTGCTAGGCTAGAAAATATATTCAAATAAATGCAGAAGGAAAAAAAATAGTTTTAGCGCAATCGTAACTGCACAGCTTTCAAAGGTTTTGATATAACTTGTAAATTGCGTGCAATTGTCTTTAATAAAACAAAGCTATGCTTATTGGGAAATAATCAGGAACGTATTAAACGGTAATCGAAATAGTCCTAAACTGCCAAATTGAAAATGTGGTAATTATTTTTTTTACTGTTTCCCAGTTCCATAAACCGTAACATTTATGGAAGCATTTCTGCAATATCAGATGTTTTCATTTCTAACATTCCTAATGCTTTTTAGAGATATTTAGCAATGCACATTTTTAAACATTGTCCTCAGACTTAATTAAATTTAATGATCTATAAAATTTGCTAATAGTAGAAGTCTTTGTCAAAGAGCGCCTATAGTATATACAGTCACGAAGCTCAATACGTAGGGAATATGCATCCATAGATGTGAAACGATACCGGCACAGTCTATTATTCCTAATACCCTCATCAACTCAAGCTTCGTGACTGTATATACTAGACTGTGGTATTAGTGTGCTTCTGAGCGACTAGTTTTTTTTATGATATATTTGTTGTTAGCCATCAATAGTTTCTTTTGCTATTGACTCAACGAAATTTTAACTTTGATAAAGGGATATGTGTTATTAAATTCCATCGCTATAGAACAATAATATATACTTAAATGATAATATGATCAAATAAAGACGATAAATTATTTTCAAGTGACAATGACAGTTTTACTGTAATAGCTTCGACAAGACTTTCCTTATCGAATAATTTTCTCTGTACCTCTTGGTGTATTAGCTAAGATTCGAGTTTTAGAGATTCTTCCTTCGTGCATTTTCGATGTTCAAACTTCATGAAGATCAAATGTTAATGGATTTTTTTTCTTTCGTTCATAAAGTTATAACAATTATTTAAATTCTTCAGTTATTAACCCTTAAATTAACAAAGTATCCTATAAAATACAACAGGTTAATAGGCTATATGCTGTAATTTGAATAGAACAATAGAAAAAAATTGGTAGGAAAATTAACATTTCACAATACTTATTTTGAATTTTATTCAGCTTCCTCCAAGTGAAGGCTGCCTAGAAGACAAAGCTTACCAAAAAATTGTTGTTTTTTTTTTTTTTTTTTTAGTAAATGGTAGGTACACGATTATAATGAAAAAAAAACAATGGAGAAGGAAAAGAAAAAGAAATAACGCAGTTATAAATAATTGAATACGACTAAACAAAAGATCATTAATTCCAGAAGAAACAAGATTTCCTAGTACGGTATTTATTTGCTATCAGGTGATCACAGTCGTCTGTTTAGCACTAGTTACAAGACCCAACTTAAGTAAGCAGATCGCCATAGGATTTTTATAGATCCCTTCACTGCAGACAGAGATACTTCGGTGACAAGAGTTTATCCTAGACCAGGGGTGTCGAACTGTGAAACGATTAATACTGGTTCCTACTGTAGCTGAGCTGAAACGACAGTCAGCTCGCTGTAGCAGTTTTCTGTACGCAGTGTGTTTATTAACTCCGGTGGCTGGTATGGATGTGGAACGACGATTCAATAGTGAGTGGACAGATAAATATTTATTTATCTTAAAGGAGAAAGGCACATTGCTTAATATGTAGAAAAGAACTTGGATACATTAGCCATCATAATATTAAAAGGCATTTTAATTCTACATGTCATGCTGAAGCTTATGGACCAGAAAAGTTATCCGGTTTCACTCGTGAAAAGGCTGTAGAAGAATTAAAATCAAGATTGAATTCAGAAAACCTTCGATCATCATCGGGTGTTAGTAGAATAAGCTTGGTTCGTGCTAGCTACAAAATTTGTGAAACTATTGCAACGGCTTCAAAGCTATTTACTGACGGAGAATTTGTGAAAGACTGTTTCATAGCTGTTGCAAAAGGGATATGTCCGGAATACGTTAATGATTTTAAATCTATATGTTATCAGAAATGGGGGATAACTTGGAGGAACAACTGACAGCAAGAATAAAAACTTTCACTTGTCACTCACTATAGCTGTTGATGAAAGTACCGACCGGAAAGCTACGGCGCAGCTAGCTGTAGTATATTCATAAGGAGTGTCGACTCAGATTTCAATGTTCATGGGGATCTTGTAGATGTCATTTCACTAAAGGATCGAACTCGAGGAGGAGATATTTTTGAATCTGTAACAAAAACTATGAAGAAATTTCAGGTCACGCTAAAAGTAATTAATTTTATACATCAAAGCAGTTTACGTTTCTGAACTTGAAGTTGCTCTGCTACAACACCTACACACAAAGTTGACATTTTAAACATGATATTAACAACATTATTATTATTATGATTTACCTATTTCTGTCACTAACGAACAACATTCATGGAATGACCCAGTAGATACAACTCTATTATTATTATTATTATTATTAGGCTATTATTATTATCATTATCATTATCATTATCATCATAATTCATACTCATATAGGCTACATTCTTTGTTTATCAGAGTTAATCAAGTGCAAATCTAAACTGAGTTCCTAATCAATTGGTAAGATGTATAAAAGCTATCCAAGTACCAGCCGCAGTTTCGCTTTTGTTTACTATCATTCGGCCGGACTGCCTGCTACCTGTGTTCAACTGTTGCACGGTAAGGGAGAAGTGAAGGCTCTGCAGTTCACAGCTCGAGAGCGCTGTTCGACATCCCTGTCCTAGACCAAACTGCTTGCAAAAATGCGCGAATCTTTTTGTGATGGTTCCTGTAGCCCCAATCAGTAATCCATTAACTTCGATCGACGTTAGATGATATTTTTCCTTATAATATGGTATAGTGGGGTCGTATATGTCGCATTTTTCCTGATGTACCTCATACATGTACAACATATAAATATATAGAAAAAAATCTCAGTTACCGATCTCTTCTTCGGAGCGAGAGGCACCACCCCGAAAGCCTTTGTAAAGTGGAGGGAAAAATACAAGCTGACGAGAGATCTTGAAGATGCCATCGTCACCACCATAATAAAATTTTCTGTAGCGATATTTCTTCAGCATCTTTATGATGTACATTCAATTTAAATTACACTTGGTTCTATTTATTTTTTCTTATGTCTTATTCACTTTTGTCTGAAACCTGTTTATATAATTTTTCATTTTAAATTTTATTGTGAGCTATTCTGTGTCGCAGGGCAAACCCAAAATATTGGGTCAGACTACTAAATTAAATTATGGACATTACAATAGTTGTTTTCTTTACAGTCCGACAAGGTTTAATAAACTAGTGTGAGATATGAAGTTTTTGCCAATTTGAGGGCTAAATTTGTTTTGTCTGACATTTTCATACATATTTTACTTTAATGTATTTTATTTGATACTCAATCGTTAACATTTTTATAATATTAACGTTATGTAGTAATTCCATATGTGAAAAATATGAAATACACTAGATTAGCTAGATTCTACAAATTATTATTTAATTAAATTTGACGATTTTATTTAACTCCAACGTTTTAAATATTTTGTAATGAAAAGCACTCACGGCCAGGGATCGAACATGGAACATTTTCTTCGTAGGCTAATGCGCAACCTATTCAGCTATCGAGATAAGGAATATAGGTGTATAACGCTCTAGTTGGTTGGCATGCATTAATATTATCTGTATTTCAATCAACAAACATTTACACATACATAATTATAGCTTCTCAACATTCTAAATCTTGATTGCGTTGCATGTTCTTGTATATCACATTAGCATTAGATTTAATTGTATTATTGTTTTAGGTCATGTTAAATTTATGCCGATAACTGTACAATTTGGTGCTCAGTTAAAATAATACGGCCAGCCAATTCTGTTTCCCTGAGTCAACAATGTTGTGTGTAGTATTTCATTCAAGAATTCACTCATTTAATTCTGAAAATGCGCATTAGAGCTGTTTCATGGGAATATTGCATATTTCATGTAGACAGTGCTTTTTTTCTGGCGAAACGCGCCGGAACGGCATCTTTTTGTTGTATTTTTCATCATGGAATGAAGAAATGTGTTAATAATTACGTTTTTAATATAATTTTTCTTTGAAATCCGCTTAGGCCGTGAAAGTCTTACAGTGGACGGAAAGGAGGTAAAAACGACAAAATTCACGTGCACTGGACAGTAATCATCTCCCCGATTGCTATAATATATTCTACACAGAGTTCCACCACTTTTTCCTCCAGAAGAAAAGCATGCATTCACATATCAGTTTTTTATTACCAAGTTTCTCAGCAAGATCAGTAAAATTTAATATTTATTCAATGTTTGTGTAAAACGAAAAATACTGGGAATAATATTACAACTTTCATTAAACAAATGAAACAATATGAAAAGTGAGAAATGGATTCGGGTTTCAATTTTCTAGTTCAACATATATCAGACCTCCACGATACGATCTTCACGATTCCAGCTGAGTTAACGATGATTCATAAGAACAGAGGAAGAAATGCATTAAGTGCATCAGATGTAGCACACAACTGGACTTGAACTCTGGCTTTTCCAGTCCGCAGCCTTTTACCCTATAATAGCCTCTAGTAATTATTATCAGGATATATATATATATATATATATATATATATATATATATATATATATAGTCCAAACCTGTGGAATAACGGTTAGCGCGTCTGGCTGTGAAACCAGGTGGCGCGGGTTCGATTCCCAGTCGGGGTAAGTTACCTGGTTGAGGTTTTTTCCGGGGTTTTCCCTCAACCCAATATGAGCAAATGCTGGATAACTTTCGGTGCTGGACCCCGGACTCATTTCACCGGCATTATCACCTTCATATCATTTAGACGCTAAATAACCTAAGATGTTCCTAAGATGTTGATAAAGCGTCGTAAAATAACTTACTTAAAAAATCAAAATATATACACTGTAAGGGACTTGGAAGTGAAGGTGTGAGAAGGAGGGGAAAAAAGCATAGCTAAAACTAAAGGAATGAAAGAGAAAAATATTTCATTTCGATGCCTGGAATCAAGCCCGGGATTTCCTTTTAATGAGTAACTAATCTGTTTTATGTTTATCCTTACTGATACAATGCTCACATTAAGGCGTGTGAACTTTTTTCAGTTAAATTAACTGTTTTGCGACTAAGTTAATTTCAGTTGTGTAAAGTTGTTTTTGTAGATTTTGCTTTGCATAATGACATGGCAAGCGTGTGTAAACGGTCACCTTCGTCACATATTTTAATACTATGCGATGAATTTTGTGGGTATTGTTTACAAATACTAAGGTACAGCTGTGTGTGGAGAAGGCACACCTATGCAGTGTTCCGTTATATTCGGCGCCCAATCTGCTCGTAACTTTTTTTCGCTTCTTGCTCTTGTCACGGTGACCTCTTCACTACTTCGAAGCATCTTACCTTCGAGGCAGCTAAAAATTTAATCAGGACAACTGCAGTAACCGTGAGATCGGAAATACTTCCGCGTACCTGTTTCGCTAACGAGGCATGAGGCAGTGTTACAGCAGTCCTAGTATCGAATAGTTAACATAATACACAATTTAATTTAGATGAGAATATGAAAATAACACAATATAAATTATACCATCATCATCATCATCATCCATTTCAAGGACTGGGAACTTCGCGCGTTTTGTCTTTATTCTTGTGAGGATTTTAAATTTAATCCAAATGAGACAGTCGCAAATAGCGAAGACTCTCTGATAATAATTAATGTGATCGATATGGTACAAGACCTCTGTTTAAGACAACACTGAAACACAAAAGAAGGGACACACGTCTAGGTCCTTTGGAAAAGAGAGTAGATTAATCTTTAAGAGAAAACACACTCGAGGAGGGGAGTTCGATCCGGTGCTGTGGATTGGACTTCGGCGTAGCTCAATGGTGAGAACGCTTAGTACGTAAAACCAAGGACCCGGGTTCGATCCCCGGTGCCGGAGCGAATTTTTCTCCTCCGTTGTTTACTCACATGGGGAGCCAGTCCGTGTGAGTTTGGGTGGTTTTCCTATATATTTTAAGGCCTAGTTATCTAATCACTTCCTGAACTAATTCTCGTGTAATCTAATATTATTTATAATACTATATAGGCTAATACTAATCTTATACTACCTACTTGTGTCTCTAGTTCTTTGTGTGCGTGTTTGCCTCCTAGTCTACATATTCCATATAATAGTTCAACATAAATGCATAATAAATGTTGTAACATTCAGTAAACATTTAATCGTATGTTTCACTAGAACGCCACGCTTGTTTACCGACTTAGGCATTGAAATTAACACCTGGTACACTCTTAGATGCCTATGTCACAAGGATAGTGGGCATTCGGAATGCCGTAAGCACGTATCTACAGAAACAAAAAAACTCGTAACAAAACAGATTTACATTGCGGTGACAAGCAATAAAACTTATGTGCAATAAGGACGATTGAAAACTGTCATTAGGGTGGGTGGGAAGTAACTCCCTATTGTAATATGGTTATAAATCTGTTAATATTTATTCTATTTGACTGGAACAAATTTTGCTTTGTAGTTTAACATGGTAGGAGTCCTATGGATTAACTTAAAACTCCACGTATGCTCCAGCATTTTCCACTAATGTTCGTAACCGGCGAGGGATACTTCCAATTGACTTGTGCAGGAATTCCTGTGGTATGTTATTGAGGACTTGGCATAGACGATCTTCCAGTTCATCCAAAGTTCGTGGTTTGGTGCGATAAACTTCTTCCTTCGCCCAACCCCACAAAAAGAAGTCGCACGGGGTGAGGTCGGGACTCCGTGCTGGCCACTCATGCGGACCACGGCGACCCAACCAACGTCCTGGGAAATGTCGGTCTAACCAGTCACGGACGTTGAGTGCAAAATGTGGTGGGGCTCCATCTTGCATCCAAATTAAGTCATTGATATTATCCCAGGTGGAAACAATTTGCCAAACTTCATCTTCCAACATGGCTAGGTACCGTTCAGAGTTCATGGTGTCTCGAAGAATGAAAGGACCCACAAGTTTGTTGGATGTAATGCCACACCAAACTGTGACCTTAGGGCGGCTTTGAGACTTTTCAACTGTTGGCCCTGGATCATGCTGTGCCCAGTAGTGACAATTTTGACGGTTCACAAACCCTCCAATATGAAAAATTGGTTCGTCGCTCCAAATGATATCCTCGAACAACTGGGTTCAGTCTCCATACCAACCTAGCATAAGTTCACCATATTCCATTCGATGGTCACAATCTTCCGGCGATAGCTGTTGACAGTAATGTGGCTTCCACGGCCGGAAATTTAATTCTTTTTCCAGCACAGTTCTGATTGTGTGTCGGGAGAGACCACTTTCACAACTGGCTTGTCGTGTTGATTTTTGTGGACTTCTGGTGAACATTTCCTCAACCCTTCGCACATTTTCGTCTGACCTGGATGATGAGGGACGGCCACTTCTACGAATATCCGCCACAGATCCTATGGTCATCAGTTTAGTATGACAGTTCTTGATTGTCTTTGGATCCAGTGTAGCGCGAGGCCCGTGCTTTGCCCGCCACCATGTCTGCACCTGCACAACAGAACGCCAGACTTCATAGCGGGCGGCAACCTGAGCTCTCTCCTGCACTGTGATGCGGTCAGCCATTACAGATCACGTTCTACCACTGTAAAGAAAGCATGTATTAAGTTTCATAAAAAAATATTAATATATACAAAAGTTATAAGCCCATTACAATAAGGAGTTACGTCCCACCCATCCTGTAGATGCAGCCATTGCATTGTACTTACAGCAATTCAGATGACAGATTTACAGTACCGCTACGTGTTAAAATGTTACGTATGCACAGGAAGTGACAAAGAGTTAATCGTGGTCTCGAGAAATGGAAGTCCGAGAATATCTGTGTTTTCGAAGTGGATGGCTGGGGTTTTGAAGATGCTGAATTATATTGCTTCTTGCAGTAAACTAGCAATACCTGTTTCATAACTATTTTTTGATAGGACGCGTGATTGATTCTGGAGAATGTGCGAATGTTAGTTGTCCAGAATAACTACTGGTTCATGATCCTGCAAAATTACTATTAGTAGGATCTCGATGATAAATCGAATTTAATGGTATTGAATGTCAAATAACGGTTGGTAGTAATCACAGTAATCGAAAATGACGATATTAATCGAAGCTATACTCTGCACCTTTTCCAGTTGTCAATTTAATTTCAGAAATTATCAATTGTATTTCAGATTTGTCAGTTGTATTTCAGATAGTATCAAATGTATTTCAGATGGTATCAAATGTATTTCAGATTTGTCAATTGTATTTTAGATGGTATCAAATGTATTTCAGATTTGTCAGTTCAATTTAAGATAGTATCAAATGTATTTCAGGTTTGTCAATTCAATTTCAGATAGTATCAAATGTATTTCAGATTTGTCAATTCAATTTCAGATAGTATCAATTGTATTTCATATTTGTCAATTGTATTTCAGATGGTATCAAATGTATTTCAGATTTGTCAATTTCATTTCAGATGGTATCAAATGTATTTCAGATTTGTCAATTCAATTTCAGATAGTATCAAATGTATTTCAGAAAATAAGCAATACATTTAAGATTACATAGTCACTTTTACTTCACAAAATAACAAATGTAGGCCTACTTGAGATTTTAATATATCGTCGTTGTTCCTGCAATAACTCCTATGTGCAAAATATACAATTTTTTAGTAAGAGGAAAAAACACATTTATTCATCCTATGGCAGCCGTACATAGGGGATTATGAATTGTTAGATTTTCGAAAGAAAGAAATATAATAAAATTACATATAGGAAATTTTATTATTTGCTGTATCACTATTTAAGTTATTTAATAGAGCAAAAATCTGAAAATCGATAAATATGTCACATAGGAGTTATAGCAGGAACAACGACGATATATTTAAAAAAATGGAAAATGGATTTAAAAAATCCTCAACTTTATTGCATTTTAGAGTCCGACAGGCATATTCTCCATAGCTAGAGCTGCAGCTTGATGAATTGTACTGTGTTGTACTGCACGAGCACAATCACCACCAACAATATTGTGTGTTGCTTCATCAGTTTTACTCTCTACAGTAGGTAAATTAGCCTACAACACCAGGAGCTATGACGTTAGGAATTCCAAGATGGGTTTTTACGTACGTCTTCACTTTACACCAAATGATCTCGATTGGATTTAACATTGGAGAATAAGGTGCCAACCGTAACTTCTGAACTACAAATGATAGTTTCTGAAATACAATTGACATATCTGAAATACAATAATTGATGTTTTCTGAAAATATAATTGATACTATCTGAAACTGAATTGACTAATCTGAAATACAAATGATACTATCTGAAATTAAACTGACAAATCTGAAATACAATTGATGTTCTCTGAAATACAGTTGATACTATCTGAAATTGAATTGACTAATCTGAAATACAGATGACAAATCTGAAATACAATTTATATTTTCTGAAATATAACTGGAAAAGGTGTAGTTTGAATGCACTTAAAGAAGCAACATCACTGTGAGTTTTATTGCCGATTCGTAATCTCGACTTCCTCTCCATCGCACAGCATCCCAACCTGTATCCAATAACTTACAGTATTTCGTTTTTGTATAGTCGTTGGGTATTTTTAATGCATTCAATTTTATTTAAACTGTACCGAACTTTCATTCAGAGAGAATTATTTCAAGTAGATTTACATTAAATATTCGCTGGTTCAAATTGTGAGGACGTAGTGTTCTAAAGCGAAAAAAAAAATGTTTGGTGAAAGCAAATAATATTTAGAGGACGTGTTGTGAAATTACGGCACATAAAATAATAATAATAGGGTTCTTGGCAAAATTTACTAGACTTTGTCATCAGTATAAAAATTCAATTATTTATCCCTCCAATGACAGGTAATAGAGTAATTCACCAAGTTTCCCATGTAAGCGAGAAGCGCCACAATTGTGGTTAGTCTGCCGCTGAAGCATTACTCTTTTGCACAATGGGTGGTAAAGTTCCGTCGCTCTTATTTCCGGCAGCCAATCACGTTGCAAATCTGCTACATTTAAATGTGTGCGTCTTATGATTTGCTGCTGATGACGTTATGTACCTTCTAGAGCTCGATAAATACTTGATATAATCGTCTGCAATTTTCGCTCTGTCGTTAGCGTTCGCAGATAGTACACGAGGACGTTATTTGCCTCTCAATTATTTGCACAATTACAGTGCGTTTGATTTATTATCATAGGAGCTACGACATGATAATGTTTAACGGTGCGGCAAATAGATTCCTTGTTGGTAGCTCGCAACGAAAGAACAAAAATGGCGAACGATACTACCGACCTAGACTTTATAGAGCCTTCACTTCCTAAGGCGTAAGCAAAGAGGAGGAGTCACGCCGGAAATAACAGCGTCACGACTATAGTCACAGTGCTTTCATCCAGGCCTTGCAAGAGATGATTGTGCTCATTAACACAATACATTGGCCAGCTGTTAAACTTAATTGTTGCTACAGACTCTATCCATTAAATAAGTAATTTGTTTGTTGGTTCCTAATATGTGCAGATATTAGCCTACTGATGAAGATCTTGTATTGTGTTGATCCAAAAGTTCGTAGTGGTTTTTTAGCTATCCCAAAAGTTTTTATTTGAGATGAACAGAAAACAGTAATAATCAGTAATATATTCTCCAACATTATCTATGACTCTTTGCTAACGCTGGGGTAGTTCTTCGATTCTGCATCTGAAGATATCTGCTGATTTGGAGTTACAGAAGTCGTCAAGCCAAGTTTATAAACCATATTCTTTATCAAAGTAGTTACCTTGGAGATTATTAGATAGAGAACGGAAAAGATGGAAATCTGAGGGCACAAGGTCGGGAGAATATGGGGGATGTGGAATCACCTCTCAACCAAGATCCTGGATAGCTGCTATCATTATGTTAGCGGAGTGCAGATGTCCATTGTCATGTTGCAGGAGCATTTGATGCAGTCTCCCCGGTCGTTTTTTTAATTGCGGCCCCAAGGCTTCTGAGTTGTTGGCAATAAATGTCACCAGTTATGGTTACATTCCTGAGAAGCAGTTCGTAGTACACGACACCTTATTTATCCCATAAAACGCATAACATGATCTTCTGTGGATGGACACTAAATTTTGTACTGGTGTTGTATGTTGGAATGGCAGAACCATTTCCTTGCAGTGCTTTCTCCGATGACATTCTCCACGTACACGGCACAGATGTTTCGAGCCTGCCTCTGTCGTCTTTTTTCCTTTATTAAACTCAAAGAATATGTCGAAAGTGTTTATTTTTTCACTGGACTCTTCATCTTCCTTAGCCCACAAATAGCATAAACTTTCTTCAGATCCGCAAAATTCAAGGCGTATGCACAAGCACAACACTCCAAATAACAATTGGCGCACCGCTACGAACGTATACAGTACATCAACGTAATAATAACTCCGCTATTGTGGCAGTCTGAATTTGCCTCACCTGTAAGACACAATTGAAGCGGTGAAATCAATAACCATTCAAGTCCATTTACACAAGTTTCGAGAAAAATGAAAAAAAAAAAAAAAAAAAAAAAAAAAAAAAAAAAAAAAAAAACTTTTTTTTTATTTCTTACCTAATTATTATTTTTTGCACGTAATATTTCTGATTGTTTCAGAGATCAAGACAAAGTAGTATACCAACTTTTAAAGTCATAACACTTATGAAAATATCAAAAATTTAATTTCAAATTTGCAAAAAATGAATGGCCAGAAGTGGTCTTGAATGGTTATTGATCTCACCGCTTCAATTCATTATCTCCAATGTTAGGATAATAAGGGTGAACGAAGACTAGCAGAGTTTATTTTTGAGTGAGCAAGAAATGTCCTATAAATTTTTCCTGGAACCCTTTACCCCGAACATAATTATTCGACTATAAATATACAAAACGAGCCTCCCAGACTTTCCTTACAAAATCTTCATGGTAAGAATTGCTTGTAATATTTGACTGATCCGTGACATCGGATCTGAAAACTGAGTATGATAACGGTGTATTGTGTTTGCATACCGATAACCAGAGAAATGGTGTACACATGCTGCTAATAGTTGCTCCACGTTCCGCCAATGCAGACACTTGTTCGATCTAGTATTCTTAATTCTGATTTTTTCGAGAGTTACCTCATATCTCTCATTCTTCGTTCTACCTACACTCTTGTAAAACATTTTTGCCGTTCCAGAAATTCGGAACACCGTACAGTGGTTCAAAAAGCAAATCTAGCTGGAGAAAAGTCATTTTATCATTTTAAAGGATAGGGTCTCAGATTCATATCTTCATAGTTATTCTACATTCTTTCCGTCATCAATTGCCATATTACCTTGATTTATTGTCCATCACATGCTCCAGTAGAGGTTCCGTAAACATAAACATCCGAAGGCTGCAATTTCCTCTGACAGGCAGAAATCTAAAACAGTAATATTTTGTAATTGCCATAGTAGAATTTTCCTGTGAGTGTGGAGCTTGAGGGTATTTTTATTAGAGATGGAAGACTGTCCTCAAGGTAATGTCACTGCAAAATGTGATAAAAACGTTTTTGTGTTTGTTGCCAAATTATTTATTGCACCTACGGTACTGATAAATATTTCGGGAAACTATTTTTCACAAGATTAAAAAAATACGAGTATATCAACACTCTGAGTTACCACCAAGTTTCTACATTCAGTTGCTAGGGGAACTATTGGAGTAGGTATTGTTTCTTTAAATCATTAGCTGCTAGTAAGTGCTAGAACGTTTTAATTGTGTATTTCAGTGCTACTGGGAACTGTAGATCGAAAACAATGTTATTTGAGCTATGGTATATGCAGAAAGTGACGTAAACAAGAAGCAAGTTAGACTATGTAGCGATACAATTGCATAGAAGATAATAGATAATAGAAGATAGTAATTAACAAATTTTGTCTACTATTAAAATTATTGTTTGATTTTTTGTGTAGTAAATTTAAGACAAACTTGCAAAAAATTTACAGCACATTTTACATACTTTTATCAAGATATTCAGAATGACTGGAAGAGGAAGTGATTTTTCCGGACAATGCTACAGTTAAAAAAATGAACATGATCAGCTTTCGCCTTCGGGATCCTATATGGATCGTCCAAGGAAACTGTTTGAAGGTAGCCTATAGCAGTAAAACGAACTTACATATTGATGTAGCCTATGTGCTACATATACTGTAAGCTTATGCAGTAGAAACTGGGGCTCTATAAAGGGCACTGTAATTGGTATTATGAGGCGTTCATAACTAAAGTGGATCAATTCCATGAGTCGTAGTTTTTAGATTAATAGGACTTAAAGTTAACTTGCTCTAGTGGATTATCTAATTATTTGATTAGTAATCATTTTATTGCTCCATTCACAATTTACATTTACAAAACAGAAACACTTGTGATGTTAACTGATGCAACGCTTTGGTGAGCTATCCACTATGGCTCAGGACATAGTGAATAAATAATCTGAGCCAAACGTTACTGGTGTCACCTACCGGCGAATGCTTGGAATTAAGACTTCATCCATTACTACCCGGAAAAATCCACCTTCAGATAATCCGAAAATGAATTAAACTCAATTTATGAAAATTTGTGACTTGATCCACTTTAGCTCTGAACGCCTCATATGTGGACTAGTGTTCACAAAATGTTAATTCATGGTGCTAGTATTATTGAGTTGGCTGTAGTACCAATACGACAGCTATCCGAGGGAGCTCAAGATACTCGCAACAAAGACTAGAAGATATAAAGAGGGACGTGTACAGAAATTATCAACTATGGAAACAATAGCATCTTCTATGCGCTGCTCATCACATCAGATCACGTAATTAGCAGCAATAGAAGATTTCCACAGAAAAAATAAATAGGAAAATTCCACGAGAAGTAAAATTTTTATTGAGAGATTTACCGGCCGACGAATCATGGACGATTAGACTTCAGGAGATGAATAACCAAGGTCCAATTTTAAAGACACTGAATACTGTGCTATCTATAATTACTATACAAAATTTAATGAAAATCTGTTATAGGCCTATAGGAATTCCCTATAATGGGGTATATAATCCCCCGTTCACAAACACAATCAGAATTTGTATGTAAAACAAACTATGTTTTTGTTTAGTCAACTGTTCGAAGACAGGTCTGAACCTCACAAGTGATATCAACATGGGATCACTTATGAGGCAACTAGGCCAGGAGATAATAAGGTTGGGTGCCCAGTTCCTTTCCCCCTCCATTGTATACAACGCCGATTAGACACATATTATACTAAACAAACTTCATATGCATACAAAAATTGTACTTCCTCTAACACATATCGTCAAGTGAGATGTACTGCCTGATAATAGATGTACATTATCAGCCAGAACCTCAATCAGAGGCAAACAAAATATAATACCTGTAATTCTGTACAAAGCTTTATGAAAATCTGTTAAATGGGTGAAAAGTTATTGATTTAATTTTGTCTACGTGCACCTTCTTTAATGGGGTAGTTAATACTAATGAACGTTTGTATACAGAGCAAATATGCCATCTGTAAGTACTGTACAATTTCATGAAAATTTGTTAGATAAGTGAAAAATTATTAATTTTTCCTAAATAAACTCCGCCCCCCCCCTTAATGGGGTAGTACCACAGTCTAGTATATACAGTCACGAAGCTTGAGGGATGAGAGTACTAGGAACAATAGACTGGGCCGATACTATTTCGCATTATCTGTGATGAGGCGATAGTAGCGATCCTAGAGGTTAGCAACTGTCTATGGATGCATATTCCCTACTTATTGAGCTTCGTGACTGTATATACTATTCTAGACTGGTAGTACCTCTTATAGAAACGTTGTGAGAGTCTGTATACAGTAGATAGTTTGGTGAAAACCTGTTGTTTGGGTAAAATATTATTTTTTTCCAGCTAGATTTGCGTTTTGAACCACTATGCAGCGTTATTTTGTTGTGTCTGCACGTTCGTATGTCTTAGTCAGGCGACTTTAAGTTTATGAGTTCAATTCAAATGAAAGCCGAGATGATTTTGCCTCTACGCCCAACCGGAAATGCCGACTCTCAAGAACTAAAGCAATCGGACCGTGAAGAAAAATCTTAAGCCATCGCTAAGGTTAACAATGACTTAAAAGCCAGTCTCTGAAAACAATATTGTTCATAGTGGATAATTATATTAATGTTGAATACGTATAACATCGTATCTTTTTCTTTTCTTTATATTTAGATATCGGTACTGTCTTGTGACAGGTTAACTGGATAAACATAACATTCAGTGACATATATTCGTTTTACGTAGTAATTTCTGAGGTCGATTCTCATTAAACCTACATAGTATTTAGTATTTATTTATTTAACCTGGTAGAGATAAGGCCGTCAGGCCTTCTCTGCCCCTCTGCATACTGCAGCATCAGAGAATAAGAAAGTTTTTTGAAACGGTTTCTATATTAGCAGATAAAGATTTGCACACCGTTAAGGAAAATAGAGGCAGAAATAGCTTGCCTCATGTTCCTCGTCACTAGAAATAAATTGATGTTAAGAAAGAAGTTTAAATATTCTCTTAACTTGAGGCTGGATTCACAATAAACAATTTATTTTAACAATATTTCCGTTCTTGTTCTCGTCGTTTCCGTTTCCGTTTTATTGTTGACCAGCCTAGGCATAAACTCAAGTTTCGTTACTGTATATACTAGACTGTGGCAATAGCATAGTGACATAAAGAAAACTAAATATGTTTTATATAGCCTAAGCCAGTTAAAATAAGTTATTAACATACCTCAGGAAACATAAAATAATAAAATATGTTTCTGTTAAACAAGTGCACAAGAAGACTTCAAATACAATAATTGCAGTAAAGATAATAACATTAATCACAAAATGAATTTAAATAGAATTAATAATTGAAATAGCAATTTTGGCCAAAGAAAACTACTTTTAATATACGGAGAAGAATCGGTATGGTAAGTAACAAAATTTGGAACTTGAAAATTAAAATAGAATGAAAGGAAAGCATGAAAGCACCCCCTTTGACGTGCGTAGGCTGTGAAATCCGGAGGCAGGAGACTAGAACAAGTAGCTGTGGCAACTACTGGACAAATTCGGTCACACGTCATTGCTTGGGCGTTGGGGAAGTTATGGGTAGGACATGCTCGCGCCGTGGCGTCGTGGTTTAAGGCATCAGGCCTAGGACTCGCGTTACGGAATGCGCGCTGGTTCGAATCCTCATGGGGGAAGATATTTTCTCATGAAATTTCGACCAGTGTACGAGATGATGTCCACCCAGCATCGTGATGCACTTGGAGAACTGCGCTAGGCAGCGAAATCCGGTTACGAAAACCGGCTAAAGGTTCATCGTGCTAACCATACGATACCTTCATTCTGGTTGGATGATTGTCCACTTCTGCTTCGACATGTGGACGTGAGGCTAGCAGCCGACTGGTGGCTCTGGGCTCTTGATGGGCTGTAGCGCCACGGAAATAAATAAATTATATATATATATATATATATATATATATATATATATATATATATATATATAAGAAATAAATAAATAGATAAATGAATAAAGGGACATATTGGACTGTAAAAGAAACGGAACCGATGTCTTATATCTGCGTGGCCCAAAGTAAAAGAGAAGTCCAGCTGTTTTATTGTCCCAGAATCGTTTTCTTCTATTATAATATATGAAGGTATTTCGGCCAATTAAGATACTAAACTAAACAATCTTAAATTGCATAGGACAAGAAACATTTTCGGACTGTGAACACATAACTATCGTTATGTAAATACGGACAGTTTTCAACAATGGCTATATCGCTTGAAAGATTTGATGGCGATACAGTTTATGCGTTTTATATTGGAAACTCATTATATCTCTATCTATTAACTGATTTCAATACCACCATTCTGAATTTGTTCACTGTTCGTCTCTACTCCAAGAAACGACTCTTCACTTTATAATAATGACGTTGAAATTATGATTTAATGGTTATACCTCGAGTACAACTCTGTATATACCTCTGATTGAGGCTGAGTGTGATACATTTTTAAGGACGATAAAAATTCTTAATAGGCCTACAGCTTCCTTCAACGGTTCTGTATGTAGATTTACTGCACGTAAGAGAACCTGCTTATGAGTAAAGACAGTACACAGAACAAGCAAGACTCCTGCCATTTCCCGCCCATGTTTCGTGCTACTCTTCGATATACTTATGTCTCTGTAGACTGTAATAGACCCCTTAATACTACAGTGGTCTCTGATGCAGCAAGCAGAAAGTATGTCAGAGCTTAAGATTGCTAAGGCTCTTAGTATTTATGTGATGATGAAATCTGCTGACGAGGCGGAATTCGGTTAACTGGTAGATATCCAGGGGCGTGCAGAAAGCATAACGTTTCGTGTAAGATAAATCTAAAAATGTCTTTGAAAAATAAATGAAAATAAAAACATTTTTATAGAATGATAATTCAGGGTATACAGTATGATTAAATATAATAGTATATTAAGAAACTAGTTTATAATGCGTGAGTCAATTTTTGGGAAACTCAGTTCGCTCGTTTCCTAATTTTGACGAATGCAGTAAGTGTATAACATTATAAACGTGTTTCATACGCTAATTTTTGCACGACAGTATATTAATAAATAACAATATCAAATTTGTAATGATAGATAATTTGATATCATGGTCTATGAAGAATGAGTTGCTGTGACAGGAGTGATGTAGGTCAAGTAAATACTTCTATCGGACATTTTATCATTAGGAATATGATTGAGAAGGACTTCACGATCCACTCCTATGACATCTCCATACCGAATAATATGGTATGTTTCATAATGACCCTGTAAATGGAATTTTCTAACATTGGTATAACTTTTTCACTAACTGAACACTGTTACTTCATTTTCTACTTTCGAAAATAAATAATCACTTTCCTACAGAAGACTCAGTTGAGACCCTGATCGTCGATTAACATCATTCATGCTAGCCATACTGTAACTGACTTACAAAAAGCTCTGTTTATATAGAATATTGACTGATTACGTATTTTTAAGTGCTGCTATCGATGTTAGTGAATCGCTGACTTAAGCGTGACAAGAAAGTTAGTAGCGCCTAGAGATTAGGCAATCTCCAGAACCAGTTTACACGGTGCAAATTCGTTCGAATGCCCATATCTTGTTTAAGCAGTTTTTTTTTTTTTTTTTTTTTTTTTTTTTTGTACCATGATAACCATAGAGGCACAAAGTCTTGCTACTTGTAATAAAAGTTGGTTTGTAGTTTTAACAAAAGTGGGGAAAATGCTGGCGAAGAGATCCGAACTTATGGCAGGTAATAATAATAATAATAATAATAATAATAATAATAATAATAATAATAATGATATGAAGTAGAATTTTCATATGCCAGTCACAAAATTGCTTCTACCGAGCGAGTTGGCTCAGATGGTAACGTTTAAGACTAGCATTCGGGAAGTACCGGGTTCAAACCCCGTGGCCGCGTATTTGGCTGGGATTTTTCATGGTTTCCCTCAGTCATAAAGGCAAATGCTGGATTGGGCATTTACATACCATGATACATCACCGCCCGAGTCACCAATACAATAATCATTAATAAAAATCTAAAATCAGTTACATGAACACAAGCCATCTATAATAGAATAGGAATTCAACAATAGTAAAAACGACCTATTGCTATGTATTACTCGACCGAGGCCGTGGAGTCCTGCGCCCGGAGACGTGGCGCTGCTGCTCCTGGGTTTGTAATACCGCATCGCGATAGTTCACATTACGCCCGCGGCTCCACTCGCCTCGGTCGAGTAATAGGCCCAAAGATCGTACACATGTTATAGACCTATGATCACAGATGCTAAAGCGTGTATAAATGAACTTGATAATTTTTTAATGGTTTATTTAACGACACTGGCAACTGCAGAGGTTATATCAGCGTCGCCGGTGTGCCGGAATTTTGTCCCGCAAGAGTTCTTTTACATGCCAGTAAATCTACTGACACATTTAAGCACACTTAAATGCCTTCGACCTCGGCCAGGATCGAACCCTCAACCTCGAGCATAGAAGGCAAGCGCTATACCAACTACGCTACCGAGGGTGACAACTAATAAAAAAAATGTTTCTTTGTGAAGCAGTACTTCATTGTTTGGGATCTGTAGCATTGTTCTAGACATCATTAAAACTACATTTAATTAGTATCGTCTATAACCTATGATGCACTACTGATATGCAATTAAAGTCTGCACAGATCAAGGCGGATGCGAATGCGAACGCGAATGCGATCACGTACTATTTGCGAACTTTTAGAAACACACCAACATGGAAACTCCGTGACCGAACAGTTTTCTCAGGGAGCATCGCGACGAGCATGGATCCTTCTCAATTTGAAAAAGAATGCCATCTTTTAGCAGCACCCTTGGATGATAAAGATACAGAGTTAAGTACGCTTCATATATTGTAAAACTAAGACAGCTTGTCAACTTAATATACAGCACGATACCACAGAACATACATACTATAGGGTACATACATCGGCCTACATAGTCTCTCCATGGACAGGTATTTCACTGCAAACGCAGCATTCTCCAATCTTTCCTATTTTCTGCCTTTCCCTTAGTCTCTGCTTATGATCCACATATCTTAATGTCGTCTATCATCTGATATCTTCTGCCCCGAACTCTTCTGTCGTTCACTATTTCTTCCAGTGCATCTTTCAGTAGGCAGTTTCTTCTCAGCCAGTGACCCAACCAATTTCTTTTTCTCTTTTTGATCAGTTTCAGCATCATTCTTTCTTCACCCACTCTTTCCAACACAGCTTCATTTCTTATTCTGTCTGTCCATTTCACATGCTCGATTCTTCTCTATATTCACATTCAAATCCTTATGCTTGTTTCTCTTCATTTCGTCGTAATGCCCATGTTTCTGCCCCATACAATGGAACACTCCACACAAAACACTTCACTTGTCTCTTCCTTGTTCTTTTTTCCAGAGGTCCGCAGAAGATGCTCCTTTTTCTATTAAGAGCTTCCTTTGCTATTGCTATTCTCCTTTTGACTTCCTGACTGTAGCTCATGCTACTACTTATAGTATGTCCCAACTATTTGAAGCTGTTTACTTGCTCTACTGCCTCATTTAGAATTCGCAAGTTTACCTCCTTTATTTTTCTTGCGACAACCATTGCCTTCGTTTTGTTTGCACAGGACATTATAAATTGATTTTTTTTTCTCTTTGACCAGACCACATTTTCCCCCCTAATAGCAGAAAATGCCGTAGAATATGGGTGCATGCAATTAATACGTTAAGGGAGGTGAAAGGAGAGTTTAAGAATTTATACTATCAGCTGAGGGAGGATGAGGCGATCTGTTCGCAACTGATCTCGCTGGCCTCCTGTTCGCTCGAACTGCTCACGTGCTGGTCTGCATAACTGCATAACCATCCGAGTGTTGAATAGATCGTGTTCGGGTTCGCGCTAGCTTTCGCATTCGCATTCGCCTGGTCTGCGCAGTTCTTTACGGCTAGATGCTAGAGCATCGACTTCTTACTCAGTTGAGTCGAACTCAAGTCCCGTTAAGTTTAGGTGAATTTCTGAAGAAGAAATTGGTTGTTTGTATATTTTCACCAAGTAATTCGGTTTTCCCTTCCATTTGTTATCATCTATTAATTTATTTTAGTAGGTTATTTTACGACGCTTTATCAACATCTTAGGTCATTTAGCGTCTGAATGAGATGAAGGTGATAATGCCGGTGAAATGAGTCCGGGGTCCAACACCAAAAGTTACCCAGCATTTGCTCATATTGGGTTGAGGGAAAACCCCGGAAAAAATCTCAATCAGGTAACTTGCCCCGACCGGGAATCGAACCTGGGCCACCTGGTTTCGCGGCTAGACGCGCTAACCGTTACTCCACAGGTTTGGACATCTATTAATAGCAGCCATAGTTTTTGTTATCCGGAAAAAGGAGGGCGAACCCTATTGTAAAGTCCTTCTGACCTACATACAGTTAGGCTCATTTCCAAACATACCAACTGACTATACTAACGGTCGCTGAATATCCAGGTTTCCCTAGGCGAGCCCCATCCAACCATTATACACATCTCTGGTTCTGTATTGGTATCGCCAACCAAAACAGAACCAGAAACGTATTTACATATATTGTCTACGAAGTATTTAATGAAATTAAACTTACGCATGAGAAAAATCGAACCATGTGTACACTTCTGTTCACACGAAATCGATTCGAATAAATGCCCTTTTCAACGAATTCCCGTACCGTTTGAACAGGGCCAAACATGGGGAAACGGGAGACTCTCGAGCGTACTTCAACTGCGACCTACCCGCTTTAAGTGTTGCAATAGATTTTTGAATGAAAAATTCCAGGCCTAATCGGAGCTTGAACCGGACCATCTACGACAGGCCGTAGGTCTAAACCACCCGTCCACCGCAGAGAGATCTGTACTTTAAAGTCACAATTGAGTTAAATTAAGAAATACAGTAAAATGCTGTTTTAGACGCTGTCGAGGTTTATTGGTCGGAAAAAGTAAAGCATCGAATCTGTGTGGACTTCGGTGTTTTTTTACGACCGGAGGGCCAAAGCCAGTAAGTGAATTTGGGAGGGGAGAGATAAAGCTAACTGTGCGTGCTGTGTCATGTTGTTCAATAGGTCTCCGAACTGATGTGAGCTCCAAGCCTATTGACCACTTGTCGCATTCCGGGTATGCTATTCCACTGAAGAGAATTTAATTTTGAAAAGTAGGACATAACATATTACAAGGGGAGGCCTATCGTTATTTACTAACCTACCAAGGACAGCGTTATCAGTCACGGGAGGTCGTCTATTTTGAAATTTCTATGAGTTGACATAACTCGAACTGGAAACGTACCTTCATTAGTCCGGATTGGAATCACAGCGTTTCGATCTTGTAGTTCTTTCCATCACAGTTAACACACAAATAGCCAAAACAGTTGAATGAGTCAGTGTGGAGAAGAGTAAATTTAATTGAACATTTTCTTCTGAAGCTTATTTTTTACTTGTCTTTGTGTCTTATAGGAAAACCACAGGCAAGAGTGATCTGCTACTGGTTGCACCTTGGAGTTATTCTGGAAGTTATGGCAACATGAAAGATTCCATCTCTACTCCAGCTTGAAACGGAGTTTTACTAGTTCTTAATCTGTCTCTGTACTGAACCAACTAGTATCCATTTAGATTTTAATATAAATTACAAATTATCCGATATAATTTTGTGGTTGTAAACTACACTGTCTCATAAATAGACTTCGAAGTTCAGGTCCCGAGGGGGGAGATACAGGTTAAAGGCTGGTTCACAATAAACTGGGAACGGAAACGACAACGAGAATGAGAACGGAAATAATGTTAAAATAAATGTATTTAAATGTGAGCATTCCCTTTGCTGTGGAGACCTTCGGTCCTTGGAGTCATTACGCTAAAGTACTGGTATCTCAAATCGGCCAAATTTTGATCTCCATTATTGTGATCGCCGTTGCACTACTTATTTGCTTCAACGCGAAAATACAATGAGCGTTTTAGGTACTCTTCCCGAATCCAGCCCTTTGGACGAACTTGTTATTCTGTAAAATTTATTAAGGGTTCTGTGTGTAAATATTTGTATTTAGTATTATGAATTTAATATTAGCACATCTTGTAACATTGCATTAAATCAATCTATTTTGTATTGTCAGTCTGTTATACATTGTATTACATATTAAATGTTCATATCTACTTCAATTTATAGCAATAATTAAAACAATTATTAACACACGAAGAAAGTTTAATAATGGCAAACGTGTGCTGTACATAATCTTATAAGCACTTCTTAACCCAATAAAATAACAGTTTTCACAATAGTTAATTGTGAATGTAACATTTAAATACATTTATTTTAACAATATTTCCGTTCTCATTCTCATTATCGTTGTCTTTTTCTTTCCCGGTTTATTGAGAAACCAGCCTTAACTGTTAGCGGAGTGTTGGACGGAGATGGGGCAACAGGCTAGGGCTGCTTGTTTACTTTTTTGGTCTGGTTGGAGGTTTCATACGTACTATGACAGAACTGAACTGAAGCTGGGACAGTTGGGACTACGTGAAGTCATTGCGATGTCGAAAACGAAATTCAATTGAAACAAATTTTTAAATATACATTATTAAATTCCTTCCACAGAAAAGCCTAATAGTAGAAATATTTTGAAATGGCAAAATGAGTCTTAATCTTGTTAATTTGTGATACCGGTACTTCATTTTAATTCATTTGACTCTCAGTTTACTCTATTTTGTTATCAAGTTAACCTACAAAACTTTTCATTTTTACTTCTTACTAATATTATATTCTTACTAAATAGAATATTTCAGTTATTTTCAATTTAAGTATAATAGCTATTATCTTCGTTTCTTGGTAACGATTTTTACTCATACGGGGGCTGGGTTTATATTAAATAGAATTTATTGTTTTCTAAATGTTGTATATAAATATTGTTTCTTTTATAGTAATCTAATTAGTTTCAGACAAGTCTATTTCTGTGGCTTATGTTTTGTAATTATTCTGTTTATGTCGCTGTTTTTCCTTATTTTGTAATTTATGTAGGCCTACAGTTACAAATGGTATGTGTTCTGAAATTGTAATAATAAAGTATTAGTATTATTATTATTATTATTATTATTATTATTATTATCATCATTGTTAAAATTGTTACAAAGTACCTTTGTAAATAATATTGCCCTGAACTAAGAACTTTATAGAACTAAGAATATTACGTTTCTACACCCTAGAGACGATAATGCGATGTATTCTAACCAACGTAATATTTACATTTGTCCTTCAGGCGAACATTTAATTTTTTCCTTGCTCGATCTGTTTTCATCCATCTAACTGGCATGAAGTGCGTATGAGGGGAGAGAACTACCTTGCCAGCTACTTTGTAAACACTATTATTCTCTGTGTACTTCAGAGTAAATGTGCCTCAACTTCGAAGTCTACTCATATGTTGGTTTTGGGCAAACTTTTAGTTGGAGTGTGTTGTGACAAGAAATGAATCAAATTGAAAGTAAAGGCCATTAGAGTCTATGGTCTTGAGCCACCTTTCAGCGAGGTTTGTTATTATTACCAGTTTCTGGTTTTTGATGCGAAGAATTCGGTGATAACAATTTAAACGGCTTTCAAGTTTTAGAAATTTCTTTCATGCGGAAGTGGGCCGTGTATCAAAACAGAAGGTTAATCTGAAGGCGCAAGATTAGAGCTACTGTATATGCCGGATGTGGTAGTATTTCTATCCTCCCAATTCCTGAATTTTTTCATGATTGTTCGAACGGTATGCGGTCTCGCGTAATCCTGTTGCAAAACAATTCTAAGGTAAGGTGCCCAATTATCGTCCCCCGTTTAGTTTTGTCTCACCATTCATAGACCATTAAAGATCAAGACTTGAATCTAATCTAGTTAAGAACTTTCAACATTTAACTACAAGGCACATAATTCGAAATTCATAAATTTGGAAGCAAATAGAATATAAAACATAAAGAATGAAATTGTGCAATTTTTGACATTTCAATAAAGCGGTCTAAATTTCGTCCCCTATACTTTTTACCTTATTGAATGACAATTATTTCAACATTATAATGGAATGAAAACATAGAACATAAAGGATGTATATTAATAACTAATATTTATAGAAAGTACGTGAGAGAGCATTTAGAAAATTATTTAAATTATATTTTGTAAAAAAAAAATTCTTCTATGATATTTTCTTAAGTTTCTTAGCACTTTCAAAACAAAATTACATAGTTTAACACTTTAACCTAAGATGCATCCAATAGAACTAAAACCATTCAATTTGATGTTTCACCCATTCAGACACAAGTCACAAATAAATTTTTTGCGTTCACAAGATGGACACATTTCGTCATCATTGCGTGCATTTTATCAATTCTTGCCCTTGTTTTTCGTATAGAATTTTTTTTCCACAAAACGGACATACTACAAGGCGTGTTCTTAAAGTAAGTTCCGTTTTCAATTATAGCCGTCGCATCACTGCAATCGTTATTTTGCGCATGCGTGTTTTCTTCTTCAGTCCTCAGACAAGCTGTGCATCCAGTTTCAGAGTTTCAGTCCGTGTGTGTGGTTAGTTGTGATCAGTTTAAATGTTTAAAGTGCTCGAGCACCCGCCGACTGTGAGATGCGGTCTGTTATCCGTTTCTTGAATGCGAGAAACATCAAACCAACTGACATTCATCGTCAACTTTGTGAGGTGTATGGTGATGATGCCATTAGTGATGGAATGGTCAGGAGATGGGTTAGGAAGTTCGAGGGCCGCGTCTCTGTGCATGACGAGCAGCGTATCAGTCGGCCACCTTTTATCACTGACATTTGGTGCGTGCCGTCGATGAAAAAAATCATGAGGACAGAAGGTTCACAATTTCTTCGATTTCCTTGAATTTTCCACAAATGTCGCGAAGTGTTCTCTACAAAATTGTGACAGATAGATTATGATATCGAAAATTGTACTCACGATGGGTACCCAAGATGCTCACCGAAAAACACAAACCAAACGAGCTTCCAGTGCATTGAGCTTTCTCACACGTTACAGTGACCAAGGCGATGAGTTTCTTGACCATATCGTGACAGGTGACGAAACTTGGGTGTCTCACATGACACCTAAATCGAAGCAGCAGTCCATGGAATGGAGGCATACTGCATCGTCAAGGAAAAAGAAATTCAAACAAGCCATGTCAACAGACGAGATCATGTGCACTGTTTTTGGGACAGAAAAGGAGTCCTACTCATCGAATTCTTGCCTCGGGGTGAAACCATTAATAGAGAAACCTATTGTCAGACCTTGAAGGAGCTCCGTCGCGCAATTCGCAATTCAGAACAAGAGACGTGGGATGCTGACCGACGGAGTTGTGTTGCTTCATGACAACGCTCGGCCACACACAGCTCGTGACACCCAAAATCTCATCTCGAAATTTGGCTGGGAACAAATTAACCATTCCCCACTTACAGGCCGGATTTGGCTCCGAGTGACTTTCATCTCTTCCTGCACCTCAAGAAGTTCCTCGGTGGTCAACGTTTTGATGGCGACGATGGAGTGAAAACAACAGTGCGGGAATGGTTCGCATCGCAATTCTACAATGAGGGGATAGAAAGACTTGTGCCACAACTCGATAAATGCCACAATAATGGTGGAGACTATGTTGAGAAATAATTGAAGTGTGGGGAATACAATGCAACAAAAATGGTTTCTAAATATCTTCCCGTTTACTTATTACACCCTTTTGGAACTTACTTTAAGAACTCGTATATCTTCATCATCATTGTCTTCATCATCACTTCCTCTGTCGCTAGAAGACTCGCAGGAAATTTTATTGTTTGTTTGTTTCGGTGCACTTTTTCTCTTGAAACAGGCTGCAGGTTGTGAAGCGATAGGGTGCAGAAGTCGACATTAAGATTTCTTCTCGTCTGCTTTCGCTTTTGGTTTTCAGAATCATTAGCTTTTCTTTTCTGCTGCTGTCTGAACATTGTTGTTATGGGGTGTACTCTCTACTAGAAGTGCTGTGCCACACCTATTGGAAGACGATGGCTCTATCACTGGAACTTTCCGAATATCTTTTGGACTGATCACAGAATCTTAAGTTTCAGATTCAGTTTCCTGATATTCTGTCACTTGGGTGAGTTAATGTCGATTAGATGCAATTTGTAGCCCACCTTTTTCTCCCTAACAGCTTTTACGGTTTCTATAATTTCGTCCTTGCTCCAAAGTTCCGTTTTCCCATCTGAAACCCACCAGAAATATAAATGACAACAGCCTTGTTGAAATTACATGATATGGGAATAGGATTCCGAAATCCTTCACGGGGACGAAATTTAGACACACCCTGGGGGACGAAATATAGGCATGTGCACCACAAACGTATGGCGGCATGTTATTCTAAGCACGCTGCAATGTCCAATCCGTTTAATATATATTTTTACACTACACACTTTACTCTACATATAGAAGCAAAAAATGTTATGAAAATGCGTACCATAGGTTGTGAAACACTGCTGAGAATATATAAGAAGAATAGTTTGCATCTTCCAGATATTTAAAACTTAATTAACAACTAAACAGACAATAACATTCGCTCCAACTGAAAGCACGCTTGCTACTGCATAAAGAGGGATAGTCTGTATTGACCATCACCACGGTGCGACACATTATGGGCGAAATACTGTGGGGGACGAATTTAGGCAAGGGGACGAATATTGGGCACTACACCTTATGTTGACTAATGCATGCTGGGTACCTCTCTCTCAAAACTTCATGAATCCGTTCTAGCTGTTGAGAGTAATGATCCGCATTGACTGCACTGTAAAACTTCTGCTTCCTAATTGCAACAGCCTGGTAGTAGCCACTGCTTAAAAGAAATATCATGTGGCTAACGTATAATAGACATTCTTGAGTTCAGTTTAGACATTATCTTCTGGGAAGAAATCTGATTCCACGATTGATTTTGGGTTTTAAAATAAAATTTATCTATTGAAAATAATAATAAATTCAGAATAATATTACTTTTACCAGTATTCTATAACACTGTCTTATTTATTTATTTATTTATTTATTTATTTATTTATTATTTGGTGTTAGGTGTAATCTATTCGTAGATTTCTTTATAATAAACCAATTTTATTACTCGAGTTGGACATTTTAAACATGTAATTGTCGTGTTGAGTTAAAATTTACATACTTGCTCGCCAGTGGCGGTTCTAGATGCTTAAAACTGGCATGGGGGGGGGAGGCGAACTGGAACAGAAATCAAAGGATGTTATGTTATGTTATGTTATGTTATGTTATGTTATGTTATGTTATGTTATGTTATGTTATGTTTTATTTAACGACGCTCGCAACTGCAGAGGTTATATCAGCGTCGCCGGATATGCCGGAATTTAGTCCCGCAGGAATTCTTTTACATGCCAGTAAATCTACTGACATGAGCCTGTCGCATTTAAGCACACTTAAATGCCATCGACCTGGCCCGGGATCGAACCCACAACCTTGGACATAGAAGATCAGCGCTATACCAACTTGCCAACCAGGTCGACTCAAAGGATGTCCAAGTGCAAGAAATATTTAAAGGTTGGTCAAAGTGCATGCAGAATAAAAAAAAATAAGAAATTATAATTTCGCACTTATTCGCGGAAACTCCTAGATTTCGCATTTTGTAGTCCATTTCGCATTTTATCGCGGATTAGAAAATCACCGTAAATTATGAAATTCCCTCTCTAAGGCACAATTACGTGATTACTTAGCATTTGCGAACTTTTCGCATTTATTACGACTGAAAAAATCTACCATGTCTAATAAATAATTATTAACGACAAATATTCTTGGGGTCAGAAAGACCCCAGACAAGCATGAAATTCTAGAGCAGTTAAGTTGTGAGGATTAGTAAGTTGTAAATATCAACTAAATTCGCTTTATTATTATCTATCATTATCGTCATCCGAAGCAGTTTCGCGATGACTTCTAACAAGCAAACATTCTGATGGGGGCAGATAAAGTTTTTTTTTTTCTTTCACCATGTTAATATGTCAAAAGAAGTGCTTGTACAAATTTTGGCCATTCGACCACAATTACGAGTGCCGCGAAAAAATAAGTTCGTCAGGGGTTGTTAACAGAAAGAAAACACAATTTCATTGGAAATATGTATCGGAACAGACACAGCAATTGTTGAGCAATTTTTCAACATATTCCCCACCGAAATTGAGACATTTGTCTAATTATGGGCTCGACAGAGAGGTGCAGACGGCTGTCAAACGCTGGTTCTGATCCCAAGCGGCTGACTTCTACAACACAAGGATACAAAAATTCCAATTCTCAATTCCAGTGGGGCATATATTGACAAATAGCGTAATAATTGCTGTATCTGTTTCAATAAGCTTTCCATGCAATTGTGCTTTTTTCTGTAAACGGCCCCAGGGAAAATCACTTTCTGGACGGCCTCGTAATTGCGGTCGGGTGGCCAAAATGTGTATAAGCACTTATTTTGACATTAACATGGAAGGAAAAAAAATAACTTTTTTATCTGCCCTCATCAGAATGTTTGCTTGTAAGCCCAATGTCTTGCCGAGTACAAAGTAACACGACTAGGGCCATTGTTGCCACAGCTGAGCGGTTACGCAATATGTCATCTTTGTGTTTCTCGCTTAGCTTTGAAATCACTGTGCCGCTACGTTCACTTTCCAGAAAACTGTTCCGTTTTACTATTGAAGATTTGTGACGTTCACTATCAACATGCTTTGCAAGTTTTCTCCTATTTTTTTCCAGTCGAATAATCCGTATTTCTGCTCAGATTATTCAATAAATTTGTACCTATCAAATCTTTTGTTGTGTAATAAGAACGGAAGTTTTAACAGTAACGTTTGTTTGTAAACTGACTTACGTGATTTGCATGGACCATCGTAGATCGATGCACCGACATCAAATGGTTCGTCTGTATTAGAAACATTTGCACTCACCTTCACATCACGGAGCTGGGGATATATCGATGCATTTATACAAGGGATACAGAAGTGATGAGAGAGGGGTGGAAATCATGGTGAAAGCGTTGGTTCCCCGTCAGAGTCGTGCAGAATGGCCCACAGCTCAGCACTGCGAGTCCTAATGCACTAGCAGCCCAGCCCACCCAAGACCAACACTGATTGACGCGGCCGCTTCCTAGCCCAGTGCACTGGGCGTCCAAGCACAGTCCTGCAGACTAGCCCACAGCTCAGCACTGCTAGTCCTAATGCATCAGCAGCCCAGCCCACCCAAAACCAACACTGCTTCACGCGGCCGCTTACTATAGCCCATCACTCTGCGGCGTAGCCCGCCGCACTGCTCAGCCTGCACCAGTTGATTGCATTCTACTCCTTTCCTGCTTGCACGCATTGGTTGTGTTTTGGCTTGGCATGTTGCATGAGCATACAGTTACCAGCATAACGGACACATTACAAAATTAAATTATTGTCCACTGCTGTCGAACAGAGATTAAAAAACTGTCTCTATGGTACTTTTTTAAATTTCCAACCGACTCTATTGTTTTAACTCTCTAGCAGCGATTTTCTCCTTTACTACTACTTCTCTAGAGAGACTGTTTTTTTTAATGTATGCTTTCACAGCCGGTGTCTGTGATGGTTTTCCGGGCTGCTATTACACTATCAAAGGTCTTTGATAAAGATCTTTTATTATATACTGTATATGTATATAATAAAATATATGACAATGTAATGGGTTTTCTTCTATAAAAGTTTCTTTGATAAAAGATCTTTTATAAAGTGTTAGTGCAGCTTGTTATCGTTGATAAAATATTTCTATACCTTGAAATAAATATGGCGGAACGCAAATATAACTGGACTGTTGCTACCACAAAAATTCTGATATCGGAGTATGAAGGAAATAAAATGTTGTAAATAAATAATTTGTAAAGCATAATATTAATATTCTATAATAATATTTTGTAATAATTTGTATAACTTTTCAAGTCCTCGCATAGTAGCTGTTTCAATAAGTTCTGATGTACGAGTATATATCTCTTATTACGTTTTGCAATCCATAGTTTCAGCCCTGATCACATATTTGTGTTGTGATCGGGGGTTTAACTCACAGGCGTTTCTTTTTCAGTAACATGCATATTGTAATAATTGAACTAATTGTAGCTAAACAAGCATAATACTGTTCTTCATTCATGGTGTTATAAACTTAACGGTCGGCCTCGGTAGTGTAGTCGGTATAGCACTGGCCTTCAGTGCTCGAGGTTACTCGATCCCAGCCCAGGTCGATGGCATTTAAGTGTGTTTAAATGCGACAGGCTCATGTCAGTAGATTTACTGGCATGTAAAAGAACTCCTGCGGGACAAAACTCGGGCACACCGGCGACGTTGATATACACTTGCGAGTGTCGTAAAATAAACCATAATTTAAATTTTTAAACTTAACGCGTAAATATTAGTATCAACAAATCCTCGGAACACGTAATCAGTAATCACTGTTGTGGCACAAGTGTTGGGAGAGCTTCTGTTCCTAAAATCTTTTATAAAGGATTTTATGTAGTGTAATATACAACAAATCCTATCTTTTAGAAAAGATCGTAGATAAAATATTGTATCATATTCTTTGTCAAAGAACTTTGATAGTGTAATAGTAGCCACACAGAGATATTTTCTTTGCATGTAGGCCTACCATAATTGGACTCATCTTGAAAAACAGAAATAAAAAACGAAAACGTTTGAAACACTAGTTGACCGTTGATCGAACCGCACAAGCCCGCGCAAACTATAAATTCGTAACTGATAGAAGCGGAAACTCGAGCTCGAGCCATCATACAAGCCCACCGCACAAAACCGCCCCTCAAGCAGTCCGCTGGGTGACGTTTGGCGCGTGGCCAGTGGATCAGAGGCCCACTAAATACCTTTGTGTTGTATTTCCTGTCGTCTTTACCGATTCACGTCTATTGTAATATTCACTGAAAATGTGGTAACGGGAGTTGTATAAAACTTTTAACACTATTTATGCTCTTCAATAATGACGTGAAAAATAACTTCTATTCTCAGAAAAAGTACATAATGTAAAAAAATCGACATTTTGCGACATTTTACTTATGCCGAATACCTTATAGTTCCCCACATATTGAGCAACAAACAAAATTGACTGTATTTCCAGTACTGTCGATCACAGGTTTAAAAACAGTCCAAATGGCACTTTTTAAATTTACATCTGGCTCTGCTGTTTTGAACTCTCCGGCAACGAGTTTCTCTTTCACTTCTTTTTTTTCTAGAGAGACTGTCTTTTCTTTTCGATACACCACTACTTGAACTCATTATAAAAACAACAAATAAAAAGCTAAACAAAAATGTTTTAAATAGTAATTTGGTGTTGATTGAACAGCGTACATGAGAACAAGCCCGCTCGAACGCAAATAAGTGACTGATTACAGACGAGACTTGAGTTCGATGCTTTGATACCAGTCTAGGCACATATACGTTACGCGCGGTGCAGTGACTGGCTTGTTTCGTTCGAGGTTGTGAAGCCAGTGCATCTAGTAACGAGGCAGCCCGCGGGCTCGACAATTTTGCAGGAGTCTGGCATAAGCAGCATACCGGACAACACACAAAAATTAAATTATTTTCCACTGCTGTCAAACACAGATTTAAAAACTGACCCATACTTTTTAATTACCGTCCTGCTCAGTTGTTTTAAACTTTCTAGTACGATTTTCTCCTTCACTACTTTTCTCTAGAGAGACTGCATTTTCTTTGCGATGCACTATTATTTGAGCTCATCTTGAAAAACAAAAATCACAATCTAAAACAAAAACGTTTGAAACACTAGGGGCCGTATTCATAGACATTTTTAGCGCGAGCTTTCGGTGGATTATCAGCGTTTTTCGTATTCATAAACCAGTGTTAGCGATAGGATATGATTTGCATTCTGTACTAGTAACCAGTGGATAGCCGGGGCTAGCTTAGTACGCTCGTAGCGCGTGCTGCGAAATGTCTATGAATACGGCCCTGAATGATCGTTGATCGAACCGCATAGAATAGAATAATCGTTGATCGAACCGCATAGAATAGAATAGAATAGACTGTCTTATTTTCGCTAGCAGAGTTAAGGCCTTTAGGCCTTCTCTTCCACTCAACCAGCCTTAATCAATACAATACAATACATATTTAAATTACGAATATTTACACTACACTTAAAAGATTCTCCAGCAATATTCTTCAGTTAAATTTTAACGACTGGTAATGTTTATTTAAATTTAGATAAACCTACTCTTCAGACCTGAATTTATATTTAAAAAAATTGAAGAAAAAAAAACAGGTCTCATCATTCTGGGGATTCAAAATTCCCAAATCAAATCTTCACAGAAAATAAAAATTTGGGGACAATTTTGACCCCTGGAGCCCCAAAATTTTAAATTTTATTTTTAATTCAGTTATAGAAATGTTTCAAAAATAATATTCTTCATTTCTATCACATTAAATTTTTCAAAATATTTAAAAGTATGGAAGACATTCCAAAAAAGAAAAAAAACAATGTACACTATAATGTACACCAGGCCTGAAGGGGATAAGATAAAATAATAACTTAATTTATGAGCTAATTTAATTCAATCAATTATAATTAAGTTGAGATAGCTAGTAAAATAATGAGAGTTAATTTAATATAAGTTTACTAGAACTATGTTACAGGGAGAAAAAGTATAAATCTAAAATATATTTGTATAATGAGAATATTAATGTAATGGAATTTTACCATTAGAGGTTTTGTATTCTATTGAGAGAAATTAATGATAATAATGACAATGGACAGATGTTAGTTTCATTATAAATAACAAATATTAAATTAATCTGTTAAGTAAGAAGTTACGTAATTTTGACCTAAATGAAGTTATTGTCCAACAACCCCTTACATCACTTGGAAGCGAGACCCAATTTCTAGCAACTGTAACTGTATAGGATGAAGAATATAAACATGTCTTGTGGTAGGGTATAATGAGTAAATTGTTATGATGAGACCTGGTACTTAGCTGATGATATGCGGATAAATTTTGATGTTAATGTTATGTTTATTTAACGACGTTCGCAACTGCAGAGGTTATATCAGCGTCGCCGGATGTGCTGGAATTTTTTTCCGCAGGAATTCTTTTACATGCCAGTAAATCTACTGACATGAGCCTTCGCATTTAAGCACACTTAAATGGCATCGACCTGGCCCGGGATCGAACCCGCAACCTTGGGCATAGAAGGCCAGCGCTATACCAACTCGTCAACCAGGTCGACGATAAATTTTGAAAACAAGAAGTCAAATAGATTGGGGTAGAGGTGCGCAGAATTTGAAATAAGAGAATAAGAGAATGCAGGGCTCGTCGATCGCTTAGCCTTAGCCAAGACAAATTTTGGAAAGACGGGGAAACATTATCATACTTACGAATATTGCAAATATAACGGACGCACGCATTATGCACACGTTGTACCCTGCTGCTCAAATTTGCATGTAGGTTACTTAATATAATATCGCAGTAGTCGAAGTGTGGCATCACGAGTGTTTGTGCAAGGATTAATTTTAATTTATCAGGAAGAAAGTGCTTCAGTCGCTTTAATGAGTGAATAATAGAAAATATTTTTTAGAAGCGTGATTCACTTGTATATTCCATTCCAGGTGACAATCCATATAAATGCCAAGGTTCTTCATAGTCGAGCTGTATGGAATAGTAGTATTATTTACAATTATCGGCGGCAAATTTTGTTTCACACACTTCGATCTTTGATGTTCTATTAAGATAGCCTGCGATTTGCTTGCATTTAAATTAAGTCTATGCGTTTTCGACCATATGGATATTGAATTCAAGTCATCATTAACTTTAGTTAAGCGTCATTTGTGTAGTTAGGTCGAGTATGCAGATAGATTTGTATGTCGTAGGCATAAATATGCATAGGCAAGCAGAAGCCCGCGAAAGCTCAATTAATAAGCTGATAATAGAGGGGACTCGGATTCGATGCCTTCATATCAGCCTACCGCACAGAACCGATTCGAAAGCAGCCCGCAAGGCCAGTGCAGTGACGTTACGAGTTTGTTCCGTGCGACACTGTGGAGTCCAGTGCGCTAGAGTGCAAAACCAGCCCATGGGCTAGGCCGATGTATAGGACTCTGCTTCATATCAGCCCACCGCACAGAACCGATTCGCAAAGCAGCCCGCCCGGCCAGTGCGGTGTCGTCACGAGTTTGTTCCGTGCGACACTGTGGAGCCCAGTGTTGTAGAATGGGGAAGCAGCCCATGGGCTGGGCCGCTGCGCAGGTCTCTGTTCCCCGTCCACAGTCCACCGGCGTTGAATGACTTATCTATGCCCCGTACGCAATCACTGATACAAATCCCTTCCCATACAAAGTCAATGACGCGGGGGTTGAAGGAAGGGGTGAGTGACGTATTCCAATGAGTGACATAATGCCACAATTGTCGCCCAGTTCTGCAAGCCTGATTTATACCATGTGGAGGTTTGTCTACATTATAACATTTGAACTTGCATTTAAGTCACAAAGTTTGGGGAGAGTTTAAGACATTTCGTTCACTGGGTTTACATTCACTTTCATCGCACTTGCGCTTATCACGGGAAAAAAAACTCGAAATATTACATTGTTTAGACAAAACGCAACTAATACAGGGACATCATTTTATTTTTACTTCAATTTTTATTGTACCAGAGTTTTTGAATGTACTTCACTCCCACCCCTTCTACTAATGAAGTTCCAACTCCACACAGAACCAAGACCGCAGATAGTAAGCAGTACTGAGTTACTGAGTATAGTACGTTCCAGAAATATGTTCGCGTTTTCCAGTGACGAAAGAGTTTTCAATATTGAATCATATTTTCGCACAGGTACTGTCCGTTTGCCTACGTCGCATCCCGATTTCCCCCACATGCTTCTGCTCGCCCCTCTGTAAAAGCTGGGCTGTTTTAGCTCTTTTCTGAAAACATTAATTTCTGTTAGGAATTGGACGTTTACGTAATATTATACAGCTGTTTAATTTAACTTAAATAAAAGGACCTCGTTACGTAATTAACTGTCACGTGATTTCCTCCCTTTCTACAATCCTGCGGCATAACCACTTGGACGGACAGTAGATAGCATGTCTGAGTAATTTTATATTTTCGGGTCGGGCAGAAGTGAAGATTAAATTTACAGTACGTAGAGTAGGTACAGAATTATTTCAACATGAGTTACTAGTACGAAGGACGAAACTGGCAATTGGAATTAGATACAATAGTCTATAGTGCGATAATATGCACAAAAGAACTGAAGCCTGTATCGAAATGAACGGCCACCATTTTGAAAATTGTGTTTAAATATTCATATTATGATTATTTTTCAATTTAACTTCTTTCTCTATATTGTACGCTAATGTGCTGTAGACAGTATACACTGCATAATGAATACGTTCGCATGGATAACTCACTTCGTGAGTAAAAACACTTATTCTTAATACAGTACTGTACTTTGATTAAAGAAAAACCTAATGGAAATTATCTAACTCAAAATCGCGATATTTCCTAGTTTACGTAAATGGATGAACTACTTTTCTTCCTTCCTATACCTAGTAGAGTGATTTGTGTTTTACGCCAGTATTATCGAACTCCAGTCTTGGAAGGGGGAGCAAGCGGTGTTTCCGGTTCTCTAGAGGTATAGACAGGTTAATATTAAAAATGTTAGTAAAGATAAAATGATGTCCCTGTATAAGAACACTACTAGTACTAGCATCAGCGACTGATAATTTGCTACTGAAAGCTGTTGGAAAATTGGAAACGACGAGTTCTTTCTGTTATTGTAACCGACAGTCGACACTGTTAGATATACCATATTTTGAATGCAGACAACATTGTTGGTTGTATTGAACTACCTAAAAATGTTGATTGTGGTGTGCATATGCTGGATGTACTATGCATGTTAAAATATTACGTTTAAACTTTATTTCATTTGTTACATTTTTTTAGGGAGGTGGGATATGATGATAGAGACTGGATTAATCTTGCACAGGATAGGGACCGGTGGCGGGCTTATGTGAGGGCGGCAATGAACCTGCGGGTTCCTTAGCATACCGTTATCTTAATTCCAAAACCTCATAACTCTCTCGGATGTCGATTTTCACTTTTTGCGCGTTTTTGATAGTAGACCTATATCCACAGATCCATCTACTGACAAAGCAGTAAGGCTTAATTTAAAATACTAGCGCTAATACAGGGACATCATTTTATTTTTACTTGCATTTTTATTGTACCTGCATTTCTGAATGTACTTCACTCACACCCCTTCACTAATGTCCTTGCTCCCGTCAGACACACAAACTTACGGCCGCTGTTGCATTCGAAGTCTTCAAGCAGTGAAGTAAACACTGCAGTGTATAGTGTGTTTCATAAATATGATTGCGTTTTCTATAGAAGAAAGAACCTATAGGTATTAATAATATCGTACTAAAAATTATATTCAAGAAACGATAAATTCAATTTCAGAGAATATGCTTCAAAATGTTTTTAATAATATGCGTACTGAATTGAAGCCTGCATTGTAATGAACGGCAACCATTTTCAGCAACTTGTTTAAAAATTCAGATTAGCGTTTTTTGAATTGAGGTGGCTAGAAGCAAAGGAATGCTAGTGACATTTGTAATAACATGAGTTAAGTGCATCCAGTGTAAGAAAAAGTATCTAAAATTTTAGTGGCAAAGGGATATTTTAATCGCATCACACATTAAATTTTAAATAAAAATTTCACCGATTTTACGAAAGCTTAAATATTTAAACCCCATTTTCTCAAAAGTAACTTAAGTGCACTTACAGCCCTTTACTTATGAGCCCCTCAATTTAAATGCACTCTCTATATTGTATGTTAACACCAATAATTAATATGCTAAATAAAGTAGACATTACATAACGAACATAGCCGCCTGAAAAGTGGAGTTTTTGAAAAAAAAATGTTACTACTCTACTGTATTTTGATAAATTCCGTAAAAGTGACGATCAAACTGAAAATTGTAATATCGTATTTCCCTACAACATAAATGGATGCACTACTTTTCTCTCCTCCTATACCCAGTAAAATGATTTGTTTACATATTGCACTAGTAACATCAAACTCCTGTAATGGAAGGGGGCAACAGTGTTTCCGAGTATAGCCAGCTTAATGTTAAAAACGTTGGTAAAAATAAAGTGATGTCCCTGTATTAGGCTACTTCGAAACCACTTAATTTCTTTCTCTGTGAATATACTTTCAAAGTGCGTAAAAGATGATAATCGACATTCAAGCGAGTTACGAAGTTTTGGAGTTAAGGTAAAGATATATAGAATAAATAAAACTTTAAAATTAATGTGAAATTAAGTTCATTAAAGTCATTAGTTTGCTTTATATCAAGTAAATGAGCAATTTATTCAGCAATAATTAAGGAATTTTAAAATAACTATTTCATTAAAACTTGGGGGTTCATTAAAACTTGGTGGGGGCAGTTAACGCCAATAATGTTTTCATATTTCATAATACTGTATTTGGTAAAATTTTCATATTGTATAATTTTTTTCTTCCTTATTTTGGGACGATCTTTCCCCTCCGTTAATGCTCCTGTACCACCACTGAACCGGGCTTTCTAGCTATTAAATATAAGAAAACAATAGAGATGTTTTCCAGGTCAAACACTTGAAAAATTCAAGCCATCCATTCCACCATTATCCTGGGATACTCAAGGGCAATAAAATTGAAATCTCCAAATTCCCCCCTGAGAGTCATTGAACTCGCAGCGTCATCGAATTCGAGAAGAAAATACAAAATAAGTGGTTCCTGTTCCAACTTTGCTCATTCTTTCGAATCCACTAAATGTATTTTTTAGTGTTGCCATGTCTTCTTGTACACGTGTACAGTGGCGCCTAGTCCTTGGGGCCCGATCCTACCCAATAATTTGTCGTATTATTATTATAATAATAATTATTATTATTATTATTATTATTATTATTATTTATGGACTTATGTATTTTAACTTATACCTCTTGAAAGTCCGGCCATGGACGGCGATCCTTCCTTTAATCCTTTCATATGTGTGAATGAATGCTGTGTAATGTCTTAAATGTTTGTGTTGTATCGGAAGTGGCCCTGGCATTGAGCTGATCCCTCATCCGGGGAGGCCCTCCATGTCCTTGTATGGTAAAAAAAAAAAGTATCTATGTGATCCATTGATTAATTCCTCTCCCGACAGGTCGTGGCCCTGTAAGGCCCGGGTGGCGTGGGTCGTATAAATGAACCTAAAAGGGAGAGGTTAAACTAAGGGAAAGAGGAAGAAGATGTATTTCAACTTACAACTCAAGTGTTTGAGCCCACCCAATATTTTGCAAAAATTGGCGCCACTGCACGTGTAAATTAATGTTTTAAGACTGGTTTCTACCAACGATTTTGCTGTCCACTTTATTTATTCCCTTTTTGTAACTTCATAGTTTTTTTATTGTACAAAACAGTATGAACTGACAGAAGGTATAGAAAATATAGAAAAGTTACTTGTGTTGCATTATATCCATGTTGCTGAGTCTAGCCGATATAAGCAATTTTGTTCTATTCGGCGTATGAAATTGAGTTTAAAATCTAGTTCTTGCATTCAAGTCAGGATTTAATTATACAGATTTATGTATTTTATTTGGTAGCAATTTAAATATAGACAGAGGGCTTCTTTTGTTAATTATAATACAGTCCTGCTTCATATTATTCAGAAACGAAGCCATTTTAGTATTGAATTTATTTTATATTTTAATACTTCGGTAAGTTCTTAATAATTTGTCGGTCTGTAGTTATAAATGTTTTGTTTGAACTTCTAAAGTACTCTCTCCTCCCCCATCATTCCTTGGATTCATCACTGACGGCAGAAGTTTACACACCGTGAGTTCTACATTCTTTTATCCCCTCTACACTCTATTTATTGGAGACTAAAGGGGTGGAGGGTATAGCATTTTGCTCGTCATATATTGGCATGGCATGGGGCTGACAACCTCGACTAAAGCTTGTAGGAATGTCGTTCCATACAAGTGCGCTGTAGTTTATCGTTATGCCTTGTGAAAGCGATGTCACCTGATTGCTATGGTTTTGTGTTTTAAAACTTTCATTGAAAATGGTGCAGTAATCTCGAGAGTAATGAGGAAGACTTTTTTTCGAAGCATGCTATTGTAGCCACCGGTTAGGCTAGGTTGACTTGCTATCAAGGACACCGCCACTACTATTACCACTACCACTACTAGCAAGCGGTTCTCGGACTTGCCAGCTCGGCGTGCCAGTCAGTAAAGCTGCAGCCTAGCGCGCGTATCACAGACATATGGTAAACGTAGTTGTGCTGGTTAGTTATGGGATCCTGTCTCAATTTTCACAGAAATAGGTGGACGAGTTCAGTGATGCGGATGTTTTCGTTCACTTGTATTCGTTTTTAATTTACGTTATGTTTTTTGTTTTCCCTCATTAATCAAGAGGCTGTGATTTGAAGCGTATGACAGATCACTCTTGACAGTTTCGAAGGTGATTGATTAAAATTTTGTTGTCATCAAGTGAAATTCGTCAGCGAACAGTGAAGACAGGAATTTTGGTTTTGTGGAAATGTTTGCGTTGGTGAAAATCTTTTTTATATCTTCTAAGTGTGTGTGAAACGACATTTACGAAAAGTGCTTAGTGTTCTTTCCCCCTCCACCGTCTTCTAGAAGAGAAAATAAAGATCCGCTTCGGAAAAATGTGGTACGGATATGTTTTGTCAACAATTTTACTTTTGTGACTGCAGCTATTAAATATAATCACTTTTCAGTGTAGAGTTTAATAACACATTCATGTCTCCTAAAAGTGGTGGTGCCTATGGAATAAACCGTAGCTACGTTTCTCTTTTGCTTGGAGCCTCAATGAAAATGTAGAACAACAGTTCCGAGTTGACAACTGGCAGCCTAGGATTCTTGCGTGCCTTCACGTGGTGTGCGTGTCCTCTTTATATATGTATATGTTTATATTTGTTCTCTAACTGCTCGGAGAAGAGCAGAGTGTGATGATAGTTCCGACATTCCAAACACAACGCAATTGGTGTGTGCATTTAATATAAAATTGTGGTTTTTGGAAGTAGTATGAGATTACAATCTGTGGTAATTGGCTCCCTCCGACATAGGGAAGGCATTAAGTGTGGTGGTATCAGTGTGTAGTGTATGTGTGTGTGTCATGATACCTGCAAAAATTGATTGGATTACTCAAGAAAGATGATGGGCGGTTATTACGATGGACCAGCCAACCCTCTTCTCAAAGGGACTTTATCTAGGTAAGTTTCATATTATGCTAAACTAATTCACGTTTAAGGTATCTTGAAAATTAATTGTTTTATTCTCATATGCGTTTTAAATGAACAATATGTTATTATTTTTATACTGATTATATAAACTATACATAAATTATAGGCCTAGGGAAATGCACAGTGTGAAGTACCTGTTTTCTGAGCGTTGACTGTTTTCATCACACGCTGGAAAGTTTAATGGAACAGTTTGCAAAGAACTGAAGTAGGCCTATGTCATAGAATATAAATTTCATCTTCTGTACGATATAGCCTACTGCATGTATTGTAATTATATTTTGTTTTGACATGTATAAACGGTATTTATTTTTAAGTATGACAACTTTTTTGCATGCATTTCTCACCTAGAACAATTTCATTCTCATGTTACTGTAAAACTGAAAGAGTTCCACGTCATTGTGTCCCCCCCCCCATTGGACACAATTCTCAGTGTTTTGTTTCAATTTATGAACGCCGAAACTTCATCAAAAGTTTTATTTTACTAGTAATTTAAGCATTGTGAATTCCTCGATGTGAAGATAGTTTTATTGTGTATATAGACCCTACATGCACATCCAAGTTTCATTTGTTGCTTTGCTGGATACGACCTCGTAGAGAAGTCTTTTATAGAAAGTTGATAAGAAAGCGCTGACGGACTAGTTTTTCTCCCCGGGTTGCAACGACCTTCGTTTCCGGCTTGAAACTGCGTTTGGCAAGTAGATTATCTCGTTTAATTGCAGTATTACGTAATGAGATGTCAACAGCTTTATATTTTTTTGAAGTTCCTTAACTTTTTAGCAATGATTTTGTTGTAATTAACCTTCATGTGTATGAATTTTGACACACCTTTGCTACGTCTATCATTCCAGAAGTACGTATCAACTAATTTTTCGTTATTGAAATATTTTAATGGAATCTGTGTTTGAAAACAATCGTTTGAGAATTACAACTGACATGAGGACGAATCAAAGAAAGTACCTTGTTATGTAGGCATTCCATAATTTTAGACTCTAATGTAAACTTGCAGTTTTGTTGATACGCTCTTCTGGCATGATGCCCACTATTATATATTGTAACATTTTGTGGAAATGTTTATTCATTCAATCGTTCTGTAACTGTTTCTTTCATTTTTTTAAATGACATAACCTGAAACTTTGTATAATTTCACCATTTTTATTGTCAAACAAAGCTACTGTAATTAAAAATCGCGAATTTAAAGTCTTATATCGGCTGCTTACACATTAGAAAAACTTTTCTTGGTGCACTTTTCGATGAAAGTGTGTCAAATAAAATGTTTGACTGTTATAGGAAGTAAATATTGCATTATGTACACATTTCATCTTTACTTTCTCTTTTAGAGGTTACAGAGAAGATGTATCACTCGGTCCAAGTCATATATCATAGGTTACTTGTTTCGGAAGTCATTTACCATTGGCAGCTTCGTGCAAGATAATAAATGTACTTCGTCACGTAACGTTTCAGCTGAAGTACGTTTTCGTCGTAAAGGCCACAGTTCCCCCTCTGAACAGTGAAGTGAAATAACCCAGTTTGAATATCTAACGGTTTTATTTCATATTAGAGATCCGTTAAACGATGTGAACATCATCTTAAAATCTGCGAAACTAATATTCCTTAATTATTTCATGTGCATCCGAGATAACAAAATTTGTCCATTAGAATTATGTTTAAGGCTGGTTCACAGTAAACCGGGAACGAAAACGACGAGAACGGGAACGGAAATATCGTTAAAATAAATGTATTTAAATGTGAGCATTCACAATTAACTGATATTAACTATATTAACTATATTAACTAATATTGTGAATGCTTACATTTAAATACATTTATTTTAACATTATTACCGTTCTCGTTCTCATTGTCGTTTTAGTTCCCGGTTTATTGTGAACCAGACTTTAGTCAGTAGATACACGCATGTTCTGTGATGTAGGCCTATAGGACTCCCGGTTGGAATATTGTGTCAGAAGCATTAGTACTTGTGTAATTTGGACTTCAAGAGAAAATGGTTGGAAAAAGAAACGTCTAGAATTTCAGAACATAATACGTTTTCTCGTTCTTGCAAACTTGCGATTGTTTGAAATATTCACGTGAGATCTTTAGCCTATTGGTCACGTTTCTCACTCCGTAATACAGGTAAAAATCTGAAAAGAGGACTTAACCTACTATAATTCGTTCCATAATTTCTGACAGGCGACGTAAATATTGCCGGCACAGGAGGAGAGAAGTATAATTCCTATCCAACCAATTGCAGAGGTCTCATTCCACGCTTATCTTGAAGTTTGACGAAGGTAGAACGCTTCAGACCACCCAACTTCAAGGTAAGAGTGGAATGAGACCTCTGCCATTGATACAATAGGAGTTATCGTTTTCTCTATCAGTACCGTCAGTATTTACTTCACCTATCAGACATAATAGAACGAAGTATAGGATATGTAGTAGAGGATAAATCTGTCGCAACATACTGCTCACCGAACACAACATCATCGCTTGCAGAGGTGGGCCACGTCTTGAAAGAATTCATTTTACATAGCATTTGTATTGGCATAACATACTTGTCTTACAATTATATAGTTTTCAATGAATTTAAAATATAGGTTACAGTTTATCACCTGACTAGTGTGCACTTATTTTAAGACAAAAAGTGTAGTTACAGCAGTCTTAATGTAGTTCTCCAATCTATTCATGAGATACGCATAATATTGAAGAATGAATTTCATAGTTTTAATATGAGTGTCTTTCCACATTTTATCTGATTATAACTAGGAGGCGGATGTTGATGATCTAAAAATCTACTTAAAATGATCATTAAAATGCCCTTAAACTAATGGAAAAGTGACATAAAAAAAGAAAATGACATTTAAGTATTATTCACCTTGCTTTCACCACAACTTCTTAAAAATTAGTCACCTTGTTTCAATGACTGCCCTGCAAATCTCGGACAGAGGAGACAACTTCCTGGAATTTGGCTAAGATAAAGGAAAAGAACATGCAACAAAATTAAGATTTTCAGCGAAAACTGTAGATTTTAATGAGTGTTTACATTGTGTTTCAATCAGGGGTAGTCCATGTCAGTGCCTTCATTCTCCGTCTCCTCCTTCCGCTCTTCACTTTTGTTATCAGATCTTCCAAATGACGAAGTGTGAATGACAAAACAAATTGTGGGCGCAGCATGCATCCTTGCAATCTTTGTATTAAAAATACTGTCTAGACATGCCTTGTGAACCATGTTGAGGACACAACGTCCTGTCCAGGACACGGTGAAAGTTTCTCCCCTTCCAAACATAAATTCTAAAGACACCCTCATACCGACAAAAGAACAGTAGCGGTCAAAGCCCTCACTTAAACTAAGCTGTTGTCAAGCATTTTATATTACTTCCGTTGTGTGAAGTGAAGCCTCCTGTGGAATGGGGCTGGATTTTAGAGTCTGTTCCAAACTATAAAACTCAAACTTCACTGTTATTCACTTATTCAGTAGGTAATTACTACTGACCTATTTGCTTAGAAAATGATTTAAGAGACCTATCGATAAAGAAGAGAGTAAAATGCATTCCAAATGATCTAAAAGTTCTTCAAAGTATTAAAAATGACCAAGTAATGCCGAAAAAAAATATAAAAATGACCTGTTAGTTCAAACACGTCAAAAATGCAATATAATAAATTATTTTTTCACGTTGATTTTAACATAGAAACAATTTCTATATTAATAAGCATCATCTAAATGTGAAAAATAAGTAGATGACTTTTCATCAACATCCGCCCCCTAATTATAACAAATGTTTCGGGAAGTAATTTTGAAACGGGTGGAGATTGCAAACATGAGCAATGTTCTCTATAACTGTCGCATTCAAATACTTTAATAGAATTTTATGACTGTGAGAGCAATATGATAAATCTTAAAGACTACGCTAATTTTACAGAAAATTTAGACCAAAGGAGGTACTACTTTTTCTTTAACATTATAGAGCACTAAGGAGCCTACTTGGTTCTACTTTCCGGCACCCAATGTTTTTGTACGTGTACTCAAATGGATGTATCGCCGCCGTATTGTCCACATTAGACATAAAAGCGAACGGACCACCATTTAAATGTAAAGCACTGTTGTTAATTATGTCGAATTACAGTGCGCGGCATTATACAACTTACTTGCATTATAACCGATCATAGTGCGCGTTTATTGGGGGATCCGACCGTTCTCTCGCACTGGAGGAAAACGAATCATCGGTGAATGGCAATGATTTATGCCTATAGTCTCGTGTACTTGGTCAGAATGAAAGTGACCGGTCTCTTTAGCAGCGAAAATTTTCTAAGTCCCTTCGGATGAGCGCGCAGTTCACTACCGTAAACCTCCGTGCGCCGCTTTAGTTAACTCCATAATACAAGGCGCTTCGAATCTCCGTAGGGAATTTTTTTATTAAATTTGTCCTTTCTTTTATTTTTTTTACAATTCATTTTAGTGTAATATAATCAAATAATTATTTTTATGTTAATTCATGTTACTTACAGGTAATTACAAAATTGGTGAAAATTTGTGGTTATAATTCCAGGAAATCAGAATATATTTTATCATCAGAATTATGGTTTTTCTTCTTGTTTAGGCCCTGATGATCATGAATTTAGATTAGTATAATAATCATTCCCTGTAGCACAACTTTCAAATTAATTATTGCCAATTATTTAACCGTCAATATATTTAACTGAATGTTACTTAGGCAATAGAGTGCAAAGCAGCAGGGATTAATAAAATAATCAACACATCATTTTAATATGAAAGCTCCTAATTGTGGTCTTTAGTGTTACTTCCATCTAGCGTCAGAAGTTTCTATTAATACGAAAAAAATTATAAAGCGAAAATTATTGTAAGGATAAAAAAAATGACGAAAACCTGTTATATTTTCACTGATGCATTTAAAAAAAAAAAAAAAAAAAAAAAAGTTTCGTAACTCCACGAAGATTTAAACTTTCAACCTCACGAATTCTTAGCTGTCGCTCTACAAACTACGCTAAGAGTTTCACTGCAGTCAGAATGGAATTGTAACGAGCAATGATCATACTCCACTTGAGAATCTGTTACACAGTAGGCTATATAGTGTTTGTGTTACAATATTCACTGTTGAAACACTCTGAACGATGTCTGTTTTACATCTCATATATGAACTATTTTCTCGGAAGATTTTAGTGATTAATAGTTGTGTTCCCCACTATAACTACTAGAAGAATATACGCAATCTTTTGAACAAAGCCTTGCTGTCCCGAGCGCTCACGGAAATACCCGATTCGAACTTAGTCTCTCAGACGCTGACCACTTTCATTTTGACCAAGTGTACATATAATACACCGGTAAGAGGTAGTAAGAAAACGTTATGTTAATCTTATCTTTTAACAAAACATGTGCCGAAAACGATATCCACCTTTCTGGATACAAGAAATCTTACAACTGTAGTGCACCTAAGCTGAAGCTACAATCTTTTCAAGACGGTGCATAACTGAGCTGTGTAGAAAGTAGCGAGATACTGCATATATTTCAGGCAAAAAGAGAAACCGAAGTACAATTTTGACAGACAAGAAACCTGCAGATAGTCAGGCAAGAATGCTGCTGAGTTCTAGAAAATATTCACTCCGATTAGCACAAGAATGAGATATATCACAAAGATCAGCATTAAGGGGACTGAAAATGCTGCAATTTTATCGTTATAGACAGAATTAAAGTGGTTCATCGATTACAGCAAGGGGATCCATCAATTCGTGTGTATTTTTGTGAATCTGTGTTGCAGTCTGTTAATGACGATACTGTTGATTCATCTCAATTAATAATGAAGGCAAAGATCGGTTCCATTTAAGCTGTTATATCCACTGGGACACTGACACTCGTGTATTGCATGAAGTTCTTCACGATTAGAAAGTGGGTGTGTGTAGAAGATGTTTCAGAATTTTCTACACCGATGTGATTCTTGATCTTGCGTAGAATATTAGGTCCTGTTAGAGATCACGAAAGATAGAGGATGCGCTTTAATAACGAACTATACAACCTGATTGAAGGGCAGGATATTGTCAAATGTTTAAAAGCCCAAAGGATAAGATGACTGAAACATCTAAAAAGAATGCCGGAAACACTAATACTCAGGGGTGTAGTCGTACGAGGACGGGCTAAGGCGCCGCCCCGGTTCTTTTTTCTGCATTCAAGGAGCGCCCTGCTTCTTTATTTCTACTTTTTAAACTGACTTGCTTCTTACTCAACTTTGTATTTTTTTAGTATGGATTAGTAGTACGTATAATAGCAACGACATTACTAATACATAATAATAATAATAATAATAATAATAATAATAATAATAATAATAATAATAATAATAATAATCTATGCAATTAAGCTCACATACAGTTACAATACATTTCGCTTTTCCTACACCCTCTTTCTCAAACAACTTTCCTCAGTCGGCCGTAATTCTCCATATTTTTGCTGGTCAGTTCATTTTCTTTGGTTTTATTTAAGTCTCTCTGACTGCGATCCTGATTACATTAGGGGTTAAACGGAAAGTTCTTGTTCTAATGATACGTCATTCAGTGTAAATCCATATTTAAATAGTCTTGAAAATGTGATTATTCATTGTAAAGGTTCACGTACCAGAAAAACAACTATAAAATGCTTTTCTCCCCCAAAGGAATTTAGTAAATACCGTTACTGTAAATGTCTTTGACGTATTATATAATACGGTAATATTGTCCATGAAAATTGTAATTCAATAAAATTATAATAGATACTGTATAATTATGTCAAAATTAAATTACCCGCATAATATGCAGCCTCCTTAAATACGCGGTTTACAGCGTTTCCTTGGAGTGTGTCTTGTCGGGGTTTATGCTATAATAATAATAATAATAATAATAATAATAATAATAATAATAATAATAATCTTTTCGCAATGCACCCTGATGCTACATATTTCATTTACTACTACACTCCTGCGAATACCAATAAGAATGTTAAAGGGGGAACTATATAACAGGAGGAGAAAGGGTAGATCAAAAGTGAGGTGGATGGACGGTATAACTAAAGACCTTGAGACTTTGGGAGTGAGAAGCTGGACAAACATGATGGACGACAGAGAAGAAGGCCGTTGTTAAAGAGGCCATAACCCACCCAGGGTTATAGCGCCAGACGATGATAATGATTACTATTTATTTATTTTTTATTTTAGAGGTTATTTTATCAACATCTTAGGTTATTTAGCGTTTGAATGAGATGAAGGTGATAATGCCGGTGAAATAAGTCCGGAATTCAGCACCGAAAATTACCCAGCATTTGCTCATATTAGGTTGAAGGAAAACCCCGGAAAAACCTCAACCAGGTAACTTGCCCCGACGAAGAATCGAACCCGGGGCACCTGGTTTCACGGCCAGACGCGCTAACCGTTAGTCCACAGGTGTGGCATGGTGGTGGTGGTGGTGGTGGTGGTGGTGGTGCTGTTGCTGATGATGATGATGATGATGATGATGATGATGATGATGATGATGATGATGATGATTCTTGCATCCAAAAAAGTGGACAGCATATTTAACGTAATAGTCTATGCTTTGCATCCAAAAAAGTGGACAGCATATTTAACGTAATAGTCTATGCTTTGATAAAAGATACGATCATTATAATGTTTCCTTATTACCCTCACCGTCACCCACCACTGATTAGTTTTCTCCCATGCCAGAGAGCGGCGGGATCTCCTCACTAAACATTCGATCTACATCCGATTATAATGCTGGTAGGTTGTATATGCTACGCTCTGTACGACCTCCTGCGACATTAATCTCCCTCTCCACTGACTAAAAATGCTTTCTTGCTGGTGCGGTTCAGGCCCCCAAACACCCACTATCCAGAAATTTGCACCTGGACCTCTAGAGGAAAAATTACAGTAAGCCAGAAGATAACGCGGGAACTTGCTAGAATTGAGAGGATCATTGAACTTTAGTCGAAACTAGTCAATTAACTAAAATAGCACCGCAATTTAAATATTAACACAATGAAGTTGTTATTTATTTTATGTGAACGACTTAATAGTTTACCAGTGACTTAAATTACATGCCTCATCAGCATTTTTAATTTAATCTCTTTTGGTTCTGACGTCTGATGAATTCATTACTGCGTACAAGAGGTGAGTATTTTCTAGGTTATTCTGTGGAAGTATTGGGTGCCGGAAAGTAAAACCACGTGCTTAGTACACTATGCCAGTGTTTTATCAACCTTTTTTTATGATGAGACCCCCCCCCCCTTTCCTCATTACTTTAGTGCGGTCCTCTGGCCTAAATTGTGAAGTAGAAAGAGCATAATAATATGAAATTTGGCATCAATTTAAAAAGAAAACGCTTTCATTGTGTTTTTATTTAACGTAAAATGGTCGATTGTTTAAATTTTCATAAGAGCTTGTTAGTTACTGCTATTATTATTATTATTATTATTATTATTATTATTATTATTATTATTATTGTTGTTGTTTTGTTCGCTGCCTCCGTTAACCATTTTTGGACTCCCAGAGAGCCGCGGCCCCCCGGTTGAGAATCACTGCTCTATGCAATTGTTAAAGAAAAGATAGTGCCCTCTTTGGTCTAGTAAGTCTAGTTCTTCTGGAGAATTACCTTTCTTCTCTTGTCTAAGGGATTCTGAACCCCATGACATGAAAAAAATCTATGCATCGGTAATCCGACCAGCGCTGTTACAAAAAAGATGTCTTAATTAATAGTCTGAATGACGAAAACACATTCATAATCACTAATGGCAATTACATTAATATTCTCATTATAGAAATAGAAATATATATATTCTCCCTGTAACATAGTCCTAGTAAGCTTATATTAAATTAATTTTCATCATTTTACTAGCTATCTCAATTAATTAATTAATTAAATTAATTATAATTCAATGAATTAAATTAGCTCATAAATTAAGTTACTACTTTACCTTACAGATTTATCTAAATTTAAATAAATGTGTAGTGAAGAATATTGCTGAAGAACCTTTTAAGTGTAGTGTAAATATTTTTAATTTAAATTTATGTATTGTATTGATTAAGGCTGGTTGAGTGGAAGAGAAGGCCTTATGGCCTTAACGCTGCCAGCGAAAATAAAACATTATTATTATTATTATTATTATTATTATTATTATTATTATTATTATTATTATTATTATTATTATTATTATTATTATTATCATTTCCTGTATGGTTTGTGTAATCTTCACTTTTGAGAACTCTTGACATCAAGTATCTGGACTCCGTGAACTTGTAGTTAGCTTGGTGTAAAGTCAGCGCCTAGGCTTAGGGAACACAGGAGACATCTAGGGCAAGTAGATACACTCCGTCGATACTGAAAATATAGTAAGTTTGCATATCCTTGCAGGAAATCGAGCTCGATGCCCGCTAGTTTTGTAGCCAGACAGAAGAGGACTGATATGTGATTTGCATGTTTTAATGTATCACGTTTCAGTTTCGTCCAAAGCATAAAGACTTTCGTACTGGTTTAGATAGTTATAAATTGTTCTCTTCAACACTCAATTATTTTTATTCGTTTTGTGAGCGTCGGTGCTTGTTGCTGTGACAAGTGTGCGCAACTTGCCTACTGTGCTGTATTTTTTTTAAATTACAAATCTTGTTGACACTTGTGTTTTTAGAGTTACCTCGTGTTTTCCCGAACTGAATAATGAAACTTTGGATTTACGTTGGCTGTGGTGATGACATAACCTAAATAATCACTAGGTTTAACGAAGCACCGTCCTTCACGTCTGCAAACTGAATGCAGCGTAACGACAGTTATTTGTAATAATAATAAAAAAAAAATTCTGTGCAGAGAAAAATGAGCACTGGTCTAACTATACTTTTTTATGTGTGTTTGTTTAATTTCGCCTCCTCGGTGCGACAAAATTGAAAACAAATGTGTAGTTACTGCAAATGAAGGTTATCAGTTCCTTTGAAAGTGTGATAATTGTACGGAAATTGCTACGAGACGAAAATATAATAATAATAATAATAATAATAATAATAATAATAATAATAATAGATGTCCATTGATGAAAATATGTTTATAGTGCTCTAACATGGTGTTAATTATTAATATACCGCGAAAAATACCATCGGCTAATGTCTTATCGTTTTTAAACTCTCCTAGAGTTACATGCGTTATTTTTACTAAAATCGATTCATTTTGTATTGCAGTTATTTACTGTATTCTTTAACAGTAACCTAAGAAAATGACTTTTTTCGTCACAATAAACCGAACAGCTGATTTAAAGACGATTCAAAGGCTTTGAAACATGTTCCTGAAACAGATGAGAAGTTGAAACATTTGGAACACTTGGCAATGACATTGTAAACATATTCTTATGAAACTGTTTCTTTGAAACTGTTGTTTTGGAACAGCTTCGTTCATGAAACAGTTACAGTCTAAACTGTTTCTTAAAAAGAACAGTTTATCCCATCTCTATTATCTATTGAGAAACTTGTGTGCTATGTTGTCATGCCGAAAAAGTATTTTAAGAGAAGTCCGAGCGATGAGTGCTCCAACGTATGTGCGAGCTGCTTGGGGAAGAGGGAGGATACTGTACCGATCTTTTGAACGACTCCTCAAATGGAGCGAGAGTCAAAGAGATAGCTCGAATCAGTGAACGATTCCGACACATCTCAACTTGTAACTGTTATTTCGGAACTGTTGTTTGGAACACAGTATTTTTCCGGAACCGGAACAGTCTGAATAGTTCGGGGAAAAGAACAACTTCGTCCATCACTGTTGCATCTGTTTGCCTTGCTAGCGAACTTCCGAGTGAGTGTAGCTCAAAATTTAGCTATCCGCGAAGTCTCTATTTCACCCCTCTCCTCGTTTACCCATGCACTTGTGCTGCTATGACGTATCGGATAATGCAAGGAATGCCGATAGAAAAATGGCTTTGATGGACGCGGGCCGACCTCGCTGACTAACCCGGCATACACGGATCAGGTGTGGTGACGTCTGTTGTGTAAACTAGGTTTTCTTTTGCATAACCCTATACACAGAAATCCAAAGGATTTAAATCCGTTGATTTAGGTACAGGTCCTCTTCTACGTATCCACCGTGCGGCACACATACGAAGGATGATTGTTGCCGGTTTATCGTATCCAGGCGCTCGGTTCACTGGCAGCCCCAACTAGCCAAAAAAAAATAAATAATGGCATTATCAACGGTTGATTTGCAGACCTATGTTTAACTGTTTTGCTTCCTTCGTTTTTACTCCTCATCCCTAAATTTTTTACCATCACTTTCGAAACATCCTGTATAGAATAGAACCATGAATACTCATGCATAAATTATTTCGGTAATTTCTAGAAAGCGTCTCAATGTTAACTAAACAAGCATAATAACCTGGAAGATTTAATGAAAAATTCTAGTCGTAGTATGGAATAGATTTTGTTGCGGACTTCAATTGAACTTAAAGGAACTCATTGCATAACGTATACGTGTGTGTTTATGTATTCTTTAATGTAGAAGAAGTTCTTGCAGTTTCAAAATGTGCTTTTTATTCATTGTTTCAGTTCCTTGGTAATCGTAGGATGACTTTAAAATAAATTCCTTTTCCTTAGGGGGGGGGGGGAAAGAAACGAAACAAATTGAAATCAGCTGAACGCGCTGGTCTGATTCGAATGTTGAACGCTTCAGTTAAACGTTGCCTTTTTTTTTTCTTATTATTAGGAGGGAGAGAACATCCCACGCACTACGACCTGAGATCTATTGTACACCCCCCTGTATGGGATGAGTTGCGTGCCCACCGATCCTCTACGCGCACCGACCTAACCACTTGACCTCCTTAACGACCGGTCCCTACAGCCAACAGAGTTCATGTACCACTCCTACTTCGGAAACCCCCCCCCCCCCAAGACTCCCTTAACGGTCCCAGGCGGAACTCCCCCCGAGAAGGTCTGCCCCGGATTCCGTTGCAGAAGCTATCCACCATCACATGAATACAATCCACGGAGGCCGGTCGAGAGAGCCAGCAGCTCCGGAGGGCCGCCTGTAGAGCGATCTGAAAACCAGAAGATGTAACGGGATGATTTATGAAAGGATGATAGGGGAGGAAAGGAAATGGCGAAGATGAGTGGGGTTCCAATCGCCTGATAGTTACGTGATATTCATCCATAGGAATGAGGGAGAAAACCCGAAAAAAAACCTCACCCAGGCAACTCGTCCCGACCGGGAATCGAATCCGGGCTCGCTGAGTTCAGAGTTAGACCCGTTAACCCCTCAGCTACAACGATGGACTAAACTTTGCCGTACTGTGGTTTAAATAAGGAAAGAGAGGTGCACAATCTAGCACAAAAAAAGTTTCCAATGTTATGAATAACACTCGTTGAACCTTCGGAATGAAAACTATTTATAACGAGCACAGAAATCGAAGAATGCTCGTACTCAGTAACAAACTTTTGAATGTTTGTCAACAAACCTAAAACCACAGTAACCAATAAAATTTAAACAATGCCCGAATGCAATTGTGTGTTTTTGCTTTCTGTAACATGCATTTTTAAGTAAGTTACGGAGAACTAAAACGTGGGAACAACATGATAATGCGAACCGTACAGCAGTACAGTTGTGGCTAGTGACCGGGCCTCTAGTAAATACTTGTACATAGGATGGATCTAACTTCATAGCGGTTTCCATTATTTGTTGTTCGCTCTCTGCACTAGTACCGAGTCGTGTAAAACAATAGAAAATCAAATCACTCCACTAGTCAACTGCAAGATTTACTGAATATAACGGCGGTTTTTTTAATGCACGTTTTCGCATTTATTACAACACGTTATCACAGCGAAATGAAGGAGAAATATAATGTGGACCATGGAATATCGTTGAAATTAACAGCGCATCTATTTATCACTAATATACAGGGTAATTCACGAGGATTTACCGTTACTTACGGAGCTTATTTCCGAAGACATTCTGAGCAAAAAAAATCATATAAACCTTTGTTCTAATCTCAATATTTTCAGAGCTACACTAATTTGAAGTCGTTTATAATACAGGGATATCATTTTATTTTTACTGACATTTCTGATATTAACCTGGCTATACCTTTGGATCAACGGTTGGTACCCCCTTGCACGACTGGAGTTTGATGGCGTAATATACAAACAAATCAGTTTACTAATTATAGGAGGGAAGAAAAGTAGTTCATCCATTTACGTAAACTAGGAAATATCACACTTTTGAGTTTGATAATTTTAATTAGGTTTTTGTTTAATCAGAATACAGTAAAGTATTAACAATAGGCCTAGGCCTAAGTGTTTTTATACTCACGAACTGAACTGTCCATGTGGACGTATTCACTATGCAGTGTATATTATACTGTCTACAGCACATTAGCGTACAATATAGAGAATGAAGTTAAATTGAAAAATAATCATAATATGGATATTTAAACACATTTTTCAAAATGGTGGCGGTTCATTTCGATACAGGCTTCAGTTCTAATGTGTGTAATTCCAATTATCAGTTTCGTCCTTCGTACTAGTAACTCATGTTGAAATAATTCTGTAGGCCTACCTACTCTGTAAAAGAGTACCTTACGTACTGTACATTCAATCTTCACTTCTGCTCGATCCGAAAAGATAAAATTGCTCAGACATGCTATCTACTGTCCGTCCAAGTGGTTATGTCGCAGGATCGAAGAAAGGAGGGAAATCACATGACAATTAATTACTTAACGAGGCCCTTTTATTTAAGTTATTTTAAACAGTTGTATGAGTATAATATTACGTAGATGTCCAATTCCTAACAGAAATTAATGTTCTCAGAAAAGAGCTAAGACAGCCCAGCCACTAGCCTTTACAGAGAGGAGAATAGAAGCTGGTGGGGAAAACCGGGATGCGACGTAGGCAAATGTGCGAACATAATGGAATATTGAAAGCTCTTTCGTCATTGGAAAACGCGAACATATTTTTGGAACGTACTGTGACGGTAAGGCTACTATGACTGTATATGCGGTCTGATCTGTGTGGAGGACGGTTGAACTTCATTAGTAGAAGGGGTGAGAGTGAAGTACATTAAAAAACTCAGGTACAATCAAAATTGAAGTAAAAATAAAATGATGTCCCTGTATATCATTATTCTTTAGTTTTAAGAGTAAAAATATTACATATAAAGAATCAACTATCCAGGAATATCATTTTTTTTTAATTAGCTAGTATTCTGAAGCTAAAAATGTGTTGTAAATTCCATAGCTGCTTCGTACAAATTTTTTTTTCCGATTTTTAACTACAAAATTACATTTTCTTACGCAGTTGTCACTACAATTGTTACAAATCACACCATTCTTGTAAATTCTTCAAGACTGTACATTAGGATGCATAATTAAACTGTGTAGTATCAAGTTCCTAAAGTCGTATGCTTTGAAACAATTTTTGTGATAAGTACGTAAGAATGATGTAATTTTTAGTTAAAAATTTAAAAACAAAATCTTTACAAAACAACACATTTTTAGCTTCAGAACACTAGCCAATTAAAGAAATTATACTTCTGAATACTTCATTCTCTATTTGTAATATTCTTTTACCCTTAAAACTAAAGAAGAAAGGTATTTTACTAACAACTTCAAATTAGTGTAACTGAAAATAGTGAGCTTAGGACACATGTTTATACGACATTTTTTGCTCAGAATGTCTTCGGAAATAAGCTCCGTAAGTGACGGTAAATCCTCGTGAATCGCCCTGTATATCCTCATCAAACACCACCTAATCTGATCATTGACATTGCGTCCAATTGACACTAATGTATCTTATCAGTTATCACACACTTCCTAACCTTATCACTGTCAGTGCGTCTAATTTACACTAACATATCTCCTAATCAAACCCTACCAAACCTTGTCACTAATAATGGCATTACCCCTCAGAAATGTTGAGAAGAGGGATGCAGGGCGGAGGAAAAAATCCAAATTTCTCCTCATAACGATGTCACAAGTAAACGTCATGCCCATATGTTGAGAACATTGTGTACTTGTTTATTATCGTAACGGCACGATTGAAAGCTGCGGTACCGAATTCTCCAGTTTAGCGTAGAAGTGTAACTTTCTCTTCAATAACCTAGTACAGTATATTCACTGTTTTCTTTTCATTCTTAAATCTAGTTACACATGGGGAACACTAGATGAATAGTAGTGACAGCAGAAGCTTGTAAAAATAGTCTGCTGTAACGTAGCTTCGTGCGGAGCAATTCAGTTTTTTAAACTTGTGCACGCATGCGCACACACACACACACACACACATATACAGGGTCATTAATGGGAACCGCATGGTTTTTAAATAACGAAAACTCGGCCAATTTTGAACCAAACTTTTATTAAATAAGTATATAATAAATTTTCAATCTTAAGACATATCAACTTGCAAATGTTTATTTGCTATTTAATAAAATATATTAACGTTTTCGCCGTTTGAGGCATCTTCAGATATAACAAAAAACATATAATCTGGACCTATAATAGTAAATTATGCAAATAACAAAGAATAAAGAACAATGTATGTATGCAATACATGAGATTCATGAGCTTTATGTAAAATATGACATAATACAGGATAATTATTGATATAATCTTTGGATTTTGAAAATGAATTGGACGGATATTTTATACATATAGCTCATGTTACAAATAAAATATACAATTATAATTAAAATTTGTCAATAATAATTATTATAAATTTTAACATTTTAACATTATTGACAAATTTTAATTATAATTGTATATTTTATTTGTAACATGAGCTATATGTATAAAATATCCGTCCAATTAATATTCAAAATTCAAAGATTATATCAATAATTATCCTGTATTATGTCATATTTTACATAAAGCTCATGAATCTCATGTATTGCATACATACATTGTTCTTTATTCTTTGTTATTTGCATAATTACTATTATAGGTCCAGATTATGTTTTTTGTTATATCTGAAGATGCCTCAAACGGCGAAAACGTTCATATATTTTATTAAATAGCAAATAAACATTTGCAAGTTGATATGTCTTAAGATTGAAAATTTATTATATACTTATTTAATAATTCACCAGGCATATTGAAATATAAAAATGAATTGTAAAAATCAAACTTTTATTGCTTATTACCAATATATTCCATAAGGTATCCAATTTGATACATGTACACAAGAACTTCAGCGTTTGAAAATTACATGGCTAAAATGGCGTCCTTCCACCTGAATATAATGTTTCTTGAAGCTTCGCACTGAATTTTCTAACATTGCTCTAGGAATGCCGTTGATTTCTCGGCGAATAGCTGCTTTAAGTTGCTGTATGATGCGCCATTTGTTAATGTAGACTCGAGATTTTAAAAATCCCAATAGAAAAAAAAAACAGGAATTGAAAGGTCCGGGGAACGGGAAGGCAAAGTGACATTACCAAACCGAGAGATTATTCTTCCCGGAAATGTTCGTGGGATACTTTCCATAGAAATGCGAGCAGTATGAGCTGTTACCGCGCAACGTTGAAATGGATACGAAAGTCTCGTTGGGGCTGAGTAAAAACGTCACATAAGGAACGCACTATGTTCAATGTTTCACATCTCGCCTACAACTGAAACTGCATACTCTCCACTCCACAGTGCCACTGTACCCAACTTCCACCTACCAATTTTCTCCGTGTACTACCTAAGTTAAAAACATGCTGTTCTCGGTAATGATCCTGTAGAACTCGCTTAGTTCTTTAAAAAATTCTTTGAATAGATCGTATCAAAATGTTCAATACCTATGAATGCATAGTGCAGTTTTGCTCATGAAATTCACAGACAACTCTACAAACTATAACATTTAAGAAAATTACAACTACTTCAGTTTTCGCGAATGAATACATATTTTGTTTTTACAAACATTTCTAAGTTGAGTATATGTAGAATTTCAAAGACCGTGAAACGTTGCATTTGTTATAGCGTATTTAAATATGAACAAATGAAAGTAGGTCTACAGTATATTAGTAATTTTTTGGACAATTGAAAGGACTTTCTGAACTAATTTGCTTCGCTAAATTTAATTAATTTTCCTTCAAGTAATAAAATTGGTAGTGTCCAAGGCCCATATAGGCTATATATATATATATATATATATATATATATATATATATATATATATATTATACGTTGATACGAGCTGTTATACTCGTATGATAGGATTCCCTATAATGTATGTATCAAAATGTTCAATACTGAATGCTTAGTGCAATTTCTCTATTCATATTCACAGGAAAACTCTACAAGCTGTGATAATTTATCTTAAAAAATGAAAGAAAACTTATTATTTTAGCCAGTGAATATGTTTTTGCACTTGGCGAACTATTTCAATCGAAATTGAACAATAATTACAACGAATATAATTACACTTTGAACATTAAAGTAGAAACTTCTTGGAGATATCAGACAGTGAAATCATCTGAGGTAAGGTAAGTGCACATGCTTATTTCCATTTCATTAAAAGATATTCTCCCCGAAATATTACTTCATAATAACCAATCTACTAAGGTGAATACATATTGCTTGTCTAAAATTTAAGTTTTTCGGAAGTCTTGCATTGTACTGACAATTTTCATGGTATTAAAATCTGTATGTATGAAATACAATAAGTTTAAAATTAAATGAATTTTTTCATGTCAAGTTGTCGTCACGTGATACTATTGCATATACCGTACAGTAATTATGTTAGTCTCCTGTGTGTGAAATATTGACAGCTGTGGAAAATGCAACCTTGTTTCTAAGGGAGAAAGGTTCGGGCAAGTGTGTCCTTCTGTCCTTTCTAATGATTTAGCCGACTTGGCTGTGCTTTGATAGAGGTCGTTGCGGAGGCCACATGATGGAGGTCATCCTGGCACCTTCATAAGCATATTTGAATCTGTAGAATGAAGAACGTAGACACTGCGGGTAGCTGTTAAGCTGCATGTTACCCATTGTCCTCAAATTAAAAGACTGGAAAATGTCGCAAAAACCTTAAGTAACTTTTATTCACGATTGCCTTTTCAGTGCGTCATTACTCTGACAGTTTTCTTCCTCCTTTTTTGTTCCTTCATTTATTTCTTTTTCATTCATTATTTGTTTCTCTACCTATTAATGTTCTTCTGACTTTCTTAATTTCTTCCCCTTTTGCTTCCATCTCTTTCATCCTTTCTGTATTCATTACTTCTTTTCTCAGTTTCTTTTGAATAGATGCTTTACTTTTATTTGTTCTTTCCTTTCATTTTAATTCTTTTTTATATTTATTCCTTAATATTCTTCTCATATTCTAAATTTCTTCTGCCTTTTGTTTTCACTTCTTTCACTTTTATTGTATTCATTACTTCCTAAAATTCTGTAATTTTTTCCATACTTTATTTCTCGATTTTATTCATTTTTTCCGTCATTCTTAATGTTCAGTTCACCATTTCCTCCCGTCTCTTTCTGTTTTTATTTGTTTCCTTGCAGTTTAGCCTCTCTCGTTTCATTACTCCTTTGTTTTGATCTTTCTTTATCTCTTCTTATTTTCTTGTTCAAACCTTAACAGCGACTTTACGGTTCCTTTTCTCATAATGCTTTGGATTCCTCTGTCATTAAGATTGCGCCATTGCTCCGTTATAGACATACGAGGGAGGATTGAAAAGTAATGCACAACAACTTTTGTGGCAACGTATTTAATAGATAAGCAAAACGAAATAATGCAGAAAACTACAGGTTTTATCTATTTTTCAACACAGGAATCAAGTCTCTCGACACGTTTCCCCCATCGTGACACTAGATACAGTACACCTCGTTCATAAAACTCCGTTTTCTGTGCGTATAACCATCTGCGCACGACTGATTTCACTTCTTCATCCGAACCAAAGCGTTCGCCTCCTAGGTATTTTGTTATTGTTCCGAAGAGGTGAAACTCAGACGGTGCGAGGTCTGGGCTGTAGGGTGGGTGACTGCCGCCTCAATGCCTCTGACATTAGGTGGTGTTGCAGCGGTCACTGCTCGGCCGGAACGTTCTTCGTCGGTAAGATTTATTCGGCCTTCTTCGAAGAACCTGCACCAGCTGGAGTTGTTGCTAGATCCAGACAATCAGCACCATACACCTCCAACATTTCTTTGTGTTTATTTTTACTCGGACCTTTTTGTTTTGCTCAGAAAAAACTGACTACACCTCGCTGCTCTTCACAAGTAGGCGATGCTAGCACACGTGCCATCTTTACTCAGTAGTTACCGCTCGTTCCGCCAGGGTGACACCAAATCGAGCTATTGCTGTCTGTAGCGCAAGATTCAAACTAAATATCTGTTAACTTTGAACGTCGTAACCAAAATAGTATATGGTACCGTAAATAAATTGTTTTGCGTTACTTTCCGATCCTTCCTAGTATCACCATTCCATTGTCTCTGATTAGCCTGTGTTGTTGAAAAGTGACTTTGAAGTAACGAATTAGGCCTATTACTTCTTTTTCTCTCTGTTAGTTTGTATTTCACTTCTTCTACGTGTATTAGCATGGCAGCTTCTTGTCAGCATGCTCTTGACTATTCAGTAGATTTATCGTGTTAAGCATTGCCGTGACAATCGAAATTTAATTTCCGCACAAATTTGCTTCGATCATCTTACAAACTATTGGCAAGCTCCCTACACTTTTATAGCATCCTTCTTATGTTTCTACAATAGTCAGAAGTCTGTTATAAAAGTATACCTGTAAAGATATTTAAAAACAGTTTATTAACTTCATAATGTTAACTCTGCGGTTGAGGAGTACAGTTACAAAAAGTACGTGTTATTATTCCAAACCAGTTAAACTTTGAGAAGAAAATAACGAAGTTGTAGTTGTACAGATGAGAAGAAGTAATCCGTAGTTCTTTAGGATACAGACGAAGGAGTCCGGAACGGAACGAAATTGAACTGTGTTCGTCCACCGTAGGCCATGCTGGTTGGAAATACGCTATCTTAAAAAAATCTTTATATTTAGAAATTATGTATTTATGTTATTGTATTGTATTGTATTGTATTGTATTGTATTGTATTGTATTGTATAAAGCCTGCATTCATTTCCTTATTTCTCCTCCCAGACTTTGACGTGAAATCATATCGGCATCTGAATGCGTACTATAGTTGAAAATTAGTTTTGATAATTATTACCAATATTAAAATGTCGAAGTTGATAATTAAGCTTATTGCAAAATGTGTCCTACTTCAGAATGTAATATTTATTCATTTGTGAACGTTTCGATGTCTCACAAATTTGCTTGAATCTATTTAATATTTCACATTAACATTTTTATCTTTCATGTAAAAACATGACATTGTGAACATTAAAAGAAATTATCTTATTCTACTGCGGTATTTTCTATTATTATTGTTTTAATCTGTTCGGAGCTGGCAAATTTCATCACATTCATTAAGTAAATTCTGTAATTCATACATATTTAAGTGCTGCTCTGTATTTACAGTTTTCATAAAATTGTCTATTCAATATCATATACATTTTACCAAGCTCCTGCGATCTAATCGCGGCCATCTTGTCTGCTTTCGATCTACCCAGCTGTTACGCTAGAAAGTGGGTCTCCTGTTACTTTCTATGCTTCGGAGTGCATACCAAATTGTTTAATTGCCTTCTTTTTTGTATTATCGTCGTTGCTTTTCCTTCATCTCGGCGGCCACCGGTGACCTCTACGGCATGACCTCCATTCCGAGACAGTTGAATCTCTCTGCACTAGTTCGGACTCCGGAGACTAGCGGACATTCAAAACTACCTCGAGAAACGATAGTTAACCCTTATTCAAACCATGCAATGAGGAGGCAAGAAGCGCAAATCGATTGTCTAAGCCCAAACGACCGATAAATTATATCGATGAGTTATAAGAACAAATTCATAATTTTAAATTAACCATTTTATTGAAAGAATCAATCAAACAAAAGTTGTTAATTTTTGAAAGAAGGATTTTAAGAAGAATCTTTGGACCCTCCAAGGAGAGAGATGGTAACTGGAGAATAAAAACTAACAAAGAACTAAATGATTTAATACACAAACAAAATATAATAAATTTCATCGGGGCTATGAGGTTAAGTTGGTTTGGCCATGTTAAAAGAATGGAAGACCAGAGGCTAGTGAAAGGTATATATAAATGGAAACCCCTGGGAATTAGAGCAGTGGATAGACCGAAAAGCTGCTGGGAAGATGATATTGTGAATGATTTGAGGAAGCTAAGAATCAAGGATTGGATGATGGTAGTACAGAATGGAAGTTTCTGGAAAAAAAAAATTGTTGAGAAGGCCAAGACATTCAATTTTGAAGTTGCAGTGCCTTGAGAGAGAGAGAGAGAAATTAACCATTGGTCTAATTACTGCTGAGAGAATGTTTAAGGACACTCGAAACTTCTTGCTGGCCTAAACACGATGCCTCTCAACTAATAACTTAGCTTCTAGAAATATAATATATAACTATAGTCCGGATCAGCTTACTTAATACCGTAAGGGTGAAACCTAACCATTTTTTCCCATTACTACATATGCTAGTGGATTATGGTGATTTTCTAGTTTGATGGTTGAATTTTCTTTTGCCAACTTAGTTTCGAATTTCGATACTGAGAAATACTACAACTGGTGGTGATTTTCTAACTGTTATGTTGACGGCAAGAACAACATACTGTTGCCGGTAGTGGAAATTATGAAAATTCAAATTGTTCTAGATTTCTGAACCTATTACTGGAAACTAGTGAAATTCGAACATACTTATGATTAATTAATATCAGAATTATATTAATACATAAGTTATTTTATGTGCTGTGGTTACAATTCAAGATTATACTAGTCGGATAAGTGTAAATAAAATATAACATGTGGTGTGATACATGCACTTTGGTGATAGATAGAAAATGCGCATGGAAACAGCAATTTTAACTAAAATAGCAAAATTATTAGGAGCAAGTAAGTATTCTTAAACATACATTTTAATGTGGCATTCGGTTTTCGGAGTTTGTACTAATCATTTCACGTGATGAAATAAAATACAAAGCAATGAATTTCATGTTGTCAGACAAAACACATTTTAATATTAGGTCATATTAATCTACTAATTATCAACATAATGTGCGAGAGGTCCAGGTGGAAAATATAGGCCTACTCTTTCACAAATTATTTAACCATTTAGAAAATACCTCCCAACGTAAAGATGAGATGTAGTAAATAAGCAAGACGTCGTTATTGTTAATAGTATATTATTATTATTGTTGTTGTTGTTATTATTATTATTATTATTATTATTATTATACATGTAATTGTGATTTTACCCTCTTTGGTGATATCTAGCATTAGTTGTCAACACTGAAGAGATGGCCAAATTAGCATTTTAGGAACTGCTCTTACGTGATCCTCACTATAGTCATATTTGCAACCTCTGATGTTTTGCAGTCTATTGACATATTCACTTGTCTGTTTCATTGATTTAGCCTCTTTTTTTATTCCGTAAAATTCTGCAGTCTCAGTCGAGACGTTAGTATCCAGTTACGTGTCTACAACGCTGGGAGAAACAGCTGGCCGGTAATTTTGCCTGGAGCCGTCTCAGTCAGGAACTCTTACTTGCTGTCTTCGACACGGAATTCCTGGCTTTATTTGCTTAACGAAGGAAGTCATGCTAACGATTTCATTTTCTACCGAGTTAAAACTAGAGAGAATGGTAATTACGGAAAAAAACACTCTCTGCCGTATTTTGTTTTTTTTTTTTCTATCTGACATATACGGGGATAGATTGCACGGATCAGCATGGCGTCGGACCCACTTAGGACAAAGGACAACTCAGAACATAATGTAAACAATGGCCAAACAACCTCCATACAGTAAGCGGAATTCGAAACCACGACCGTTGGCTACATCCTGGCTGCTGTAATGTGTTTGTGCAAAATTGAACAGGAAAGCAAAGTTTTCCCAAGACTGCTACTACAAAGCGAAAGTAAAATTGAATACGCCGGCTGTCGTTTCACCTATTAGTAGCCTACCTCAAGTAGGACGGGCTCCATAAAAATAATTGCATTATCAAAAGTAAAAACATTGGTATATGATTTTGATAATTTGTCCTTGCAATTTAAACATTTTATACACTGTTCTGGCCATTTCCGGACACAACCCATTCCAGTTTTCCCAAGGTAATATTCTCACTGCTAAGTTATCTCCATTGGCCATTTTTGCCAATCCGTTTTTCATAAGGCTGTTTTTTACTAACCCTATTTCCCGAAAGGTATTCTTCCTACTGTTAAATTTTCCCAATGGCTGTCTTTCCAGTCCGTTTTTTCTAAGGCTCAAAAATCTACTATCCCTCAAATTCGAGTATCTGTCTCTTTCTGTCACTTACATAGCATAGTCTATATATAACAAAATAATTCAGATTATAGAACTGTTAATTAAACATTCATTCCATACATATGATGCTTAGTTTATCTTTCGTCCCACTTTTGGATACCATAACGCGTTTCAACAGCTTATGGAGACCTTTCCTGAGGATGTACTTCCTATAATATATTATTTTGAAGAGTACTGTATTAGTGGCAGGCCTAGAAGTGGAAGAAGAGGAGCGGTGCCAACAAGAAATGGAATAGGCCTATACAATTGTAGGCTAACAGAGAAATAATATCGGCAAAGGCTGGCACAACCGTTTTCAGTCGATTGGAAAACTCCATCGTTATACGATACACACATCGTGAGTTTCAGCAGGAGCAAAGAGATACCGATACAGTCATGGCTCAACTGTCACTAGGGGCAGTCTGTTAAAGTATAATCAATCTGAGAAAAAGTGGATTTGGATGAATGAAGGAATAAAGAATATTGTACTTGATTATGACCAGAAAAAGATAGAAAACGAAATTCTAGATTATCTAAAATCCATTGATCACAACCTTTGCTTGTCTAATCCTTCATTTCTGAATTCTTATAGGAAATAAACAACTTCGGGAAGAATGCATGATTTAACATTGAGAAATTTAGTCCTGGGAAATTTCTGTTTGCGACAAATGAATTTGAGGAAAATGCATGATTTAATAATTGGGAAAAGCGATGTTGGGAATAATGGTAATTGGGAAGATTACATTGGGAAACTTGTATGGGAATGTGTTCATGCACCTGGTGAGACATGCTGTCGACATAACATCGGACCTTCACTCCAGACAACACAAGAAAACATATTGACAAGCAACCGACATCCATTGTCTACGTGGGATTTGACTCTAAGATCATGGCTTCCAATGAACTTTTAACTATTGCGGTCAGAACACACTTTTTACTTTTAATGCAGCTATTCAGTCTGCTGCATTTGTGAATGTTTTTCTTTCTGAATTTACAATATTTTAAATGTTATATTATATATTACATCAGAGTATATCAATTAGAAAAAAAAAAGTATACAGAGTGGAAGTGAAATAATCCGGCAGATTTTCAAAGCGAATAGCTCATGTTGTATGTAACAAAAAAGTGTCATAGGTTACCATATTGATGAAACGTTCATAGTTTTCTCAGAAAAAAATTGTTTCCCCTCAAATGTTTAACACACTCTTATTCAATAACTATTGCGGTAGAACAGTGATTTTTCTCCATATATATAGGAAATATAATAAAGAATCATTTATCCATCTCGCATATTTGAATAGCATGGACGGTTTTCGTGTAAATTTAAAGTAAAAACTACTCATTTGAAGCCACTGAGCGATGCGACAGATTGCAACGTTGTAGTCAGAGAGGGAGATGGGAGATAGTTCACCTAGGGAGACAGACCTGAGTTCGTTGACCTCTTGCATCTGTATTGCGAGAAGGAAGAATAGCGGCGATGTTGCCAACCCGGTGAAAGTTCCAACTCAAATTTCTAATTAACCGTGCATTTATTCACAAAACGTAGGCCTAATATAAGTTTTTTATTCATTTAAGTCTACCTTATTGGCCCTTTCAGTCTGCAGGATTATTTCACTTCTAGCCTGTATATTCAAAACAAAATATTATAAAATAAGTCCTCGACCATGTGTACACCGTTTTACTATGTTATGTGAATGCAGACCATTCTGCTTTCTCATTAGAGGGGCGAGATGAGAAATAGTGTCTGTACTCTTCCTACATACGCGTTGATTGTAAGTACTCGTACAGTTTGCAATGGGTAAAGTTACAAATATATTAGACAACTAACTTCCTTGTTAATAAAGTACTCGTTTTTAACTATGTATCGTGGTCAAAAGGAATGAAACGTGCCAGCTAAACAACTCTACCAAATCCAAATGTAAGCCTATTATGTACTTACCCCTCCCTCATGACGTCTTGACTATATACAATGGAACTATTTTTCAATCCAGTGTCTGGGTGATATGTGACCGAGTTGTCATAATAAGAGCAGATATTCTGAGGGGGGAAAATGGTTTATTTCCAGTACTATGCGCTTTGCAACAAATTCGTCGATTCTACTCAATTAGCCTGAAATTCTTTGTGATATTATTTTTCAATTTGCGCAATCCGAACATGGATGGGAGCGAGTATCGTTATACACAGCTGTGGAGCAGTGAGATCTTGAATCGACCTTTTTCTACAATTCTCAGTCAGAGATCTCCATCATCAGTATCATGATTACCTTCCATTACCAAGGGTTGAGACTGATTATTGAATTTTGTCGTTGGTAGCATAGTGGCTACCATGTTAGCCATTGGATTCGAGATTAGCGGGTTAAACTCGACCGAGGACGATGGATTTTGAAGGACAATAAAATTCTTAGCAATGTTTCCTTCCAGAGAGAAATAAAACTGGGAGGCTGTTTTTGATAGAGGGCTTCAGGCGTAATTTTTCGGTCATTTCTGACCTACATTGAATTTCGACAATGAATAATTTCTGCACTTGAAAACGTTGTTACATAAAATTTACTATTACTATTACTGCTACTGCTGCTGCTGTGGCGTAGCTCAGTCAGCAGAGGCCGTCTGATCCGGAGCTGCTCTTGGTCATGTGTTCGATTCTCGCTTGGGCTGATTACCTGGTTGGGTTTTTTTTTTTCCGAAATTTTCCTCAACCGTAAGGCGAATGTCAGATAATCTGTGGCGAATCCTCGGTCTCATCTCGCCAAATACCATCTCGCTATCACCAATTTCATCGACTCTAAATAACCCAATAGTTGATAATTACTAGTGTCCTGCAATGTTCGAACACGAGTGAAGCAACCAATATATTACAAATTTCGTCGCAAGATTTGTGCTAAAATCCTTAAGAGATTAAAACATGAAAAAATGGGAGTGGAGAACAGCGAATATTTTTATAACGAGGTGGAACAAACATGACAGGCCTTCTGCAGAGCGAACATCGGTGAGTATCGAACTTCGCCATACTCGACAAACTTGAACCGAACATAGCGCTTGTAATGCACGAAGCTAGCTGATACAGCGTCGTTATATAATCTACTACTACTGCACGTCATTTATAAGCAGTACATTTACTGTATATGAAGTCAACTGCTTTACCTCCTCCCCAATGAAAACCGTATTTAGCAGTTTTACTTAAAAATTCTTCGTCCTCGGACAGATTTGAAATCACAATACTTCGGGTCCAGAAACAAATATACCGGTACTTTAATCCCTGGACTACCGAGAAGGAGTGCGGAGCTGTTGCTATGTGATGCGATGTGACGAAATCATTCTTCATCAATGATGGCGCGCTCGCACACAGAAAGAGAGAGAAAGTATAAAATATAAGCTTACAAATTTTTCTCCTATAATTTTGTGTTAATCGTAATTATACTTTTCCTCAATCCGTACTTAATTGTGTTCTAGTTTGCGTGTTTTGTCTTTCGCAACTCTGTGCGCTGACGTCTACTCTTTGAGGACGGCTGGAATTCATTTGTTTTATAAACTTCTCGTGCATATACAGTAACTGTAAAAAAATTGTGCACAAGTGGACACGATCCTGACAGTTCGACAGCGTTCCCACTGATCGATTACCTGCGTGGCTAAGGTTTGTTCTACTAGATGACCTTCATCATATCCTCATAATCCTTCACTCGGTAGTGATCGATTTATTACATCACCTATTTGAGATAGATCACAGACCTTCTTGGACACAGAATGGCTTCACGTTAAAACAAGATAAATTTATTATTGCGTTGACCGATTACGCCATTACCAAATGAATGTACACTTTTCACCACCACCAGGCCTCTGAAGCCTGTTGGAGTCTATTGAAAGTTTTGATATTATTCTTCAAACGATTTTGTCCTTGTTCTTCCAGTATTCTTTTTCTGACAATTATATCTGCAGTGCTTGGGAAAAGTGACATAAGTCAGTTTCCACAAACCTTTTTTGATAATTTATTGACAACTTACACTGGTTTATGTCGATTTGATTTTTTCTGTATGAATTATTGTAATGGGAGAAATACTTATGTATTTTTTTCCAAGCGAGCAGATGTTCCGTAAGTTGTCAGTAAATTATCAAAAGAGGTTTGCGGAAACTGGCATGTCATTTTTCCCGAGCACTGCAGATATGTACTTATAATTACATTTTTATTAATTTCAGAATACGACGCAGTCATCTTACCGCAGTGTTTATTCAGTTTTTTTTTTTTTCTGTTTCGTTATTTTGTATTTTTGTTTAAAAGTTCCGTGATGCTATACAGACACCGTGACCCATTTCGTAACAATGAAGTAATAAGATAATAGTTATGTATGCAAACGCAAATTAAGGAGTGTCCGCCAGTCAGGTTGATTCGGCAATGTTTTGCCGTCTGTAAAGCGCTGCGCCGCTAATATGTTATCTCACCATTACACCAGACGATAGAAGTGTTCACCCTCTGCTCTTAAACATAGTCAATTCTGTTGAAAAGATTGCGGGGAAACTGCTATATTACAAACATCGCTTGACTAATATTTTCTTTCAATCCTAGAGATTACGTGGTTTGCGTACTCTTTTTTTAAGAGTCGCCCATAAGTAAAAGTCGGCGAAATACTGAACTGAATGTCTTGTCATTCTTGATAATCGCAGAGCACATGTAATATGAGACTTGCCAATGTACTGGAGATGAAATGCATGGAATAATTTAGTAGGGATTATCCTTCTCAACAACAATAGTCATAATAATAATAATAATAATAATAATAATAATAATAATAATAATAATGATGATTGCACGAAAACGTAACATTGAACGATTAAACACTAAATTTATGCGATCACCTCTAAATCCCGGAGATCATCCTGTCGCGTGATATAATTGTGGAATTGTGGGTGACTTACACATTATTCACGAAAGTTGGTAGGTCTGTAATTTAGCTACAAACTGATGACGACAAAAAACCTTGAGCAGCGACTCCCTTCCATTACGGCTCGTCCCATAGCTGCACAGTACCATGCTCGCACTTTGTCACTATCTTAGTATTGTTTGCGATGATGGAACTTTATTTCGGCATAATTACGGCAAAATGTCCTTTTGCGGAATTTGTAAGAATATTTTTGCACATAACTGTCGTAAACGAATATTTGTTGATTTACATTATATGGAATTCTCATCACATTACACAATGGACCAAACATAGAGCAATAAACGTGCCAGACTAGCACGGCACTTAAATCTCAACTGCGTATAACCGGTTATAATTTGCTGCGGACGAACTTGAGTACCCCTGGAATACAGTTTGACAAGTTTCGACTGTTTCCGGTTAACCTAACCGGCGGATTTTTTTTTCTTTCTTTTTCGATATTGTACACAAAATATATTTTTGAAAACTGCGATGACTAAGATATTTGGTCTTTCGCTCACTGTGAATTCGACAGCGAATACAGTACTTCTGCAGTTGAAAACTCTTTAAATAGAATACTGCTGCTAATTAGTCATCAGTTTAAAACGTCGGTTGCCAAATATATCTAAAAAAAAAAACACATCGTAAATTAACAGAATTCGACATGTACGACATTATATCGCACATTCAAAAGAATACATTAAGACTACCTCAGACATATTTCATTTTATTATTATTAGTAGTGATGATGGTGGTGATGGTGGTTGTGTTGGTGGTGTTGGGGTTGGTCACTTTAATCTGCAGAAATTATTCAGAAATATTGAAATGGTGTTCAGTAATATAAATAAATACAATGTTAATGATACAGTTAGCGACCTCCTGGGATAAAATCTCACTCGCAATTTATTTTTCACTTAAAATATCATATGTCCGCTAGGGGATCAAACACTGGTTCCTTTCGTGAGATAGTTGACTGCAAGAAAAATTTAGAAAAATGCCTGACTTCTGAACAGGCCAATTGTATGACGACGTATCCTGAGTTATTAGAAGTGGAGAACGAGTTTCTTTCACGGACGAGTTCTCACATGATTTTATATTGAATTACGTAAAGTAGTTCGCGACGGAGGGGGAATCTCACGGGTTTGTCGAGCAACGCTCCCAAGAACATACAAACAAGTTACAGCATAATGAAGACCGGAACAGTGTTTCATGTCGCAGAATTTAACCCAGGCGAGCGCACGAATACACTAGGAATCGTTAATGAGATGAATAGCGAACATTTTTTTAATTGCAGCTTAAAATTATCTAGATATTATATAGATGCCTGATATAATTCAGTTCTTTATTTGAAGTCATTCACTCTTGGAGATGACAAATTTTAGTCTGCTTTTCAAAGGATGCTCTGCTGAGCGAAATAATCATTTTACAACTTTTAACAACAAATTTTGGAATATAATATGTATTAATTTATCGCGAAAATCATAATATTGCCTCTTTGGGATAGGATCCAAGACGAACAAAAGTTACTGTGAAAAGACATGCTTGAAAGAAGTTATAAAAGAGAAGAGGTATGAAATTTGAGAAGAAATGGAAAACAAAGGAAAAATTGGATTCGACACATTTGAGAATTCTCTTTTGAATTACTTCAACACTTTGTTACTAAGAATACACCTTGTCCCGCTTAGAGGAATCGAAAAATAAGTGATAATTTCAAATGTAAATAATGATTTATTAACATAACTTTTTACATAACGTGATGTAAAAACACTCAAAGTTTCAGAGAATGCTGAATGCAACTCGATGTGTGCGACTTGAGTTGCTCTGCAGATATCTAAACGACGGTATCTTATTCAACCTCCCGCCAATTGTTCTGAGGCATTTGTGGAGTCACTAGCGCAGCTGCATTTGTGATGCGTTGTCTCAGTTCCTCCAAAGTGTTAGCTCTGCCTCTTTGGTACACAGCATCCTTCACAAAGTCTCAGAAAAGTAGTCCAAAGGGATCAGATCGGGTGACCTGAATGGCCAGGCAATGAGTTCTCGTCTTCCGATCCCCTATCCATGTACAACGAACATGGCGTTATACTCGCGTAACAGATTTTTCTTCTGTTAGCCATAGCACACACTGAACTTTGTTGTGGTGTCCAAATGTTGATCATGACGTGTTCTACAAAATGGCGCCAGGCTTGTTTTAGCAACAAACAAACGAAAGTTACGCATGCAGCTGTTTTCAGACTTTGTTGCGTAAACTTGGACAGTTTCTCTATCTTGTCAGATGTAAATCACGATATCTTTATCTGATTTTAAGTGGTGAGCATTTATTTCTCGAACCCTCTAAGCGGGACACGGTGTATGTATAAATAACTTTGCATTAGATTTTACGTATTAACATTTCTAGATCCTACGTACCGTTGTTAATTTATTTCATAAGATTCTGTCGCTCATGTGAATATTAAATAATGCAGACGATATGACAACTAGCCTATGTCCTAATTATGTTATTATTATTATTATTATTATTATTATTATTATTATTATCATCATCATCATCATCGAAACATCTAGGCCTAATCGGATAATACAGGTAATTTATAATTTGTACACAAGTAATTGTTTTGTCATTCGAGCTGAAATAAAAGCTTGTGAATGGATTGTGGAATTTGATAGGGCCTCCCATTATCACCTTTACTTTTTTATTATTTATATCAACGCCATTGCTAGCGGAGATTAATATTATTCGTACTTGAAAGTACTATGCCTCGGTGTTTTATTGCTATACACTCGACAACCTATTATATCCAGACGATCAAGTATTGCTAGTCAACAATGAAAATTAGTTACTATATTCGGCATTCCGTTTAAATCTCACCAAGACAATTTATTTTACTCGTGCTGAAAATGTGAACTGAAAAAAAAAAACAAAAGTTTTGACACTTCAGAGAAAATTTACAGTCCGTAATAAGATATGTGTAGATGATAAAATATTGGAACGGATCACTTCTTTCAAATACGTACCTAGGAAACAATCTATCGTATTTAGAAGAAAATATGTTAATTTTATTTCAGAATTCAACATTTTAATGGAGTTCTCAGACAAAGTCCAAATTCATAGAAGATTACAAGCATATAAAATTTTGGTAGAGCAACTCTTACGTGTGGAAGTGAGGCATTGACCATAAGAAAACAAAAGGAACATGGACTTACCTTAGTTGAAATGAATTTTGTTAAGACTGCTGGCTACTTACTCTATTCGACCACAAAACAACACAGGAAGTTCTATACAAGCTCCAAATAACTCCAGTAGCTGAATATTTAAAACGTTACAGACGAAAATGACTTCATCTTGTGAATAGGATGCACAAATCCTGGATATCACTGCAAATTTTTCGTTACTTTCCTCGTGGGAAAAGATCTTTGGGAAGACGAAGCAAAATATGAAAGAAGACCGTAAAGGGTCACTAGGCCAAACAAGGGAAAGGATGATGATGATGATGATGATGAAGATTTATTATTTCGATTTCTATATTCCGATACATTTTAATTATTGTTTTTATATCAAGAAGTAGGGGAACTGTTTCGCGAAAGTAAGAAGTGAAGTAACTAATATAGATAATAAAAAAGTAAATGGTTAACATCTCAGCAGGTATTCGAAGTCATGACATGACCTATATCACTGCATAATCAGTCAGCCGGCTAAGATAATAGCGTTTGTTACAACCTCGTACTTTACATTTTATTGTTTCCTCTTAGAGAGTCGTTCTTCCTTATTTCTTTATGTGAAGTCATTATCCAAGAGCCTCGCTGCTGAGAACAGGATGCATGACATTTACCTGTAGGCTGTACTTGTTCAGTTGCGCAAGTTCACAGTCACGCCGCCGCGCCGCGCGCTGCTTGGACTTGCCTAGATGCACACCGACACTAGTTAGTGTTCACTGCTGCTGTGATTTCTGGCCGCGTTAATATTTAGGACACTTGACAGTTCATGTACATCGGTCTTCGGACCGTAGTGTAAGAATATGTCACATTTTATATTAGTTGTGAGCTTCAGAAATGACAGATTATGTTCTTGGAAACTTACAGAAATTACATTTTAAACGTCCTTCTGCGTGGCTTACGTAGTAATGTTTATATTCAGCAGGCTAGATCTAATTACCGGCAGGAAAACGAAGATTTGTCTTCATAGGGACTGGTTTGTGTCACTCGTATATTGTCTTTGTTCTGTTGGTCCATGCCGTCTCAGCATAGTTAATCTATACTATAGTGTTCTTTCAGATTTCTCATGAGCAGAGACCGAAACTTGGCAGAATGACTTTTTAAATGTGTTAAATCTATCTTTATTTTGAATATGATTATGTGATTGAAACGTCACAGTTTTATGTTGCCCTTTTCTTCCTTTTGTAATATAAATGCCTAATTTACAAAATAAATGCTTTTTTTGCCTTTATTTGATTATTTATCTATTATTTATTATTAAAAATTGCCTATAGGTAGGTATATTTCAATTATTTATTTCTATAACGGCTACAATGAAAGTGACTTTACGGAATGATAATTATTGTCTCTCAGTCAGTTCATATTCTCTTTGCAACAATGAGTGCTACCGTGCAAAAATGTATATTAATAACAGTAAGCGTTTTAATTATCGCTTGTGTTTATTTGACAAGGGAACAATGAGTACGGGTCTAACGTTATTTTTCTTTCAGTTTTCATTGCGACGTTGTTGTAGCTACTGTAGCTAAATATTTCATATCGCAACATATCAGTACAACCAAAGACAAAAGTGCACTTTCCAAGGCTACTGGGAAGAAGATTTCTTTGCTTCCAACAGTAATTGCAACATCGAGTCGAAAATATCAATTTGCATTCGACTTATGTAAAGCTCTTCTTGCTGCCGAAATCCCTTTGTGGAAAGTGCAAGGTTGTGGGTCTAGTGCAAGGTTTTTGTAATTGCCTTTTATTGCGTATTTTATCTATTTATAATGCCTTTTTGCCTGCCTATTTTAATGATTCATAATGCCTAAACTTCCAGTCTCTGCTCATGAGTTGATGAAAAAATGGCGAAAGGATCCAATTTTTAACGTAGATGTGATTGCATCCTCTTGTCCCAACCGGTGGGGGGGGGGGATTTTGAGGGTTAGGAGGAAATGTGTTTACTGCATGTTGACTTGTACCGCGTTCGCTCAATGTTGAGTCCTGTGGTCTCACTTCTTTTTACTACTCTTTTCACTTTTATTTTTCCAATTTTTGCTACGATAACCTTTAGGCCTACTATTTCCATTTTCTCCCGGTACACCAGCGGATCATTCGTGAGACATTAGTGTGCCGCGGCACACCTGTTGAAAATGGCTGTTATAGAGGAAGAGAAGCGTATATTATTCAGTTAATATTCTTTGCCACTTCGATAGAAAAGTTAGGGTATTTTTTTCTATCGCATATGCTTATGATTTCTTAAAAAAAATCATATTTACATTAAAATATTCTTCATTGTTTTATATACACTTTTAACAGTTAGGTAATCACTGATTAACATGCAATTTCTTTACTGTGTTAGTTAACTTTTTAGGAAATTACCTGGTTGACTAGTTTCGAAGTGTTATCCTGACATTAGGCTTTGACCAATGAAGAATAACACTTCGAAACTAGTCATCCAGGTAATTTCCTAAAATGTTAACACAGTAAAGAAGTTGCAAGTTAATCAGTAATTAAAATATTCTTACAAACATGATTACACACTTAATTTTTTAGAACAGTGACTTTTGACGTGGTCTACAGGTATCCTCAAGAGACTCGCAAGACTTTTTCTAGAGATACAAAGCGTTTCCTATATTTTTTTAAAAGTACAATCATAACAAAAATTTATATACAGTATATACTGTAATATATATACTGTGTATATATATTATATATATATATACACACTATGTAACGAAATGTTTTAAACAGTAATTTATGTTGATTCAGCCTGTACGTATGTACAATATTAGCTGTATATATATATATATATATATATATATATATATATATATATATATGGTATATGCGAGGCCAGTTTGGGAAGTTTCTTTTAATCAGAGCGAAATTCGTGGGAGCGCTTGCTGAGAATTACTAGTACTTCTAGGCATAAAAATAAGTCGGTATTTTAGTTGTATTGTGGAACTTTAGCCTTAATTTTGTATCTGTAATTAGCCTATACTTGAACTGTGTTAAATTGTAACTTATTTTTGTCTTGTAAAACTAGGGAAACTATACGAAAAAATTGTAATTAAATAATATCAATACCTATTTAATATTACAAATATAACTACATTGTATACAATTTCTTTGATGAAATTATATGCTTTGAACATTCTCGCACTTCTTTTATAACCATTTAGGGAATGAGAGCAGTGGAAAAGGTAGACATTCGTTTACAGGAAAGCAGATTATGAGTTTAGGTCTGTTGTTCTATCTGTGCTTACAGTCACGAGTTACTCGTGCAACATTTTTGTGTGAAAGTGAAATATACTTTATTATTTGATATCCGCTGTTAAAGAGTTATTGTTATAGTTATTGTTATTGTTATTTTATACCATCTTAGATCCATTGTTGAATTCCGAAATTTGCGCTGGTGGGGAGAGAGATATACGTTCATGCAGGAAGGATTTATTCTGCATTATAAGATTAAATATGTTAAAAAGAAATAATGAACTCTAATAAACAATACTTTCACCAACATTTTGTTAATTATATTTGTATACATGTTGTTGTTTAGTCACCTGTCGGAAGACAGGACTGAATCTCACAAGTGATACCACCATGGCACCACTTACGAGGCAGCTAGGCCAGTTCCTTTCCCCCTCCATTGCATACATCGTCGACTAGCTACATATTACACTAATCAGACTTGAGATGCATACAAATTGTTTTTCCTCTGACACATGTCAAGTGAGATGCCTGATAAATAGATGTAGGCCTACATATCAGCCAGAATCTCAATCAGAGGTATTGTATGCAGTCTTCTTTACATTTAATTGACATATTTCTTTACAAGTTCAGTCAATTTTGCAATTTAAGTTGGTCATTTCAGAATATAGCTCTGATGTATTCAGTTGAAATGGAAATTTCTACAGTAGAGCGTCTCGTTTGGGCACAGTGAAAACGTAAACAAAGTGCTGGTATAACCCGTCTGAGGAAACATTGCAGTTTTCAGATGAGGGCGCTCGTGTGTCGTGAATGCGATCCTCTCAGTCTCGATGCGTGGCGAATCAGCTGGAGAAATATTCGTACAGTCTGACAATAAAAACATCAACAGCTGTTATAATCAAATACAATTACCATTACCACAATTGAATTTACTTTTTCTGTCATATGTACGGTATATACACGTACAGTACCTTATTCCAGAAATAGCTATATGCCCGACGCAGAGGCCTCAATTTCATCTGCATTATCAGTTGAACTGCCTTCGTCTGTACTGCTACCTGGCCTATCATAATACATCTCTTCTTCATCACACTCTTTATCACTACTCATGTGTATTACTATCCTTTCAATTTCCTATTCCATTAACGCGCCACGATGCCAATATTCGTCCCCGATATGTTTAACACATTGGCAGCATTTTATCCAGTCTTTGGTGATTTTGCATTATCTAGCACAACAATGCACTCAGATGGAAGATTTGGTATGAGACGTTCCTTTAACCATTTATTATAATTTTCGCCGTTCATTTCATCATGATAATCTGCAGATTAAGATTTGGAGTCATATATCAACTCGGCCCCTTCGATGAATTCCATTTCACCACCAGCGTGAACAACAATAGCCCTATGCCCAGCACTTTGGTTTACATGCATACCTTGCAATTCATCATGCTGCCAACACTTTTATACTGTATAATGAGTATGAACCCATGTTTCATCTATTGGCTTCTTTGATCCCTTTTCGTTTCGTTTTAGCATTCTCAGGTATGTTGCACGACGTGCAACAATGTCCGACAGCTCCATTAAAACATATAGTATGTTTTTGCTTTTCTTAAATTTGTATCCCATGGATTTCAGCAGTCTCCAGAATGTATCTTTTCCTTAATAGCATTCATAAGCTTGCTTAGGGTCGGAATTTCTTTATCTCTGCTCATAAAACTCTAAAAAAGTTCTGCGGATAACACATTTTTCAAAATCACCAAGTACAAATTTCTTTGAATGTGGGCGGCTTTTACCAGAAATTGGAAATTGTCCTCCAATGCACTTTGCTTCCTCACCCTCCCTAGCTATAATATGTTTTGTTCTTTCACTCTTTCTCACCGCCGTTGCTGTTCTTTTCACAGCGTTCATTAATGGAATGATAAGACCTTTTTTTTTTCTCTTCTTTACAAAATTTTAGCATATTGTATATAATCTTTTGCTTTGCGTGACGTGTGTCTCGGAGTTTCCATTCGCTCTTGTGTACAGACACACTTCCGATACCGACTAGTAAACTGAACTGAGGCATTTCTTTACTGCAGCACTGTGCATAGTACGTCAGAACAGGGTGACGAAATGCAGTATCGATCGCATGTTTATGTCCAAGCTTACTCTACCTGCCGTCTGCAATGATTCTTCAGACGGGTTATAACATGTGGGGGGAGGACGAGCCGTACGATAAACACGAGAGATGCACAAGGTTCTACTTACATCATTTATGGTGGAGCATTAATTGAAATTATATTTTCCAAAAACACACAAAACAAAAGAACAGAAATTGCATAGTACATATTTTAACAAACAAGCAATGGTAACGTTGAAATAATTCAATATAACAAATCAAATTTTGCTACTTACATGATATTGCTTTCGAGCAGCATTTTTTTTTTTTTTTACTGTCATGAATTTCATTCTCTGTATGACTAACATAATATCACCGCCTTCTGTGGCCGAATTAACAAAACTACAGTATTATATGATATTCTTATTGAATTTGGTATTCCCAAGAAACTAGTTCGATTAATTAAAATGTGTCTCAGTGAAACATACAGCAGAGTCCGTATAGGTCAGTTTCTATCTGATCCTTTTCCAATTCACTGCGGGCTAAAGCAGGGAGATGCACTATCACCTTTACTTTTTAACTTCGCTTTAGAATATGCCATTAGGAAAGTTCAGGATAACAGGCAGGGTTTGGAATTGAACGGGCTACATCAGCTTCTTGTCTATGCAGATGACGTGAATATGTTAGGAGAAAATACACAAACGGTTAGGGAAAACACGGAAATTTTACTTGAAGCAAGTAAAGCGATCGGTTTGGAAGTAAATCCCGAAAAGACAAAGTATATGATTATGTCTCGTGACGGGAATATTGTACGAAATGGAAATATAAATATTGGAGATTTATCCTTCGAAGAGGTGGAAAAATTCAAATATCTTGGAGCAACAGTAACAAATGTAAATGACACTCGGGAGGAAATTAAACGCAGAATAAATATGGGAAATGCCTGTTATTATTCGGTTGAGAAGCTCTTATCATCCAGTCTGCTGTCCAAAAATCTGAAAGTTAGAATTTATAAAACAGTTATATTACCGGTTGTTCTATATGGCTGTGAAACTTGGACTCTCACTCTGAGAGAGGAACATAGGTTAAGGGTGTTTGAGAATAAGGTGCTTAGGAAAATATTTGGGGCTAAGCGGGATGAAGTTACAGGAGAATGGAGAAAGTTACACAACACAGAACTGCACGCATTGTATTCTTCACCTGACATAATTAGGAACTTGAAATCCAGACGTTTGAGATGGGCAGGGCATGTAGCACGTATGGGCGAATCCAGAAATGCATATAGAGTGTTAGTTGGGAGACCGGAGGGAAAAAGACCTTTAGGGAGGCCGAGACGTAGATGGGAGGATAATATTAAAATGGATTTGAGGGAGGTGGGGTATGATGATAGAGACTGGATTAATCTTGCACAGGATAGGGACCGCTGGCGGGCTTATGTGAGGGCGGCAATGAACCTTCGGGTTCCTTAAAAGCCATTTGTAAGTAAGTAAGTAAGTATATTGGTCTGAAGTGACAACACTATTTACCAAACAATGTACAGTGCTGTAGTTTTGTTAATTCGACCATAGAAGACGGTGATATTATGTTAGTCATACAGAGAATGAAATTCATGACCGTAAAAAACGCTACTTGAACGCAATATCATGTAAGTAGCAAAATTTGATTTGTTATATTGAATTATTTCAACGTTACAATTGCTTGTTTGTTAAAATGTATATATGAGAACGTTATGCAATTTGTGTTCTTTCGTTCTGTGTGTTTTTGGAAAATATAACTTCAATTAATGCTTCGCCATAAATGTTGTAATTAAAACCTTGTGCACCCCTTGTGTTTAGCGTACGGCTCGTCCTCTCCCCACACGTTACCTGCACTTTATTTACGTTTTCACTGTGCCTAAACGAGACGCTCTATTGTACGTTAAAATACGTTAAAATAATGGGAGTGAAGAACTGGAGTGTATTTTAATTTAGTTCAGAACTCAGATTTCCGGGGGTGTCTTGCTGTAAATTCAGGGCACTGGTTTGAAACGCTTAGTTCTCAAATAAACAGAATCATACAACAGATGCTTATAATTAATTGAATTTAAATATTATGAGAAGTCCACCGATACCCACCCGGAGAGAGGAAAATTTATCGTAAGCTATCCCCGAATGTTCGTATCATTGTCCTGAATCGCAGGATTCAAAGACTTGGAACTCTCTCTTCCGTAGCGTGACAGCCCGTGGTGGGCCAAGTTCTGATTGTGTACGAATACCACACACTGGTCGATATTTCACAAGAAAATTTCTTCTTCTACGAGGACTCGAACCACCACTCATTCCGTATCGTTGGCCTGAAACATGCTTTAGACTACGTAATTATGGCGCAGGTAAACTGTCTTAAACTGTAACATTTATATAATATATTCAGTATATTATATTGAATTTAATTGAAAGAGAAGTGGGAGGAGAAATTTAAATGGTACGCAAAATGCGTCCTCGCAAAGGGTTCGGGGCTGAAAGAATCTGAATATGTGAGCTCCAATCCTGTTGGCCATTTGTCTCACTCCGTATTATATATATATATATATATATATATATATATATATATATACATAGGGTGAACAATAAGTATGGGATATTGTTAATAACTTTTTAAATTTTAATTTTATAAAAAAAAAAGTTGTATATAAAAGCTGTTGCAGATAAACCGTAAGTCCACACCTGTGGAGTAACGGTTAGCGCGTCTGGCCGAGAAACCAGGTGGCCTGGGTTCGATTTCCGGGCGGGACAAATTACCTGGTTGAGATTTTTTCCGGGGTTTTCCCTCAACCCAATATGAGCAAATGCTGGGTAACTATCGGTGCTGGACCTCGGACTCATTTCACCGGCATTATCACCTTGATCTCATTCAGACGCTAAATAACCTAAGATGTTGATAAAGCGTCGTAAAATGACCTACTAAAATAGTAATAAAAAAAGATAAACCATAAAATATTATGCCAGTGTTCGAAAACAGTTATTCATACATACAGTGTATGACAGTAAACTAATTATTTTAATATTAAAATTTACATATCAAGAAACGGGAGAATGGCTGAAGTTTCTACGCATTCATAAGTAAAATTTAATGGAGATTCGGAATATGTAAATTTTAATACAGGGTGCCATTTAAAAAAATAGTTTACTGTCACACTCTGAATGTCTGAATAACCTATTTTCTAACACTGGCATAATATTGTATGGTTTATCTTCAACAGTTTTTATATAAAACTTTAATTAATAACAATATTAACAATATTCCATACTTATTGTTCTCACTGCATATAATATGCTGTATGAAACCCCGTTAAAATTGTCACAGATTAACAGGCAAAGTGTTCATTGTTGACGGTACACAATGCATTTTGCCGCAAGATGTGAATCACTGAAGTGGTAAAGTTCTGTGAAACCCGAGAGAGGAACGAAGGCATGCATGACACGTAGAATTGCAGGCGGGCAGGCGGGTGTCCTTGCGAAGGAGCGGCGTGTTGGAAAGTTAACGGAGCTGTGCAAAGTAGGCCTTGCTTCGCAGCCCGCCCAGAGTCAACCTCCTTTCAGAAAAGGATTTGCACAGTTGCACGCAAACGATACGAGTACAACAGAATGTCTGTTATGTTACAGTGGGAGTACAATATTATTATGTCAAGGAAGTAAATTCTCCTACAGAATCATTAATCCTGACTTTAAGTAATTCGTCTGATTTATTTATTATTCGTGGAGAGTACATTATAAATAAACATAGGCCTATGCAAAGAATTCGACTTGTCATGCGCAAACTCATTTACAATGAACTCAAATGAGTCGATCAAGATTAGAGGTCATATACTTTCAGATTACAGTATTATGAAAGAAATAATAGAGTAAATTGATGCTGTTGCTCAGTTCTCTAAATTATGCTTTTTGTGATTGCGGTTCTAATTTAATTAATTACTAAGGTTGCATTCATTATCTGCTTTACGGGTTAAGCCTTTGGCCCGTTCCGTCTTCAGGGGAAATTCATCTTGCCACCTTGTTCTAGGTCGTTCAATATCTCGGTATCCTTGCAGTTTGTAATTTAGTACAATTTTCGGTAGCCTATTATTGTCCATTCTTAAAATATGCTGGTAGCAATTGTGTTTTTGTTGTGTAATAGTTTCTTCTAAGTTATATATTGTATACATACTGTATTTAGCTGTCAATTTCTGTTCTTGTCTAAACGGGTAACACCAGCTACTGATCTCAAAAATTTCTTTTCACTTGTTTTATCATTTCTTTATTGTCCACTTCTCGCAGCTATACATCAGGATCGGAGTTGCTAAGACTTCATAGAATTTTATTTGTGTACTTTTTTGCGTTTTTTTTCCTTAAAGATTTTGTAATAGTCCCACATAGCCATCCAGATTTGTTTAGTTTAATATCTGCGTCTTTGCTACAGTATTGTGATATATTGAAGCCTAATTAGTTAAAATTCGAAACCTGTTCGATTGATTTGTCAACAGTAATCTCAGAGATTTTGATTTATCTGGAGAAAATCAAAAGTCGAGTAGGATTTAATTGACTATTATTTATTTATTTATTTATTTAATCTGACAGGATTAAAGCCACAAGGCCTTCCCTTCCATCCTACCTGATAGCACATATTAATACAAAAAAGAAATACAAACACTGATGAAAATAATACAAGTTAAATTAAAGCTCTATAGAGGGTCAACAGGGTCAAAAGAATACTATAGAGCTCTCATCCAGGTAATACAAGGGGGGGGGGAAGAAATAAAAACAAAGATAGCAATGATGATAGTGATAACTGATGATGATGATGATAATAATAATAATAATAATAACAACAACAACAACAAATACATTACATATTGATTGTCAATTTTACAACAGCGTAGTTATAATATTTATAATAATGTCATGGGTTAAGGCGAAGTTGCGCAACTTGACAGGTGTCCAACAAGCAATTCCATGAACTAGAATGTGATTCTTCAATTTAAATTTGAATTTTGATATTGTCCGACAGTCTCTGACATGGTCAGGGAGAGAATTCCAGAGGCGTGGAATCGTTATGCTGAAAGATGATGAATAGAAGGATGTTCTGTGCAGAGGAATAGAGAGAAGGTACGATTAGAAGAAAGTATATAAAGATTAGAAGAAATAAATTACTCTAATACAATAAAATAGATATTAATTAACCTAGGCCTACTAGAATTCTATTTCACTAATGTAGCGTTCACCAAAACGTTTGAAGGAGCCGCCATTTTCAGTCGACTATCTATGCGGGAAACAAATGAAGATCGCAAAGCATGTTTTATAGTACCGTAAAGAATTTGTAGTTTGAAATATTGGCAAAGAAACAAATGCTAGGGAAGTGATGAAAACAAATGCAAGGGAAGTGGTAAAAATAAACAAGTGCTAGAGAAATGATAAAATTGTAGGATAAACAGCCATCATTGGTTGAAAGACGTCCTTTCGTACCGTTGTATTAGTCAAAAGTAGTATGACGTAGTAAAAGTGTAATAGTAATTAATAACTAATTTGCATGTAACAGGAGTTCCCCTTGAAAGACCATAATAACCTTAGTTTTGGCAGTTAAAATTTTTAGATTATAGCCGTAATCTTTTTAAATTGTTTGTTTATTTGTAGATTGTCTTTTAATATTTCAAATATTGCCTGGTCATCGGCAAATCAAATTTGTTTAAGATATTGTTATTATCTAAATTTATTCCATTTATCTGTGACTTAATATAAATACAAAATAGAGCATAGACATGGTACACCCCTGTTTAACACTTTGGTTTATTAGTTCTTTGGTGTCACCTATTCTCTCTACATTGTCTGCTATTATTTTTTGTTTCCCTATACATTGACTTTATCACATTTATTAGATGACTGGAGTATTCCCTTTTTTCCATTTTTTCTCATAGTTTGTTTCTTAGAACATGATCAAATGCTATTCGTAAGCTACCGATATTAAATATGTCGGTAAATTAAATTCACTTCTCCTATATAACTTCTTGCGATATAAATATGCAGTCAGAACAAGGTTGGGAGGAGGCGTTTACAATGCTCTTCGTTCGGAAACATATTGGAATGTTTTTGTCACTCATATGAGTTAAGTCTGCTTGTTTTGCAGTTATGAAAAGTATGATGATATAGGCAAATGGAAGAGCTATAATGTTGTGAAAATTGCTGATATTCCATGTAGTCTATACGTTCCTTCTGAATATGCGTTGAGTACTTCGTAACATTCGTTCGTTACCAAACGAGTTGTTTGATGCATATAATATATTTTGCGTTCACTTGCAGGTACAATGACTATACTCGAAAGCAAATCTCCCGCATATTGCGACCTTCAAAGGCTTAACTGCTACAGCAAATCAGAGACGAGCATTGCACAGCATTGCCTAGTCAGAGCGAACTTGCCTCCCACTATTAAGGCGAACAATTAACACTAGTCAACAAAATTTTTTTGTTAAAAGATAAAGAATGGGTGATTCTTATAGCATTATTTTTCGTGCTGATTTCAAATCTGTTTTCAATTTTATTTATCACCCAGGGTTTTTGAGTATTTATATGAAATGTAATTCAAGCTTTTCTAGTATTGATACCTTGTAACATTTTACCTAAAATCATATTTATGTACCTAAAATGTGTGTGAAATAGATTTTAGGCTATACTTCGCTTGAGAAACATCTCTTTTGAGTGTCCAGCAGTAGTCTGACAGAATATTTGGTCTCCATTTTTCCTGGCAGCGCCTTTCCATTTCAGAAAAATCCTGATGAAAACGTTTCTCATGTTCGTCGCTCACTACCCAAAGGTTTTGAGGAAAGAAAAAATATAATATATTATGTTATGAGAATTCAAGAAGTTATTTTGAGAGATATGATACCCCATCGCGTTATAGTTATGAATCAGCTCGCTGACAAGTTCTCTGTAATCTTTTGATCTGTGGTTCCTAAAAAGTAAGAATTTGTTGAATGATCCTTAGGTTCCCGGCATATCATTGGAACTGGAAAAGGTATATGACGGGATCCTTTAGCCTACCAGTTAATAGAATCACATGGAGCACCACAGATTTCAGGGACCCAGTTCATGTCCTCATCTATTTTGGAATCAAAGAACACTCGTAAGCTCTTTTAACTAGTGTAGTAAAATTCAAAGTTAACTAATCAAAAACGTAACAAAAATTATGTATGTGATTTATACAAGTCTTCGTTTGTTTCATTTTATAAGATGCTTTTACCACACTTAAAATTAGGACAAAGAAAACACAGGTTATGAAACTTGTTTCATGAATATAAATTCCAACTCGGCTGAGAATTAATACTCTCTCTCACATTCTAATGAGGAATAAAATTTATTTTTTATGAATTCTGACTTCACAGGCAACAATGATTGAAAGTTACAGGTCAATCGTTAAACAATAAAATGAAATATTTGAAATATGTAAAGGGCTGTATATAGCAATAAAAATAAATAAAAATTTCTGAAATTACAAAAAAATTGTGGGTGCTAAAAAATTCTGACTTCATTTCTGGAATCAGCAGATGAAATTACTTAAGTAACAGCAGACATTGTACATTTAACAAAATCACTGTTGACCAGTGTTAATTAGCGGCTGGTCATCAATATTGTATTCTAAAATACCGTAGCTTATTAGGTGTTAAGATAATGAAATACGTAAAAAAACATAATTTTGACTCGAATCCTTCCATTAGTACAATAAAATTAGTCTAATAATAAATCACACACATACACGCTGCCGTCCCTAGAACCTCAGGCGGATTGTTACATATTTCTCTCACTTTGTTATAAAGAATAATAATAATAAGTAATAATAATAATAATAATAATAATAATAATAATAATATAGTTAGCTAAAGTATGAATTAATACATTCACAGTAATCAGCATGATGCGAGATTTCTGTCAACGAGTTTTTGTATGGAAGGAATTTAGGCCTACATGCACTAAAAAGGGCAAATTAAGCATGCACGTATGCTCTTAAGTAAAAGGATATGAGCACTGAAAATAACGAAAATGCAGTATACACTCTTAAAATTAAAAAAAGGAAAAACTTGTTTTATTTTAATCAATTTGCTATTATTGATGGGTTTTTTTGTTACACATAAGAATATTGAGTCATAACTTTATTTATTTCTGTTGGAGTTGAATTTTTTCATTTCTGTAGGAGTTACATTTTTTATTATCAGGTAACAAGCTTTTTTCTGCTGTCCACAAAAATGTTTTAAATGACGAGAAGCCCTTTCAACATCACAGGATCAGGAATGTATTTAATTATGGAATGCTTTGCTGATTGCCGCAGAATTGCCTACAATGATTCGGCAACAACAGTGCACCGTCAACTGTCTTCATGTTGTCAAGATTGCAATACCTAAACTGTAATTGTAATGTTTCAATCGCTGCCATTTCTTCAATATTCCACTTTTTTTCGGTTTTGCGTATTGTTAATCTTTGCTTAAATACCAGATTAGCTATAAAAGTGTTTTTATATGTGCATTAACTCTTTAAATATGCCTAACTTATGCACTATAAATCTTGATTGCACATAATTTGCAACGCATTTATATGATGGTAGCATATGATTTGCAACTAAGGAATAAAACGTGCAAATAAGCTAAAATACGCCCTCTAGTTACTACACTTTGTCGAAGATGCAGACATTTATACTGTGTTGTAAGCGATGGAGCTTGCGACAGAAATAACTTGCCTAAAGGTGTCTAACAGATGAAAACGTTTGCTAAATTAAATTATTATAGCTAGTATAGAATAGGTAAAAACAAATTATAAGTTGGAAGTACTATAAATTTGTTTTTGCACGATCGTAATTTTTTGCTGTATTTATAACTATTGTTGTTAGGCCTTGAAAGTTAAGATTTCCACACAGAAACTTATTGGTAGGGAAACCATTCTTCAATACATAAAACTATACTGAAACAGACTCATTACAATACGCTTATTGTTACTTAGTTACCATTACAATTCAGTTTTGCGAAGGCTTTGGAACAATATTGCTCTAAATTTTCAATGCAAACTATATTGTATTTGCAATTTTAAAAATATGATCGTGTAAAAAATGTTGTACAATGCACGTGAGTGAAGTGCATTACAAAATCTCGGAAACTGAAAAACTCGCTCTGCTCATTTTTCAAACTTTTTCTCGATTTTGTAAAAAGTACTTCCCAACTTAATCTATACTAATAATAAATCTGTAGCCGAAATTTTTCTAGTAATTTTCGATTTTCCAAAAATAATTGGTCCTATCATATATAATTAACCACCCTGAAACCGAAAATCGCTTTTTTGAAATTTTTGTTTGTATGTCTGTCTGTCTGTCTGTCTGTATGTTTGTTACCTTTTCACGCGATAATGGCTGAACGGATTTCGATGAAAATTGGAATATAAATTAAGTTCGTTGTAACTTAGATTTTAGACTATATGGCATTCAAAATACATTATTTAAAAGGGGAGTTATAATGGGGCCTGAATTAAATAAATCCAAATATCTCGCTTATTATTGATTTTTGTGAAAAATGTTACATAACAAAAGTTTCTTTAAAAATAATTTGCGTTAAGTTTTATTCCTTGAAAAATTTTGATAGGACTGATATTTAATGAGATAAATGAGTTTTAAAATTAAAATAACTGCCATCTAAGGCCGTGTAATGAATTAAAAAACAAATTACTTCGTCTATAAGGGGCCTTGGACAGCAACAATCGAAAGCTATGAAAGATAGCCTACAGAGAATGTTTCTGTGTTTGTATGAAGTAATATCGGAAGCTAAATTAACCGATTTGTATAATTAATTATTATTTCACCATTGGAAAGTGTAGTTTCTCTAGATGGACATAATGCTATAATGTTATTACAGTAACTTCTGATATAATATAATATAATATGTAATATTATATAATATAATTTAAGTTATTTGAAGGGTTCAGAACCATAGTGGGCCAAGCGCCATTTACTGAATACGTAGAAAACACGGGTTAACCGTTTCTTACCTATAGATACCATATGGCAATAATTAACTTTATAGCATTTATATACTTGTGTGTTACATATGAAGGTAAATTTTGCTGGATAACTTCTATTTCAATACATTTTCATCAATATAGTTTTGTTTCAAATGTTGCCACTCCCGTAACTTGGTCACTGAATTGGTCCTAATACAGCTATTTGTTTCAACATGGATTGCTTGTAAATTTAATTTGGGTTAGAAAGGGTTAAAATTAAGTTATTACCATAATTCAATGGAAACCTATAACAAGTAAAATAAAATATACACATTAAATCTAAATGATGTCAATCTTCATTTAACTATGGTTGCATGTAATAAAAATTAAGAAACATGTTAAAGGAATTGTCATTGCACCAAATGAGTGTCTCTGGACCAAAATGATCGCATTTTAATTATTTGGATGCAATTTAAATTAAGTAACATATTAAACGATTTATTCTTCTATCAAACACGAATGTTCCCTGCCTCAAATGTCCTATTTTAGTTATGTAATTACTTTATATCTATTTCTAACGGGTGCAGCGGAGCGCACGGGTACGGCTAGTATTGTAATATATAGGGAGCGGCAGTGGATATGACGGTTTTTATAGCCCCTGTTGTGGGACACTCAGGACGAATTAAAAGAAAACACATATAATGGAAGTAATCTAGTGCAATGCAATTTATTAATGTCTGATTACTTATTAAAAACTACATTTCGTAAGTAGCCCCCACGGACACGAATACATTCCTGCAATCTGCTATGAAAGTTCTGCATAACTCGCACTAACAAAATAAGTTCGATAGCACTAATTTCGTTTCTTATGTTTTATTTCAGCTGGATGATGGTGCGAGGCTTGTTGCGATACGCTCTACTTTTGAGATAATCCCATAGGAAGTAATCAGCCCACACTGCTCATGGGTCAATGAACTATCTGCGAAACATGTTTCCAGGACGAATAATTTCACGATTTGGAAACATTGCCTGGCCGCCAAGATCTCCTGACCTGACTGCAGGTGATTACTTCCTATGAGATTACCTCAAAAGTAGGGTGTATCGCAACAAGCCTTCCACCATCATCCAGCTGAAACAAAACATAAGAAATAAAATTAGTGCCATCGAACCTGTTTTATTGGGGCGAGTTCTGCAGAATTTTCATAGCAGATTGCAGGAATGTATTCGTTTCCATGAAGGCTACTTACGAAATGTAGTTTTTAAAAAGTAATCAGACATTAATATATTGCATTGCACTATATTACTTCCAGTATATGTGTTTTCTTTTAATTCGTCCTGAGTGTCCCACAACAGGGATATAAAAACCGTCATATCCCACTACCGCACCCTATACTATTACCATTACTATAGCACTTACGTTAAATCATTCAGACTGAAAGGTTAGAATACACCTAATGTTATTATCTAATACTTTTAAACAATTTCATGGAATCCACAATTAAATGTTAACACTTTTTCCCGGAAATCGTTCGCAAAGGAACAAACTGTTGTCTTGGATACTCTTTTGTTCGTCATACTTCTTGAAATCATTATGTGAAAAGGAATGTAATACGTTTCTTTACACACTATATATTCAGAATTCCAATGATTATACCATATATTTCCTGAATAGCGATGTAATTAATATGTATTTGAAAATTTTTGGTTCCAATGAAATAAATTAGGCTACCGATAACTTACTAAGGGACAGGGTATTTCGCCTACTGAACGGCACGCCATCTTGTATTCGTATTAAAAATCATCGGCCACCATTACCAAAGACGACTCATCGCTGAGAATTCCTCAACTTTTATGAGTCCTTAAAATATAATGAAAACAACATACGTACTGTACATACAAGTATACAGGTTTCGACGTGAAGACAGAAACAGAATAGTAAGCAGTCATATCAGTATACTACACCTATAACTATAACCTTGAGCAACTTGCAGGTCGGTCGAGGCTTCCACATACAGCTAGCTATCGCCTTTGATTTACTGTCCCTTGTTTTCTTCATAACACATTAAGTTGTGCTCTCTTTCCGTGACTTTGTATCGCCAATAGGGATTATTCACTTTTAAACAAAATGGTTGAATATAGAGTGAAAAAATTACATGTACCGCTCTCTAGAATTCCCGGATGTCGAAAACCGATTAAGTATATGAAATTAGTATTTATAATAGACTCAACCTTGGCCAAACGGTCACAGCGTTGAATTTTCACGACGGGAACTTCATATCACGGCGATTCCAAATTAAATTTGTCGTGTGCAAAAAGCGATTTTGGATTAGATTTTACGAGGTACTCCCGATTCCCCTCTACAATTTTTATACAGCTAACGCAGTAACGTCCATATAATGACATATGAGAAAAATTATACTACTAACGTGATGTGTCCACCAATTTGCTGATCGATAGTAGGCGCAAAAAATTAACCATCCATAAGAGTTGTTTGTGGATTTTGAGCCAGTGGATGTTACGAACGTAAGCACGCACACACATACACATACAGTGTACATGTAAATTTTACAGTGAATCTTTGTATGGTAGTATAGAAATTCGTTTTCAAATTCAAAACGGAGTCAGTCTCTTTGTATACATTAAATCAAGTTGTAAAATTACAGTTTTTGTCGCGTGGTTAAGGTAGGATAGACAATGTCTACGAAAAATTTGAAACAGAAAAAACTGTTCTGAAGTCTGAGTTAAAATGATTGATTCTCACTTTTACTATGTAAAGTAGTCCACACCTGTGGAGTAACGGTTAGCGCGTCTGACCACGAAACCAGGTGGCCCGGGTTCGATTCCCGGTCGGGGCAAGATGCCTGGTTGAGGTTTTTTTCGAGGTTTTCCCTCAATCCAATATGAGCAAATGCTACATAACTATCGGTGCTGGACCCCGAACTCATATCACCGGCATTATCACCTTCATCTCATTCAGACGCTAAATAACCTGAGATGTTGATAGGCCTATAGCGTCGTAAAATAACTCACCACTACTACTACTACTACTACTACGTAAAGTAAGTAAATCCATGGCGCTACAGCTCTTTGAAGGGCCAAGAGCGACCAGCCGACTGTTGGCCTCACGTCCTCATGGTGAAGCAGAGGTGGACGATCATCCAACCAGAATGGAGGTATCGTGTAGTTAGCACAGTGTTCCCCCCCAGCCGTTATAGCTGGTTTGTGAAGCCGGATTTTCGCTACCTATCGTAGGTCCCCAAGTGCATCACGATGCTGGGTGGGCACCGGTCCTATATACTGGCCGAAATTTCATGAGAAAATTTCATTTGTTTGCCGCATAGATAGTCAACTGAAAATGGCGGCTCCGTTCAAACGTTTTGGTGAAACTGTTTAAGTGTATTAGAGTAGTCTACTTTATTTCTTCTAATCTTTATATACTTTCTTCTAATCGTGTAATAGTCAATTAAATCCCACTCGAGTTTTGATTTCCTCTAGATAACTCTGTCCTTGTTCCACTCGCAGATTTATCGATGAAATCAAAACCTCAAGTGAGATTACTGTTGGTAAAACTTGTAAAAATATATTGGATTTCAACTGATAAGTGGTTTGTCCTTGAAATGCTTTCAGCTGCCCTAAAAACCTTCATCAAACTCCTCTTGTAGTACAGATATCCCTCGCTATACACGAACCCACTTTACACGTTTTCGCTACATTGCGATTTGAAGAAAATAAAATGAATGATTGGCCGGTTGAAATTTCGCAGGATTCTGTATTGTGGTATACCTTATTTTATTTCAAGGAGTGCAGTTCGGTGTTCAAATAAGCCACCGAACTGCACTCCTTGAAATAAAATAAGGTATAGTCTGACCTTGTGCTCTTGCAGCATTGATCAGGTGTCATGTATTCCGTTTCGTAGAAGGTGTTGGAATAGACGCCTGTGTTGTTGGGGTTTTCTTTAAAGTTAAACCAAACTTTACGGAAAAAACACAAATGCTTCCACAAAAATCAAAGGAAAGCTGTAATATTGGCGTATAAATTGCAAGCTATAAAGTGATATGAATGTAATGAGTACACTGTCAACATAGTCAAAGCTACATGAATCTCACAATCAATCTTTAGGACCCAATAAATCAAGCAGATGAAATAAAACGGGGTTGTAAGAGAGCGACGAGAATGACAACTAATATAACATAGGTAGGATATTGATTATGGAGAAATCGGAAAGAATTTTGACCCAGTGGATTGAACATCTAAATCAGCATGCAATTCCACCTTGATTATCCACGCTAAAGCGAGAACATTGATGAACTGAATGCGATAGATCTGTATCCTACCTAAAATGCAATCTCTTGCCGCGCGCGAGTGCTGGTTGGCTTGAACGTTTCACTGGACGAAATGGATTTCATAACCTAAAGCTGACGGACGAAGCTGTAGCAGCCGATGTTGCGACTGGCAAATTTCCTGCACAGTTTCTAGCTGTAATTGAGGAGCGTGGTTATTTGTTTCAGCAGTATTCAATGTTGGTGAAACTGGGTTATTCTGGAAACGTATGCCTACTAGGGATTCTGTCGGTGCGAGGAAAGAGGAGCCGCGGTTTTAAAGCCTGCAAAGACCGCCTCACCAATGCATCTGGAGATCATGTAACCTTGTAACCAAACCACTGATGGTGATGGTTTATCACTCCGAATATTCACGAGCACTGAAGAGTATTATTTATTATTGTCTGTTGTGAGTATCGAATTCGATCTGTATTCGAATCCTACATTTACACGTACCTATCCCGACATAATTAGAAGACATTATGAGTAGGGCCGTGACATCGGTATATTTGTAATAGTTTGAAGGTGAACATACGACGCCGGACAGAATGTAGTCGACGTGTTCCAAGTACAGACAGCGGAAGCGAATTTGACACACGCCTAAGCAAGCACGTTCCATGTTTTGTATAGTCTACGATTATTGCGTTTTATAAAATCGAGACAATACAATCATTGTATATAAGGATTAACATCGGAAAGATCTAAAATGTTGAGATTGAGAATAATTGTTGGAAATCATACTTAAATTGTCACAAATGTGGTAAAACATAAGTCTGAAAATACTTTTTTCTTGAATATTTAGAGTTTTGCATTGGTTTTTTTAGTAGGTTATTTTACGACGCTTTATCAACAGCTCAGGTTATTTAGCGTCTGAATGAAATGAAGGTGATAATGCCAGTGAAATGAGTTCTGGGTCCAGCACCGAAAGTTACCTAGCATTTGCTTATATTGGGTTGAGGGAAAACCCCGGAAAAAACCTCAATCAAGTAACTTGCTCCGACCGGGAATCGAACCCGGGCCACCTGGTTTCGCGGCTAGACGCGCTAGCCGTTACTCCACAGGTGTGGACTGCATTAGTTTTGGAATGCCGAAAACGTATATGGCGTATGATGATATAAGCAAAATGATGATATAAGCAAAGAGGCAAGTGCGATTGTTATTAACTTGATGTAGAAATGGATGATGTGAAATATTTTACATATGCGCCCTTAGTTTCAGCCGATGTAAAACGCAGGTTTTCCGCATACAAGGTTATTCGAGTACTATCCGACACGCGGTCATTTCCATTTGAAACTTTTAAAATCGAATGTTGTTGTTTATTGCAGCAGAAATCGAAACCAGGCAAACAACATGCAAGAAAAATGAGGTACGGAATAGATGTGATAAATAGATGCAACAGTTAAATATAGGGAAAGCAAAATTGTGCGCCATATACGTTTTCGGCATTCTAAAACTGTAAAGCAAAACTCTAAATAATAATAATAATGAAAAAAAAAAAAAAAACATCTTTTCGGGCTTACGTTTTACCACATTTGTGACAATTTAAGTATGATTTCTCAACCTCACCAGCATTTTAGACCTTTCCGATATTAACCCTTATATACAATAATTGTATTGTTTTGATTTTGTGATATGCAATAATCATATACAAAACATAGAACGTGCTTGCTTAGGCGTGTGTCAAATTCGTTTCTGCTGCCTGTACTTGCAATGCCGACTACATTCCGTCCGGCGTCGTATATTCACCTCAGACTAATACAAATATACCGATGTCACGGCCCTAATTATGAGAAGTTAAATGTGTGCTTTAAATTTCTATTACTTCTGGATAATGAAGCAGGACATCCTCCAAGCATCCTCACCAAACACTACATCTCTTTATTGAAATTATGGCCCAGGGTGTTATTGTAAATTTCAAGAGTTATTTATCTTCGCAGAATTTTTATTCAGCTAGTTAATGTTACGATGGTGAAGATGGAATTTCTGAAAAAAAAAAAAAAAAAAATAACATCTTCATAAAAAAAGAATTTCACATTGAATATGCATGGGCGGAAGGTAAACAGTCCTATACAGAGTTTGGAAGGTTTGTCTGGAAGTTTTTGATTCTCATGATTTGACCCCAGATATGCTCTTTTTAATTCAAGACATGACATTGTCTTTATAATAAAATGGTGAGTACTTGGCTGTGTTATCGCCAGAGCTGCGATGAAATCTACCTAGACAGGATATCAGTGTGCGTAGGACTCGTGGTAGCAAGCAAAGCCGGAGGAGGGTTATAGCGGTGGGTAGATGGAAGTATACACTGTACAATAAAAAAGGAGCATCTTCTGCTGACCTCTGAAAAAGAACTGAAGAAGACACCAGTGAATTACTTTGTGTGGAGTGTGACATTGTATTGGGGCAGAAACATGGACATTACGACGAAATGAAGAGAAACGAATAGGAGCATTTGAAATGTGGATATGGAGAAGAATGGAGCGTGTGAAGTAGACAGACAGAATAAGAAATGAAGTTGTGCTTGAGAAACATTAGTTTAAGCGAATTGCTCAATATCTTGATAGACATTAGTTCCTCTTGAAAGTATGTATTCTTGCTTTGGAAGTAGGCACTTGGTGTACTATGTTCGTGTTTTTGTTCGTGGCTAGTAAAATTGCGTTAATACTCCACGGAAAAACTTACGTAACTGAAGCTGTTGCACTTGTAACCATTAAACCTTCAACGTAACGGGACTTAAGTCGAGATTCTTGAGCCGTTATAAAGAAAGCCACTCTACATAAATAGGTGACCTATATCATACAATCGGGCGCCGTCCTTTGCGGTCTAGTGGGGTCCACTCTTACCATCGGTTCCAAAGTTCGCAGGTTTAAATCCTTACGTAGCGGTAGATTTTTCTGAGTGGCAACTTCTGTAGAATGTAGGAAGGTTGGTACGTTTAACCAATGGTCCCGGGTTCGATGCCCGGCCTCGGAACAATTTTTCCCTCGAAATTATTCAAATCAACTTTACAGTGAGTTATACCTGAAAGCTTGATTTGCACAATAGAAAAGAAATTGGCTGGGTCATTGGTTGAGAAGAAACTTCCTTCTGAAGGATGCTCTGGCGGGAATCGTGAACGGGAGAAGAGTTCGGGGTAGAAGTAGATATCGGATGATAGACGACATTAAGATAGATGGATCATATGAGTAAACAAAGTGGAAGGCAGAAAATAGGAACGACTGGAGAATGCTAGGTTTGCAGTGAAAGACCTACCCTTGGGCAGAACACTATGATGGTTATCTAGTGTTTGAACGATATGAAGGTGATAATGCTAGCGAAATGAGTCAGGGTCCAGCCCCGAAAGTTACCCAGCATTTGCTCGTAATGGGTTGAGGGAATCCACATATTTTCAATAACCTCTTTCTGGATACCGGGATTCCGCCTCCGTATCCTTTCAACACACTACCGTTAGCCAAAAACTTACCACATCACTCCTTGATAGTCTTAAATGTGGGCGGGTCCTTATTGTACTCACGTCTAAAGTTTTTTTGCACTTGAATAACTGATTTTGTCTCAGCATAACGCTCGCTAAGAGCCATTTTATAAATGATTCATTGTTGCAGTGTTACTACTGTTCTAGCATGTACTACGAAATTGCTACATACAGTAGAACCTCTATTATCCCTGGTAATGAAGAGAGTGAACTGAACGATTAATCGAAAAAATAGGAAAATCCGTACCATAAAATATTTTCGTAAATGAAGTGAATAATAGGCCTACTTGGAAGTTTCGTAATTTCCTCCGTAGTCTTATGTTTAATACGCTAGATAGTGGATCAGAAGTTCACTCATTTAAGTTCGGTTGCCAAGGACGTGTTTTTAAGCAGCAAGGAAACTCCTTGTAATGGCTGTAAGCGGATAGATAGGAATAGTAGAGGTCTCATGTTGTAGATTTACATACATACTCTATACACTTTATCCTTAATTTTTATTAAATCGCGCACAGTTGTAACATGGGTCTCGTATTCTGATGGCAGATGAGCCACAGTTTCTCTTTCCCCAAATCATTAAATTATATGCATTTTTCGATACTTATCAGAAAAGTTTTCTTTTGACATTAATGGAATACATTTTATATAGAAGTTGTACAGCATGGAAACTCGAACAGTAGACCGAACTGGAAGTGTAAAGGCTTGTAATAACTCTCTCTAGGAAAAAAAAGGTATTAATATAACGTACAGTAGTATTTAATATGTTTCTGTAGGGGAAAAAAAAAAGATTGAGCGAAAGACTGTCGGATAATCCGTCAATCGGTTAATAGGATGTTGGATAATCGGGGTTCTACTGTAAAATTTTTGAGTATGGACAAAACGAGATGCCCCGACGCTTAGCAGCATAAAGGGCTACTGAAGAAGAAAAAGAAGAAGAAGAAGAAGAAGAAGAAGAAATTTTTTGAGTCTGCGATTATTTTCCGACCAGAATCACAGCTATAAGTTACATCCTGACATTAAATTAAAAATAAACTTTCAGATATTGGAGGTTCAAAGTAGACACCCTGTGCTTATACTGTTGTGACCCATCTACCAATAAAAAAGGTAAAAAGGTATCCCCGTAACATGCCATGAAGGCTCTTGGGGGCATGGAGGTAGAGCCCCATGCTTTCCATGACCTCGGCACTAGAATGAGGTGGTGTGGTCGCCACCACGCTCTGACCGCCTTTTACCCCCGGGAAAGAACCGGGACTCAATTTTATAGGAGGCTGAGTGAACCTCGGGGCCGTTCTAAAAGTTTGGCAACTAGAAAAAATCCTGTCACCACCTGGGATCGAACCCCGGACCTTTCCTACTGACTTTAAAAATAGTTGTGAACTTCTCTCTCTCTTCTTAATAATTGGATATTCGAAATGTGTGTGCAGGTCAAATTCCTTATAAAAAAAGTTTTTCAGTTGAAGAAATACATATGTCTATGAACTTAACCGTACACAATTAACAGGCATTTATTGTAAATATGTGACTATTTAATGTTCATAATAGACAAATATGTACTACATTGTATTGAATTCAGAGTTGTGCTTAAACCCCTAGCCGCTTGTAAACATGGTTGGTTGTTCCACTGTATTATCTCGTGCAGCTGGTGACAGATTCCTGGGCGGACTTCACAGATAACCCGCGCCCCTCCTTGCACCCCACATCGTCACTTGCCTGTATATTGATTGCGCGGCCTGCGTTTTATCATGGGGGCATTTGTTTCCATTCAGGCGCATTGTGCGTCGGCTAGATGCCGGGATGATGTGATGTAAGAAAATAACTGTTTACAAGTTGACATTTCAACGGTAACTCATTCGTTTCTAACAAGCCTCCGCTATTGTTCAAGTGGTGAAAAGTATTCGTCAACAAATCCTAAGGCCTTCGGTTCAATCCCCTTGAGGGAAGTGAAGATTTATTTCCCACAAAATCTGAGTCATATGTTGTTTCTCTCGAGCCATGACGAAGGAGTCCTTCTACTTAAAAATGTGTTTTCCTCTTTTTATAAGGAAGAAGGGATCGAAGGCTAGAACCACAGTCTAGTATATACAGTCACGAAGCTCAATACGTAATAAATATGCATCCATAGATAGTTGCTAACCACTAGGATCGCTACTATCGCCTCATTACAGACAATGCGAAATAGTACGTGCACAGTCTATTGTTCCTAGTACCCTCACAACTCAAGCTTCGTGATTGTATATAGTAGACTGTGGCTAGAACTGCAGCCCGAGGCTTATTGTGCTTCACCTCTCCTTTTCTTTGTGAGCATGCGCCCTTTCACCCCCCGAGTAGGATACTACGTCTCCTCAGACTGATATCATCTGTACGCTGCACCATTTTGGTACATTCTGTTGAATTATTGTGAATATTGAAATGGAGAGTTACGGTGGAATGGTGGAAGGAAACGGGAGGACCCTGAATAAACCCCTCAGAAACCTTGACTTTATCCACCATACATCTGATTCCGCCATCGCCGGATTTGAACCGGGTTCGCAGTCATGGTAAGACAGTGTTCTGCCAAGGCTGCTATGAATGTCTAGTGTTAACGTCAGATATCTCGCGGATGTAATCGAAACGGGCCGTAGTGTCCAATACGTGATTAATTAAATGAAAATACGAGGACAGTATATTTTATCTACTGGAAAATTTTGTTTTCATAATTTTTTAATAATTATACTGACTAAAAAGCTCAACAATGGATGGTTTCATTGAAATAAAACGTTAATGAGGAGGATAGTATGTTTTAACACTACATACTTTCCACAAATGTAACAAAATTCACTATTATTAGATTTTCTCAGACATTTCCACGTAGACATTGCAATACTTCAACTAAAGCTTCAACATCAGTAGAGAAATAAACACAGAAGAACCTAAGACAACACATTGAATCTGAGATCAACAGCAATGCTTTCAAGATGAGATATTGACACGTACCATGAGCAATTGTGCTAGCTAAAGATCTAAAGAACCATACTGCAAAAATTTCCTCCCAGTAACTTAATTCCCTCCTGACTTATAATGCTCTCACAATCAGTATACTATTCTCCAATCAGGAGATTAACCGTGAAAGGAACATGCTTACTATTGCGTCATCTATTGGAGCGAAGTAGATAGATAATATTACCGTTATAACCTCAGTTTAAAAAACATGCGCTCTCCTGCATATGTTATTTCCTGTATAGAGAGTTTAAAAGACCAGAAAATTAACCGTGATTTAATTTTGTAACTAGGGTAGTATAAATAACTTATATGTGTATCAGTGTTGTATGTGCTTTGAGAGTTAGCCAGTAGAGGTGCGTGTACCCACGTGTGTGACCTTATGATATCAACATTCATTCATAGCATAACTCCGCTGCGTCTCATTCCCCTGAGACTTTCTCCTGGTTGGAGTACAGTACCTAAAGCTTGTGAAGTAAACTTAATTTTGTCGTGAAGAAACTATACGTAATAGAAAAAGCTAAGAACATTTTTGAAAAAAAAAAAAAAAACAAAAAAAAAAAACAAAACAAAACAAAACAAAACAAATGGTAGGCTATAATACAATTATGGAGAGAATGAAATAATTTCGTTATACTGAAATTTCGTTCAACTGAATAAATACAACATAATAAAACATTCAAGTCATGCAATAAAATAATAATAATAATGAATTTGAAAGTGTAGATGCACTGATGGTATATTTCTTTGCTATATCGGACTTCTGGCATTCGTCTACATCTTATTTTTTTAATACTCTTTAAAAGGAAACTATTTACGTCTTGCTTCGTTATTATGTTGATTGACATGCTTTACCTAACGATACTCTCTGCGCACGGAAATTATGGTCTGTCAAATTCTTTTGAAACAACAAGTAAGCTTACAGTTCTCTTCGTTTTAAAAGAACAAACGAAGCAAGCGTAAGTTTATCTCACAAGACATAGAGTGTAATGTGGCTACAAAAGTCTAAAACTCTCTTCTAACAGCATCTAGTTTAGTCTTTTTCAGTACATGATTGAATCATAAAAGGTCAATACACATAGACATGCAGTACATAAGCCGACTTGTGCTGCATTGGTAAGATTCCATTTGTGACAAAAGATATGCTTTTGGCGTGATGGGGATTACGAAGGTTTTCATTCGACTGTAGTATAAGAAAGAATTTCATAGGCTGCTGAATTCTATATCTGATTGTGATTTATAAGAGGGCATTTTAAATCTTAAGCTATACATCTGAATTGCACGTCACCTCTTTAAATCCTGTGAATATAGTATCATTTTTCTGTAAGAATTTATCAGAAAATGCCAAACTATAGTTTTGAGTGTGTATAGGCCTATATATATATATATATATATATATATATATATATATATATATATATATATATATATAGTTTTCAATATTATAACTTTTATATGAATTTCATTGTGAATCAAGACTTTATGTATAATGTATCAGTTTATTATATACATACACATTACATACTGGGTGTGTCATTTTGACGTGGTTCATCCATTCAGCGGCTTCACGTGGCAGACTGAGTTAATGTTCTTAGTGCGGGAAGGTCAAACTACATCACACACATGCGGCCTATTCTTAGTGAGTCTGGGTCATTCAACCATTATAATAAGGCCTGCATGTAGTATTTATTTAAAAAGTATATAATATGGCTAGTTTAGGTTTTCTTTAGAGCATATATTAGGTGGGAATTTCTCATTTTTCCGCGCATAGAGCTGCATTGTTGTTGAACATGAAATACAAAATTAATATGAGACCATGAGCTACAACCGGACAATGCTTGAAAAAGGCGTACTTTTTGTGACTGGATTGTGAATAACGAGTATCATGGATAAATATACCCATGTCTTGTCTTCTTCTTCCTCTTCTTCTTCTTCTTCTTCTTCTTCTTCTTCGTCCCATCATATCCAGGACTACTTAAATACGCAGAATTACCGCTACTAGTTTACTGAGGTTCCCTTACATCAGTGAATTTGAAACGTATATAAAACGTCATTAATAGAATTTGGAGTAATTTCAATGTTCCTTTGATATTTCATAGCAACATCGGGCTTTAAATGCAGGTTTATCAAAACTTTAAATTTTGAGTTATTTCCCTTTTGAACTGGCCCGTCGATTTGCCGACCTACGGAAAGAGAAAGGTGATGTAAGGTGTGCCATGAGCAGATAAAGAATTGTCGGAACATCTTTTTATTCAAGAAACTATTAATGGAGATAGATATTGAATCTGGGTTTATATATCTATCTTTTGCAATATGATAACTTCTATTACCGCTCATAATTACAATAATAAATCAATTACGTATTCCAGGACAGACACATTAGTGCTAATCTGTGTCTCCTTCGAACAACAAGTAACTATATAATTTCATTGGACATAAGTACTTGTGTTTTCGTATCTTTGGAATTTATTGAAAGATAAGTGTACAGGATAATGTCACTCACCTTAGTATATTTTAAGCGTGATACCCTTCAGGAGACTGCTTCTATTTCTTGACAGAAACTTGAGCGAGGCGAGTGCTGGAAACATGTTTAGGAAATAATAGAAAGTTATTGAAATGGTCAGTGGGTTGTTTCAGCATTTTCTTGGTTAAGTTGAGTACAATACATAACAATATTACCAAAGTCAACTGGGACCACCGCGCGAGCGGAAAATGTTAATGAGACATTCCATATTTACGAGCTATAAATTTTTTTTCTAATATCAAAGGTGTCCAACTGACCAAAATTTACTCTACGCGTACAAACACGCAAAAAAATTGTACTTACTAAAATGTGTACTAATCTTTGTTGTGGATGAGTAATGTGTTTCATCAGACAAGGTTGCAAGTGGGGTTTTTTCGTTCTATCTCCATTCCATAGGCTTGCAAAGTATTTCTCGATCGCCGTGCGGCAGTGCCCGGAGGAGGTTCGGTTAAAAACGAGCAGAGTTACTTATTTCGAAATTTAGATACACAGCGAATCTTAGCGTAGTCAGGTGGTGTGGGTTACAAATGCGCCTAGCAGGAGGGTTGTCATAAAATATCTAATGGATCGTCGCATTGCTGGGTCGTAATGATCCCTCTCCAATAGCATCAGTACATATCAGCAACATATGCACCATAAACTCCATTGTGGTTCACCCGGTAGAGCTTATATTAATACCTACAAACCTAGCAGAACCGGATTCGATTCACGGCAAGGGAATGGAATTCTATCTCCATCTCATTGGTATTTGATGTGTCTCTCTATATTATGTCTTAAGCAGCGGCCTTATGTCATGGAACTCCACCGCATACGAGTTATTTAAGCATCATTCATTCATTGGGAGTTTTCTGACCAAGAGCAGGTCTTTCACTGCAAACCCAGTATTCTCCAATCTTTTCTATTTTCCGCCTTCCTCTTAATCTCCGCATACGATTAATATGTAGGGTATTTCAAAAGTCACTTTAAACATTAAACCGCTATAAATGTTATAATATTTGATGTAGGGGAAAAAACAAAAACATCAGAGTGTTGGGCAAACAACGGGGTTTACAAACCATTGGGAAGATGTCCGACGTTTTCTTGTTCAACGTACAGCATTCTGTCTGCGACACTATGCACAGCATTTTGCAGAAAATGTCTTGAAATATTGGCAATTTCTTGCGAGATGGCATCTTTCAGTTGCAGTAGGATTGTTGGATGTGTCAGGAAAACTCGTTCTTTAAGGTAACCCCACAACCAAAAGTCGGCCGGATTGAAATCTGGAGATCGCGGAGACCACATTGTTGGAAAGTGCCTACTGATGACACGATCGCCAAACATCTGCGTAATTAATTGTTTGCAGGGATAAAGATGTGGGGTGGAGCGCCATCTTGCATGAAGATTATGTTTTCCATATCGTGATTCCTCAGTCTAGGAATGACGAAGTTCTGTAACATGCTGTAATAGCGCTCCCCGTTTACTGTAACAGTCTGTCTTATTCCATTATTGTTCACACCTGTGGAGTAACGGTTAGCGCTTCTGGCCGGAAAACCAGGTGATCCGGGTTCGATTCCCCGTCGGGGCAAGTTACCTGCATGAGGTTTTTTCCGGGGTTTTCCCTCAACCCAATATAAGCAAATGTTGGGTAACTTTCAGTGTTGGACTCCGGACTCAATTCACTGGCATTATCAGCTTCATCTCATTTAGACGCTAAATAACCTAAGATGTTGATAAAGCGTCGTAAAATAACGAACTTAAAATTAATGGTGAAGTTAACACGCGTAATTGAGGTTCGTTTTCCGACCAAAGTCATCAGTAGGCACTTTCCAACAATGTGACCTCCGCGATCTCCAGATTCAATCCGGCCGACTTTTGGTTCTGGGGTTACCTTAAAGAACGAATTTTCCTGACACATCCAACAACCCTACTGCAACTGAAAGATGCCATCTCGCAAGAAAATGCCAATATTTCAAGACATTATCTGCACAATGCTGTGCATAGTGTCGCAGACAGAATGCTGTATGTTGAACAAGAGAACGGCGGACATCTTCCCAATGTTTTGTAAACCCCGTTGTTTGCCGAACACTGTGATGTTTTTGTTATTCCCCATCTCAAATATTATAATATTTATAGCGGTTTAATGTTTGAACTGACTTTTGAAATATCCTAAATTTTAATGTTGTCCATCATCTTAAGTATCAAGCATTAAAATAAAAAAATCCTAACAGTTGGCATGTAGTAATTTTTCTGAACTTCGAAAGGCGAACATGGGTAAAATTATGCAGTTTCATTAGAAATAGAAAACTAGGCCTATTCTTATAAAATATGTTACATAATTAATGAAATCATATGCACAATTAAGTACGTGCTTGTAAAATCGTCCATCAAGATGTAATTGTGAAAGAATGTCACTTTCGAGGGTATTCCGTAATATAGATATATTCCCAGCACTAAACTAACAAGGAAGACACACTAAGTGATAATGGATTTTCACAACGATTGTTCCTCCATACGTTCCATTTGAAATAAGAAACCTTCCTATAAATTTCTACATCCGGTAAGGGCCTAGTTTTCGAGATAAGATTTGTTTGTTTGTTTGTTTGTTTTTTTTTTTTTTGTTTTTTTTTTTTTTTTTTCAAATTTTTGAGTCCAAAGCTATAACAGCTAACAGTGCTATGTGCTAGACATATCAGGCAATAAATCTTTAGCTGCATACCATACTGTCAAAATCTCCTTAAATAATGTAAGTTATGAAAATGACATACCAGATTACATAATAATAGACTATTCTTGAAATTGACTTTAGAATAGACTATGAAGAAATGATAAGGAGATGTAATCATACCTGAAATTACTCAATGTACTGATCACAGTAGTGGAAATCGTAAAAATGCTCAATGCAGGGTGTCCCATTTACCTTGTACACATATAACTTTTTGTTTGGATAGGTATTGGAATTTTTGTTTTTGAGAGTATGTTAGAACGAGGGGCTAATATGAGTGTAGAGATTTGGTGCATGTAACTACATTATGGTACAAGGTACACGTGACGTCATCAATTTTTCAAATAGCACTACATACTTTAATCATGTTACATTGATTATACACATTAAGACGAGTTCAAAAATGTATCACAATGTCACTTTCCCAATCAATAACAACAAAATGCAAAATGAATGCCATCAGAATGTGCCGTTTGTTGTGGTACCCCATTCATTTTGTGCATTAATTTACACAAAGCGAAAGATGACTGACGTCCGTACACGTCGTGTTGTGTGTTTGTTGTCATAACATGTAAACAAACCACAACAACTGTCGACACCATAATCCACAGTGGCCTGCACGTTCTCCGAACCTGTCGCCACTCGACTTCTTCCTGTGAGGAACTGTAAAGGACAGTGTGTACAGAACATTCTGACAACACCAGACGACATGCAGTAACGCATTCGACAGGTTTGTGTGTCCATTCAGCCAGCAACATGTCGGGCAATCGTATGGTCTTTCGGGGAACCCCTTCGAATGTGCATTAATGTGAATGGTCACCATTTGGAACATCATCTGTGACTCTCAAAGGATAACATTATCACATTGGAAGTACGTTTTTGTTTCGTTTTGTTGTTATTGATTAGGAAAGTCACATTGTGATGCATTTTTGAATTCGTCTTAATGTGTGTATTCAATGTAACATGATTGAGGTATATAGTGCTATTTAAAAAATTGATGGCGTCACGTGTACCTTGTACCATAATGTAGTTACATGCACCAAATCTCCACACTCATGTTAGCTCCTCGTTCTAACATAACTCTCAAAAACAAAAATTCCAATACCTATACAAACAAAAAAGTTATAATGTAATGCACAAGATAAATGGGACACTCTGTATAGCTACAGTAGAAATTTGCATCACGAACATACCAGAAAAATAAGTTCTTCACAGTCAGCTTTAGAGCAGTTTTTTTCTACGTCAACGTGAAAATAGAATTCTACAGGAGTGACGAATTTATCAGGTTTGTTGTAAAGGTACCCAGCTTTATGCCAGCCATAAGTTATTTAAACATATTCATATATCTAAGAAATGAAAACTGGTTATATGATAAGGACTGTAATTTTATCATATCTCTCTGATGCAATATAATAGCTATTCGTGCCAAATAACAAAATACTATCAGAGAAATTCCGAATTAAATTTTTCCAAAACCTAAAGTCATAAACGTGAAGAGGCTAAACAATCGATGTTGTGTGTTTTGGAATTGTTAACACTTCCACCGTTTTACCTTCTGGAGTTATTCTTTCTATAGCCTGTCTACCTCGGTAACTGGTACACGAGTCTACCAAAAAAATGCTATATGATCACGATAGATGGAAAGTAGGCCTATATATTGTACTTCTTGAAACAACTTGAAGAAGTGAGTTTTCATAAGCTTCCCTGATTTTGAAGTCAATGCATAAACGTATGGGGCCTTAAACATTTTCTTCTTCACGATGACAATGGAGATAATAATATAAGACTTATTTGAGTGTCAAGCAATTATTTTGAAAAATCATATCTCGAAGGCTAGGCCTTCTCCGGATGTAGATATTTATAGGAAGATTTATTTCAGATGGAACGTGGGGGGGGGGGGGGGAATCGTTGTGAAAATCCATTATCACTTGGTGAACCTTCCTTGTAAGTTGAAATTTGTTTGAAATTAAACTGATTGGAAAATAGGTATTGCATGGTACAAGACAGGCCACTTAATATAGACATTGAGATAAGAGCGATTAGATGGTGGAATTTTATATTTCGTCGTGACTGTACCATTGTGCATAGATCTGAAGCAAGATGGCTGCCAGACACTTTCACCGTGTGCGTTTTATAATATGGGATTTCTATTTCACGTCGCCACCGTCGCTGTCCTCTTCTCCTCCCGCTCCCCAACGCCCCTCCCACGGCTGGTTTCCCTTCTCTTTTGTGGCTTCAAATCGTTTCTGTGACGTCAGGCACTGGCGAGTCGTGATCGGTATTTACATGCAGCTCAATGTCCTCACTCTAGAGAAGCATAAATGTTCAGCAACAGGTTTCGAACTCAGAGCTCTGAATTTAACGTAACAGCGTTGTTCAAGATCACATCTTACTAATATTGCTGTATTAATGTGGTGGTGATAAATCTTGAAGGTCCTGAAATAAGGATGAGGTGAAAATATCATGCATATGGAACGTCACAACAAAAGCATTTAGGGTTGCCAAGTGTCTCGTGTTGTACGCAATATCCCTTACTTGAGGCCTCAAAAACTTGTCTCTTATGAAATCCAAAAATCCTGTATTTACGGACATAGTGTCATAAACGGTCAAGTTTTTTCGTTCCTCTGCTATTCTTTTCCCTGTTTGTACGGATATCGTGTTGTACATTAATTATGATAAGAAAGGGTCATTGTTTTGTTTATTAACACCATTGTCTTTAGAAACCTGACAACGAAACAAATTTAAACATCTAGCTGCTCCATTTTCAGTTGAAAATATTTTTACTCCCAACCAATAGGTGTGCATGAGTATTATTGTTGTTGGATTGTGTGTAGTAGGTCTGTCTGTAAAGACGCGAAAATTAGTCGAACTAAACGGGCGTTCTCTTCCTCATGAAACAAATGGGACGTGGTGCATTTAGAAAAAATTGAACGTGATTTATTATTTTTATAAACAAAACCTTTGCAATTACTTTCGTACCAATCTGATAATTAATGTCCCTTCTACATTTTTTGAATGCAAATAAACTAATGGTTAGTAATATAACAGCTTCATTGGTGTAAGACTAGGGTATTTTTCCCCTTATACTGTGCTTTAACGTGCAAGTAGGTAATAGCTCTGAAGTGAGAATGCGCTCACTGATTTCTTTCTCTCTTAGGAGTTCCTCTATTCTCCTCGAGTTAGCATATATGTTGCAATATTGTCCCTTAATTTCATTATGGGAAACATGGCAATCTTGCACCCATGATTATCGGTTCATTCTATAAAATAACACTCGCTGTTCACTTAAAATTTTTACAGAAATTTATACCAGAGAAAAAGAGCATCACAAAATTTCAGAAAAGTAGTCTCATGGAAACTGCGCATATACTAGAAAAAGTCTGGGATGGAAAATAATTAGTATTTCTTGGAAGCTGGACTTACAGTATATGCAGTAAGCGTAATAACAAGTATGCTTTATATTCATGTAATTCTTTTAGTGGCTTATTTTAGGACGCTGCATCAACTACTGGGTTATTTCGCGTCGTTAGGATTCATGATGGCGAGATGAGGCCAGCGATTCGCTATTTGATTACCTGACAATCAGGGTAAACCTCTGAAGAAACTCAACCGATCCCAACGGGAATCGAAACCACTTCCGACTGTCATGGAAATATTTTTTTTCTTTAATTTATTTATTGTCGCTTTAACTTATAACAAAATTCATATCGCGACACAAACTTATTTTAACAATAATATAACATTTAACAAGTTAAAGCAGCGCAGTTGGTATAGCGCTGGTCTTCTATGCTCGAGGTTGCGGGTTCGATCCCGGCCCAGGTCAATAGCATTTAAGTGTATTTATATGTGACAGGCTAATGTCAGTAGATTTACTGGCATGTAAAAGAACTCCTGCGGGACAAAATTCCGGCACACCGGCAACGCTGATATAACCTCTGCAGTTGCGAACGTCGTTAAATAAACCGTAATTTAATTTTTAACAAGTTAATTCAAGCTATATCGATGGGGATTTTTAGTTGTAATTGATTATATTGAGAACAGTCGTGAATGTTGTAGTTCACAGAAAGAATTTCACTGCAAGTGTTACAAACTGGGGGAGGTTTCTTCTTTAGTAAATAACCATGTGTGAGTTTGGTATGTCCAATACGTAATCGATTGATGAGAACGTGATTCCTTCGTGATAAACACAGTTGGATAGGATAAACTGGAAGCAGTTCTAATATCCCTGAGTTTACTAGTAGATGTTTGAAACCAATTGGAGTACCATAGATCATTTAAATTTTTTTTAAAGATGAGTGGCTATATCATTATTCCAAGTGTCAATGTCCGTATCCTGTATAGGAAGACGAATTGCTTCTTGCTGCCATATCTGCATGTTCATTTCCATGCAGACCTTGATGAGAAGGAATTCAGATCATGATAATTTGCTTTGATTGATTGTAGATCTCAGTGTAATAATGTTGAATTTCGTTGATCAGTGGAGATTTAGAGAATGGGCTATGCAAGGCTTTTATAGCAGATTGAGAATCTGTAATGTCAACCTAAATCTAACCTTATCTAAAATCTAGTGTCATAGTTTCTAAAGATCTAATCTTATCTAAAATCGAATGTTATCAGTCTAAAAATCTAATCTTATCTAAAAATCAAATCTTATCTAATGTGTTTATCTGTGTAATCTGTCTAATTGTTTGTCAAACTACTCTGTACTTAACTATCTATGCCCATGTGTGTACCTGTCTTTGTCCCTCTTGTCTGCCAAGTCTTTCTTTTATGTCTGTCCGACTATCTAACATCTTCAAATGAGGCGACTTCTATATTTGAGTGAAATTTGCTTGCGTTTTTTCCTGTATTCTCATCACATAACTATCCTGGATAATTACTTGTAATTATTGGCATTCTTTTGGAGGTTAACAGGTTTAGAGTTTGTGAAGATCGCATTCTATAGTTTGCTCTAATTACAGTCACGAGTTGTTTCTTTATCTGTTGGAACATATTGCTGATGAATACATTGCATTTGTCTGATCAGCAAATCTTCAAGTGTTTTGCATGACGCGAAGCGTTAATAGCAACTATAAGAAATCCAGTGGGTATTATTTTTCCGTTGCCTAGGGGTCTATAGGTATTGTAGAGAGTTAGTAATCAATGTGCGCTAAAAATTATCCGAAAATGAGATCAGTTCATGTATATTCATGGAATATCTCACCAAATAAACTTGAAGTACGTCCCTCATCCTCCTACAGTCCGGAATGGGAACCATATGGTTTTCTTCTGTGTCCAAAGTTGAAAAAATGCGCTCGTTACCTTCAGAATAAGTGGTGAAGGCTGTGGAGGCGATTCTGAAGACCCCAATAAAAATGTTTCCAGCACGTCTTTTGAACTCGGGAGAAGCGCTGAGATTACTATGGGAATGAGTATCAAAATTTGAAAGATAAAAGTATCATGCTCAAATCGTGCCCAAAATAATCATGATGACTATGTACTGGAGCGCTTTGCGGCATAATAAAGAAATCCTTACTCTGAAGTCTGATCTAAGTATAGTCAGTATTATTCGAGGCCATTTATTTCGTTGTTAGACACAATTAATGCGGAATATTCAAATATTCCTGTATTGTTCTCGCCAAGCTTAGACTACCTCACTCACACCACTTGCACTCTGCTGACTCATGTCTTACCCAAAACATAATAAATCATACCGTGCGTGCCTGTTAGTTATGCAGCGTTGTCACATTATGACTGTGAATTAGCCCAGCTGCTGGGCTGAGGCAAGTGCGTTTTTTTAAACAGAGAAGTTAGTAGCTATCTCTTGCGGCAAGATAAGCTGACCTCTCTACTCGGGCTGAGGCCGTCTATGTTTGGCAACGCTGTTATAAAGCAATTCAGTTATCGGACGCGGCCAACTGCATAACATAAACCTCGAGAGCATGTTGATGCGACTTCTTTTGACTTCTTTCCTCTGAGCTATGGTCGTCTAAGTTTTGCGAGTACAATATGTTTTGAAATCCATTGGATGAGTGAGTGTACGAAAAATGTCTCTTGCATTTTTTCGCTCTAAGAAAAGAAATTCGTTATTTCTTAAGAATGAGAATCTAAGTAAAGAAGACCAAAGTGAGCTGCGCGGCATGAGTTCTTACGTTCAGTTCCATTTTTTACTCACATAATGTCATATGAACGCACTGATGAATATAAAGATAACACACAACATTTTCCTATCATTTCAACATAATATAGGAAGATTACATAGGAAACCTCAGCTGTTTGAATATGACTCGAGTAAAGAGAGGTAGGCTATTACTGCTAATTTTTAATCGTGTCGGGAACTGAAGGAAGAATATAAACTAGGTTTTACAGACTTGAAACACGTTAACGGAAGTTTCTTAGTTATTTCAACGAAGATTGTAATCTTAACAACAAATATATGGGCGCTGGTATGAACCGGCTGTTTCCAGACTTTGAAATGGAGTTATTTTAACTTAAATTGTATCAATATTTCCTAACAAAAACATACGAAAGCTTCTGGATGATGTTATCAGAAGGGCTGTGTCTTAATCTCTCTCAAGGAGGGTTACCATATATTGTGAGTGAAGAGGATTTTTTCAGCAGTAAATTAAATGAATTGACACACGTTGCGTTTCTGCATCAGCATGTGTGTTTATTCCTAATTAAAACTTTGAACTAGGTTATCTTTGCAGTAACTGTTGACAATTTAAGACAGAGTCAAATCATTGTTTTTTTTTCCCTCTCCAAAATTGGGCGGTCGAATGATATTTATCAGATGAAACCTATTTTATGTGACAGCTTTGGAATTCCTCTTCTGAGATATGAGTAAGTCTGTCCACAAGACATATACATCTAAAGTTGTATTGGAAAATTAAAATATTCTTATCAGAACTGGAAACAACCTATTTCTTTCTTTAAACCACTGTGTCTAGTGTAGATAAGATAAAATACCCTCTCAGCATTACCGCTGTACGCTGGAATAATGAATAACAAAATAAAACTGGACAAGTTTCAACAAGTCATGATGATTAATGCCATTGTTGCCTGTACTGAAATAGCGAGCCCTTTAAATGTGCTAGCAGAGAACAGAACTAAACATTGGACTCGATTTCTTTCACAAATTGTTGAAGATGGCAAAAATCATCGAAACTCTTTGTTTGTTTTATCAAAATTGACTTTGTTTGAAACAACTGAACAGCAAGTTTAATTTGAAACAACTGAATAGCAAGTTCAGTTTTTCCCAAGTTATTGTGTTTTACACATTACTAATTTTCATTATTGTACAAGATATAGTAATGGAGGGAAAAAAAAATTAAATATTTCCAAAATTTTACTGCTGTAAGCTGTACCTAACCCCTTAAATCATTCAGCCCACACTCATTAATCCAGGAATGCTGAATAAAATTCGGAAATTTGCTGAATGAAGTTCGTACATTCGTCTTCATAGCCATCACGTCCTTTTTTTTAGTTCTTTCATAAACGATAAAAGACACTTGGGATAGGCATAATGTATACTAAAAAATGTTGCTCCCTTGGTAAGCTGTCGTCCTTTCATTGCCTATGAATATTCTCAACGTTCTCATAGACATGTCCTGAGTGGTTTATAATGGCAGTTATAATGCTAAGTTTGGATTTAAGCTAAATTTTTCATTTATTGAACTAAGCGCAGATTGTGAGTCACTAACACTCGGGCGCTATATTTGCTGTCGCTGCACCATTGCGCAACCTCCTGAATAGCGAGTAATTCAGCCCGAAGGACAAATGTGAAGTAACGAGTTTGCATTGTGCGTTGACTTCAATACTATTGTAATAAACAACGAATGCACATCGTAGTGTTTTCAGTTCTTTCTTGACAGCTACGCAACCCATCAGTACAAATGTGTGGATGGGTGCGATAGCAGTCATGGGTACAGAGATACAGTATGTAACTATGATGTTCGACAGAATGTCCACTGCCAAGATGTTTTTTTCATATTCAACTTACATATTATATTTTCCCATTAAGCGAATATATAATTCATTGCGAATATTTCTTTCTCTACTCCATTAAATCGTTAGATTCGATGCGTCTCACTTGTCTGTCGGGTCTTCCAATATTCTGTATATCTTCTCTCTCGGGTTGTAATTCAGAACCTTCTCGGGTATTCTTGTATCTTTCACCATTTTAACATTGTCTTTCCATGCTCTTACATATTATTCTACTTTTTCATTCATTTCGTAGATTCCTAGGCAGTTCCGAATTTCATCGTTTTGAAGTCTGTCCCTTCTCGTAACATGGACTTCCATAATTTTATAAAACTTAATGACTCCTCCAACTCTTCCCCTTTAAGATTCTTGTGATAGTTCCACGTATTTGATTAACTTTGCCTGCGCAGCACCCGTAACAGGCCAGGGTAAGGTTACTATCCGTCCGGCAAAAGGGGGACATGTCTTCTTTTTTAATCATTTTATCCTGTCCGGCAGGCTTTTTTAAAAAGTTGTGAAATGTCCGGCATTTCGCATTTCAACTAGAATTATTATTAAACGTAACTTGAACAGCAATATCATAGGAGTAGGCTGTCCCGCTCACATGCTCAACTTCAAGATGATGCTGACGGTTTTCCGATCGATGTGGAGAGTATTATACTAAAAATCTTCAGTATATATACAGTATATATTTCAGTATATATAGAGTTCGTACAGAAGAACTGAAGGACTTTGTGAATTTGTTGTCAACAACTTCTGAGTTTATCTAAAACAAGATGGTTAAGCTTATTTCCTGCTTTGGAAAGGCTAATTAAAATATTTCCAGCTGTGAAATTATATTTTGTGTACCAGCCATCGAAAACTGTGCCAGTGATGATAGTCTTTTTTTGAAAATGAGTTCTCAGAACCGTATCTGTCTTTGGTTTCTTCATTTGATAATGTGCGTCTTCCACACTAAAATCTCAAGCGTTGAAAGGGAATATAATTCTGTAGTGGAAGTCTATTACTTGCTCATGTCAGTTCTCGTTTCTTTGCAGGATAGTTTGAAAAACGAGTTCTTATCACTAAAAGTAAAACAGTCATTAAAGTCATTTTCTGAAAATGGGTTCCATACAGAATGTAAAAATTTTCATGAAAAATGTAATCCATTTCTATGAAATTTGCATAGAATATCTGAACAAATGGTCAAAACCTATGAAAGAATTTAACTGCTTTCAAAAAAATTTAAATTATGGTTTATTTAACGACTCTAACAACTGCCGATGTTATATCAGCGTCGCTGGTGTGCCGGAATTTTGTCCCCCAGGAGTTCTTTTACATGCCAGTAAATTTACTGACATGAGCCTGTCGCATTTAAGCATTTGCCGGGATCGAACCAGCAAACCTCGAGCACAGAAGACCAGCGCTATACCAACTGCGCTACCGAGACCAACTTAACTGCTTTCAATGGTTGTAGCTGGAGCACGCACAAAACATAAAATATGATGACCTATTGATATGCATTGAACTCTTACACTCTAAAAAGTCACTGTTCATGATTCTAAGCTATTTGATAAATTCTGTAACGTAGAAAGATATGCCAATTAAGTTAATTTTGACAAAGATTTAACTGTAAGTAAACAAAGATGCAAATTCTTCAATTCCAATAGTTCTGCGTGCACTGAAACTTTCTCAGAACTTTTAAAAATATGTCAATTCTATTTCTCTATCCCTAGTCACAATGGAAGTGTTGAAAGAGTATTTTTCCTGATATCTGCTCAATGGACAAAAGAACAAAATCGCATGCTAACAGAGACAGTCAGAGATATCATGGTGAACAATTCCATAGTTATTTGCTACAAGATAGAAGTTTGTCTCTTCAGGCTCTTCTGCACAAAGTATAGATGTAATACTGATCCAGCAACTAGTGAGAAAACTAAGGTAATCCATATTTTTATCTTTAATTTTGTTCATTTTTTTAAAAAGGCCTCCTTTTTCAGAAATGTCCTAATTTAGATTCCATGTCCTATAGAATTTCTTTTCATGGTAACCCTAGGCCAGGGAAATTTATTACTGGTACTCCCAGAAACAGTAGTCACATCCTACAAATATTTTTAGTCCATATTTTTGCACTTTACTCTAAAAACTGAATTTCTACATCTCGTGTCTTATTTCTATCGTTTTTGTGTCCACCATGCGTCCATATCCGTGCAGGATGATCCCGACTTCATTTCATACCTCGCGTTCCACAAGGCCGGTGATTATAGTGGGAGGGGAGACTGATAAATGTTGTTATAGTTTGTGTCATGTTTAATCAACAACTCTGAGATATTACAGCGGAGTATGTGTTTAAGATAACGAAACCATGACAACCTCCGGTTTTTCTTCAAGGAGTGCAAGAAAAACATGTAATTGATTGTAGGTGTAATTATTATGTCTTCTGACGGTACGTTGCCACTTCTTATGAATGATTCTCACATCAGTCTTACACGCGATTTGCAAACGATAACATACTCGTAAGACATAGAGAAGTGGCAACTCCGTGAGAGAAAAGTCAGGCATGTATTTGCCCTGCTCCTGGTATGAAGCAAACATTGATGGATTATCAAAGATAAAGTTACAGTATTTATTGTAAGCGAGGGCTTTAAACATGGTACGTCTTTACTCATAAGTAGAGTCCGGATGTTTGGCAAAATGCCTTTTTTACTGGGTGGAAGTAAATCATTATTTACATAGATATGTGTGATTTGGAGTAAATCAAAGTTATGGGGCCTATTTTAATTTTGCCTATTTTGCCTTTTTAAGGTGTGTCTTACTAATAAATGCCTTTTTTGTCATTTTAAAGCAATATTCCTTTTTATTTGCAATTTTATAATTAATTGTAATGTAATGTGTATGAAATTTAAATATTTGAAACAGTGACTAACTTTGATCTGTGGAGAAACTTTGGGGCTTATACCGCGTTGTCTTGATGTTGGTTGAGAACCAGATTGGACAACGAAGAACCAATGAGATGCCAGAAGGAGAACCTACGACCTATCATTGAAAGTCCTCCCCAATTGAGACTCCTATATATAAAGCTCACACACTATTTCCTTATTCGCTGCTCTGAGGATGATCACAACACAGCAGTCGAAACGTCAGCCACCAACACCAAGACAACCCGATATAAGCCCGGAAGTTTCTCCACAAACCATGTACACCAACCGCAGAAGCCTACGCCAACAATGACTAACTTTACTAAAAATAGTAAATAAAAGTAATTTACTTCGGTGCTTAATCTGATAATAATCGTGCTTTAATACTATTGGTGTAATATGAATAATGATTGACAATCCAAAGTTATAACTTAATATTGTCATGTCTTCACGATACCAACAATCAGCTCGTTCTCATAGAAGTTGTCATATAGCATTTGCAATTGTTTGCTTTCATATTTTCAAATCTTACTATAGGCACTGTGCAAGCTCCTCTGGTGGCGACTGTTGTTAATAACTGCGGGACAGCAGCGATAGAGTTGTGCTTGAAGCGTATGAATATACTTAACATCTCAGGTTAAATGATTAGAAATATGAATGATCCTAAAAAGCGGAAAGGTAATGCAAATTGCTGTGTTCTTGAGTGTAGTAATGCTTATAGGAACACACCAACCGATATTGTTTTTATTCATTCCCAAAACAGAAAGCTGAAGCGCAACGACGCTAATTGTGGTTCCATGCAGTAGCCTACGCAGACGAAAGTAAATAAGGCTACACTGCTTGTAATCATAGTATTATTATATACTAGGCCTGATATAAAAATAGAATGTATATAGTATTATGTTTATAAATAACCATTAAGTTAACAACAACAGGAATTTATCATTTAAATTTCAAAAAGTACATAATTACTGAATTCTTTACATATATATTATGCATAATATTAGCAACAATAAATAATAATATACTTATTTTTAAATGTATTCATATCGATATTTAATTCTTGATTTCAAGTGCTGATGGTTCACCTTGGAAACCAACACCCCCAGCAAGAATTTGAGGTATTCATTTTATTGGGAACGAGATCAGAACACCCCCAAAACTAGTATACCGTTCTCAGTATTTTTATAAAAGATTACAAGAAAAAGACTGCCTCATCTCAACTAGCTCCGGAAAGGTACGAAAGAGACGCATAAAGAAGAAGAAAAGATGAAAATTTAAGTTTTATTGAAGGCGAATGCTCAACAAGTGTTATTTCGAAAAATGAAGTAGCCATACAGGCAGAAGTAAATGAAACCATTCTTAGTGATTTTGTTTTTTCTTTCACAATTGAATTGTGTGAATTGTCTACTCATTACATGCAGAACTGAAGTCACATAAGAAACGTTATGACAAGCGTTCAGGAACAGATGATATGTTTAATGAAATGCAAGGTTTCCGAAATTATTCTACAATAATATATGAGAGAGAACTACCAGATTTAATGGGAGTGACATTTGTGGTTTCGAATATATTGTTAAAATTGCTGCCAATTGAAACACAATCATACCCGTAGAATCATAAGAAATATTTCCAATTCTATCATTTAACCCAAAAATTGCTACCATTCAGGAAACAATGCCTGCAATATTGAAAAATATAGAGTGACAATTAATTGTTCAGAAGTGGAACAGCCACCCAGTGTGGATCAGATGATGGTGGCCTTCATATCTAAATGCTACCGAGGCAAATCGAGTGACACAGTCATAACAACTGATTGCGGATTATTGACTTTATTAGAAGGTGGTGATGAAGTCAAGTTTTCCCGGAATAATAACAAACCTCTCCGATAAAGGGATCATTGTTGTTACTCCACCGTATCTGCACGATGGTAAATTAACAGCTGAAGAAGTCGAAACTACTTACAGCGTTGCCAGTGTTCGAATTCAGCGAATTAAAATATACAGTATAACATTTTACACAAACTGTCAATTGAACTGCTTCCGCATGTTGATATTGTTGTTTATTCAACTGTCCAAAGAGAAGTCTGAACCTCATAAGTGATACCAACAAGACACCACCTATGAGGCAACTAGACCAGAATATCATGGGGTAGAGTGGCCAGTTCCTTTTCCCTTTCATTGCATATATCGCCGACTAGCTACAAATTACACTAGTCAGGCTTCATATGCATACAAACAATTTTTCTTCCTCTGACACATATCGTCAAGTGAGATGTACAGCCTGATAACAGATGTACATATCAGCCAGAACCTCAATCAGAGGTAGTATGTTGATGATATTGTTTATCATGTATTGTGTTTTAGAGAATTTGCAGTCGCCCATTATTCAGGAAGTGTAATTAAGACTACTTTTATAATTAGATTACATTAAAATACGTAATTTATAGAGACATTATACTCACTTATATTACACAGTCATGACATGAAATATAAGTATATCAATGTTTTCGTAATATGACTGTTCACCCTCATTCAGTGGTCTGAAATCTGATTTAAATGCCAAACAACACTGATATTTCAGGAACTTTGTATTTAACATTTTACACTCCTCTAGCAGTACTGAACTTTCCACGGAGTCTATAAAATAATTAAAGATTGGAGTTGCTGGGTTTGCAGTGAAAGACCTGCCCTTGGACAGAACACTATGAATCAATGAACCCATTCTCACTAATATTACAACTTTTTATCTGCAGAAAGCCGCTTGTAATTTCTATATCACACATGACTAGTGAATGACTGCGAGCCTGTAGTTAATTAGGAATTGAGACACTGCGCGGCGCCACCAGTACGATTTTGAGACCCATGCACTGTGCCTATTGCAATTTTGTGCTACACGTGTTTATTATTGGAGGAGAAAGAAATTTGAGTGAGGAACAGTCAGTAAAGTTATTGTCGGATGACGGAGATAAAAGATATAAGATCGGTTAGCTAGAATGCCTAAATTCAGTAAACAATTGAAAAGTAAATTTCATGCTTACGTTACTGAATTTGGTGCCCATGTGTTTTCACCCGATGGAACAGTTTTGTTATGTAAGGTTTGTGAGAAGACAGTTAATCACGAAAGAAAGTATTTTATAAGTCCACACGTGTCACCCACGAAGTAAACATGTGAGCTATGTTATAATTTAAATTTATTGCTAAAATATATTATTATCCTTTTTAAAATTTATAGTGCCTTTTTCAAAGATTATTGTGCCTCATTTTACGTTTTATTGCCTATTTTGCCTGCTTATTGTAACTGTTATAAATGCCTAAACATCCGGGCTTACTCATAAGCATTTAAACGGAAGCAGTTTTGCCTGTAAAACAACATAATAATAATAATAATTATTATTATTATTATTATTATTATTATTATTATTTATTTATTTTAGCTGGCAGAGTTAAGGCCGTAAGGTAGTCAGTGATAGTTTAAATCAGTATGATTGGAGTGAAATGCTAATAAGGTTATCTTTTAAGCTGTTCTTAAAGGTGTTTATTGTCTTGCAGCCCCTAATACATAACGCGAGTACTAGGAAAAATATTCATGTAATTTAGAATTTAGAGACTGCCGTCTGTTTGAATGAAGCCTGATTCCAAGGCCACTATAATAGAGATAAATATTCAGGTGGCCATATGGCAGGAATTTGGATGTCAGTATGGCTCGAAGAACAGAGTGCCAAGGTCTCGTCATCAAGCCGTGCTGTGAAGGGGCGGAGGGACTGCGGTGATGTAACAGCAGGCCAAGTAGGACGAGCAGGAAGAAGGCCCAACAGGTCTATCCCGGAACGATTGGTGCGTTTATGCATAAATTTCTATCCTCTTCAGATGACCTCTGGAATTCAATCCCTGTAGCGTCTACCATGTTTGTCAGTCTCTCCAGGTCTTAAATGAACCAGTTGCTAGAATGCACTATTGTAGCATCTTCTAAGACAAGAATCTCCTTAGTTTGTCGCTTGGTCGCTACTAACTTGTGCTTTAAAATTGGAGAACGTTGTAAATGAGCACATAACTAAATGAAACTTGTAAATTGTTCCAGACCTCGAACGTTTTATATGTATTAATTTATTTATTCGTTTATTCGCCTATTTATTTCGTAAAGAAATCATTACAAAGGTACTTCTTATTCCGTTACCGTCATCACTGAGAAGAGAAAAAAGTCACAAGTTCGTCATGCACCAAAGTCTTGTTAGATAGCATAATTATCCCGTCTCAGTGTATAATAAACTCGTTCTGATCTTAAGGTACCGTAGGGTACCGCTTTCTCATGGAAATTTTATAAACTTGCTTTGTGTCAACAAATTGTTTCCAATATAAGGCGACAAAATGACCCATCGTAGGTTGAATGAGAGACAGCTTTACGACTGGAGTGTTCAGCCACTCTTTATTTTCGCTTTGAACTTTCTTTTTAATGTAAGCTACTAGACGTGAAATTTTGTAGGAGTTGATAAGATATGCTTAGGCGTATAAATTAGATGATGAACGCTTGGTGGAGTGGAGAAAAATTCTCTCCTGCAGCGGGATTTGAACCCGGGTTTTCATCTCTACGTGCTGATGCTCTATCCACTAAGCCACACCGGATTTCAATTCGATGCCTGATTGAATTCTCTCAGTTTAAGCTCCACCTCTTAGTTTTTCTTTTGTGGCCAGCTCTCATGCACTGTATCACAGATGTGTGACAGTGGCACATCATCATACGATAACGCAGAATTCCTACACGAAATAATATCATCGTTGTTCCTGCAATAAGTCCTATGTGAAATATTTATCGAATTTCAGATTTTTGCTCTATTAAATAACTTAAATAGTGATACAGCAAATAATAAAATCTCCTATATGTAATTATATTTCTTTCTTTCGAAAATGTAAGAATTCACAATCTCCTATGTACCACTGCCATAGAATGAATAAATATGTTTTCCTTCCTACTGAACAATTTTATATTTTGCACATGGGTTATTGTAGGAGCAACGACGATATGTACTTCGGTACATCGCAATAATATGATATGCGTATATAATCACGTAATGATTTAAGACGGCGCTCATTCCGTCGGATCCCGGCCACTTAGTCACTCGTAATGAGTGCACCTCTGCACATTAGTGTGTTGGACATTGTGCCACTGTCACACATCTCTGACACAGTGCATGAGGGCTGGCCACAAAAGGGAAACTAAGAGGTGGAGCTTAAACTGAGAGGATTCAATCCGGCATCAGAATTGGAATCCGGTGTGGCTTAGTGGATAGAGCGTCAGTACGTAGAGCTGAAAACCCGGGTTCGAATCCCAGTGCCGGAGAGAATTTTTCTCCGCTCCACCGACCCTTCATCATAGGATAACGCAGAATTCCTGCACGGAAATATCATGTGTACTTTGATACATCGCAATAATAGAAATTAGAGCCTTTATGAAAACAAGAAAGGACAGATCCCAATCAAAACCACGCTTCTTCTCAGTTCTGTTATTCAGAGAGTACTGCAGCTTTATGGTTGGAGCCTACTATATTATGTTTGAAGAATATCTTCTGATATCAACAGTTCCAAGTACGTTGACTGTCAATACCGAATGAACAGAGGAAAATTTATAAACATTTACATTAATCCAAATTAATTTAAATTGCAAATTTCATTATTAAAAAGGTATATATGATTTTTGTGGTGTCGGCTTCGTCTGGGTCACCCAACCCCATTATCTCCTGGCCCAGCCGCCTAGTCCTTTAACTACGAGCAGCTCCTGCTATTAGGAAAACTACTTGTAATTACTTTTATTGTTTTTGTGTTTCGTTGTATGAAATACAGAGAAAGTATTGTGGTTCTCTATATGTTTGCCATGCCTTCTGTCTTTTCGTACTCCCATCCGCCTTTGACTATTATGTCTTGACCGACGAATTTACGCAACCCACATTTGATTTTACAGTACATATAAATATATACTTTGATAATTTATATGCATATTTCCACATTTCTACAAGAAACTGCATTCTGTTGCTGATTGTCGCTTACTTTAAAGTTCAGATTTATTAAGTGAGAGACATACTGTGTTGCTGTAACGGGTCTTGTTGTTGTTTAGTCAACTGTCCGAAGTCAGGTCTGAACCTCACAAGTGATACCAAGAAGGCACCACTTATGAGGCGACTAGGCTAGGTGATAATGGGTTAGGGTGGCCAGTTCCTTTCCCTCTCCATTGCATACATCGCCAACTAGCTACATATTACACTAGTCAAGCTTCATATGCATACAAACAATTATTGTTCTTCCTCTGCCACATATCGTAATGTGAGTTGTACTGCATGATAATAGATGTACAGTTACCCTGAAAAAGAATGAGACGATTCTTGGTCGTCGGAAGTTAAAGTTCTACAGCGCGGTTCACTCGATATCGACGTAACGATACATAACATGACAAATAGTACAAGAATTGTTACAAGGACCACAACAAGGACAAGGACCAGAATAAGGATCACGAAGAAGACTGCCATTTAAGGCCAGGATTTCACAACATAGCTCGAGTCACAAAATATCATTGCTTCATTGTACCGAATGGCAAATGCCTGCTAAGGGATCTACATTCTGGACTGCTGCTGTTACTGTCTTGTCTCGTTAGCTCATATAGTAGCGTGTCGGTTCCACTGTATAACCGAAACGTCTCGTGCTCGATCCCGGGTAAAACTTTTTTTTTATTGAGGTGTAATTAATTTGTTCAGAGTTCCTCGACTGTCTAATTTGTCGAAAAATATGGAATAATTTATGCCGAATTTTTGGGTTTACAAGTGGGCTGAACCTCGTAAAAAAATAAATCTTACTTGGAAGTTAAAAGTATTCTTCCTCAAACAAAAATCATAAGAAACAAAATGAGACCTGTTAACTTAAAAGCTTGTTCACATGCCATCAGCTTCTATTACAGCTCTAAGTCGATCCGGCATGGATGTCACGAGATTGTGGAATAAGTTCTGATCCCCGGCGAGATCTTCCCAGGTGTCAACAACTTGATCCCACAATTCGTCTCGATTTCGAGGGCATCGGTGGGCATAGGTGGCTATCCTTCTCTTTTTCAACTCCGCCAATAAATTTTCGATGACATTCAAATCAGGTGACTTCGGAGGCCAATTAATGATTTCGATCTCGAGTCTCCTTTGAAACCATCTTTGAATGCTTGCAGCATAGTGCACGGGATGGTTATCCTGCTGGAACAGCAATGTTCCTTCGGGAAAACTTTCTCGGGCGGAGGGAAGGAATATATTTTCCAGAATGTGCTCGTAAGTTCCCGCATTAAACCGGCCATCGATGCGTTCTATAACGCCAGGTCCATCGTAAGACATCCACCCCCAACACGATATGCTAAAGCGCCCCGATCTTTCACGTCGGTGCATATAGCGCTGGTCATGTCGGAGACCATCCTCACGATAGACACGGACAGGAGCTTCGTAATCACTCGAGATGGTTGTTTCGTCGGAGAAAATTACATTTCTCCAATCGAAATCCACTCGATTGGTAGCGAAGGCAAGACGGTCGACAGCTTGTGCTTCCCCCAATATATCCATTTGCGCAGCCCTCCGGCTCCTAATACCGCGGTTCCTCAACCTGCTGATCACAGTTTGTGAAGAGCCGGGAAAGTTAGATGCTGCTCTTATTTCGTTAACAGTCCGAAAGGGATCCTGTCGAACTGTCTCGAATAAGAGAGCATCCTCTTCCAATGAAGAAATCCGCGAACGCCCAAGAATAGGGCGATTTTCGACCTCCCCTAAATTTTGGTAACGATGAACCCACCTCTCGACTGTACTTCCAGGTACACCGACCAACGGCCAGCAGATCTAGCCCCATATCCAGCCTCAACTAGACCTATAACTCGCTGTCTCATGTCACGTCGGTTCGCCATTACGATGAGAAATGAGGGATGACGATAATACTTTAGTGTAGACAATGACTATTTAACGTGATATAGAATTATTGAAATAACAGCCATCTTGCATAGTAAGAATTAATAAATCAACCCTAAATTAAATATCTAAATAACAGGATATAACAGGAAGTCCATTTGTTGCGAAACTAATCAAATTAGATCTAATTACATTAAGTAAACAAACCCCAGGTTATGACACCACATTGCTACAGCTAAATTGTAGGTTATTAACATAAGCATTGAATAGGTCCGTGGTTGTGCGTTGGACGACAAAACCATCATCGAAAGTTCGAATCTTGCGGAGGAATGTAACTTCTTGCTTTTTATAATGTAAATCAGACTTTTAACTACAATCATTCATATTTCTTACATTATTTATTAATATTTATAGCCAACATTGAATTTGTAAAGAAGACTTTAGAAATCTCATATGGAATATGTGATCTGTAGTGACATAAACATAGATTATCTCTCGGAACTTTTCCGTAAAAGTAAATTAAATTCACTCCTTGAAACTGGAAACCTTAGTCGCAGAGTCATTTTCCCACAACATACAAGCTGAATAGCACAGCCATTGATAAATTACACAGAATTAGACTGAATTCCTATTCTACAGAACCTATAATCAATGGTTTGTCTGAACATGATAAACAAATCCTAAGTGTTTCCAATGTCACTGAACAATTTCAAAATATTAATTTAAAAACTAAGAAAGGATCGTAAATGCTGTATCTAGTGATCATTCACATTTATGTCTACAAAATGAATCTTGGAAAAACATATATGATACTGGTACTACTGATATTAAGAGTAAATGTAGACCTATTGAATTTTTCACTTAATTTCATAATCACTTCAGTGGATGTTCTCCACTCAATGTTGTGAAAAAATTCAAAAGTAAAAACATGTAGATAACGCAGGGACTTCAAAATCTCATGTATTAAAAAGAAGAATCTATATGTAATGTGTTGCAGTGTAATGATCCTCATGTTCTTAAATACTGCAAGAAGTACAGTGTAATTTATCAAAAATTATGAAAGAGGGAAATAGAATATATTTGAATAGAAAAGTACAAAACTCAGATAATACAATTAAACCTATTCGGAATATTATTAAATTTAAACTGTACTCCGTTCCATTACTCTTTCATCGTATTTCAACGTTATTTAGAAAAAAAAATCGTTGTGTAGACTAAGAATCGAACTCGCATTCTTCTACACAACACGCAGAAGTCTTACCGTCTGAACTATTGAAACGACATGAAAGCGTTCCTTTCTGTGCGGAGTGTCGATCTAGTCATGAAGGTCCATTGTCGATTTAACTACACGATTTATGTATATATTTATCTTTTATTTACGTAATATTATCATATTTTTTGCAGTTTTTGAAGTGAATTTCGGAACGATGCTAGTAACAAATCAAATAGCCTGAATTTAAGTAACTCAATATTCGTTATCTTGTGTATCAGTGCTCTGGTCTCTGATCATGCGCATTGTCTTACATCTGAGACTTCGGAATATTCAATCGTCTCATCTTTTTCCAGGGAAACTGTACATATCAGCCAGAACCTCAATCAGAGGATGCATCATTGTCTTAATGAATTAAATTTAGTAATTAATTTTTACGTAAATTTCCTGTATTGAGTGGATATTAGTAGCGCCTTGTGACATAGCGAGAACATTTTCACGATATGAAACTTTCCTCATTGACATTGTATGTGATAGTTTGTACCATGTTTAAAAAACCTTCGCACATAATCACCAACTCTAGATATTAATAACATAGAATATTCTTCAGATAATGAAACCATGACAACCTCCGATTTCTTCAGCGAGTGCAAGAAAGGCATATAATCGACTGGGTAGATGGGAAGAGAAGGCCTGATGGCCTTACCTCTAATAATAATAATAATAATAATAATAATAATAATAATAATCCATGGCGCTACAGCCCACGAAGGGCCAAAACCGACCAGCGGGCTGCTGACCTCACTGCCACATGCCGAAGCAGAGGTGGACGATCATCCAATCAGAATGGAGGTGTCGTGCGGTTAGCACGATGAGCCCCCAGTCGTTATAGCTGGTTTGCGTAACCGGATTTCGCTACCTATCGTAGCTCCCCAAGTGCATCACGATGCTGGGTGGGCACCGGTCCCATACACTGGCGAAATTTCTTGAGAAAATCTCTTCCCCCATTAGGACTCGAACCAGCGCGCATTCCGTAACACGAGTCTCAGGCAGGGACCTTACCTCTTCCAGGTTAAATAAATAAATAAATAAATAAATACTAAATATTATTATGTCTTGTAAATAATATCTACGACGACGTTGCCATTCCTTATGGATGACTGTAATGCCAGTCTTGTAGATGTATGCGCTTTGCAGACAATAAGATAAGAGAGAGAGAAACGTACTGAAGGACGCCTTATTATTAAAGGATTACCAGTCCTCAATCATAAACCCATTTCTTAGTGTGAGTGAACCACGGAAGACAGATGTTATATATTTTAACTTTCGTATCACTTACACACAGTGAGCCAAAGAAAAAGTCACACAGTTTAAATGGTTGTATTCCAGTAGCTAATGATTTCACTTGAAAATTTATTTCACAGACAAATTTCACAGTCCTTGTAGACCGGGAAAGTACTGTAATATTTAATTTTTTTACCGCTTATTAAACATTATTTTTTATTTTTTGTAACGCAGTGCAAAATCGATTGTTTATGCCGAACTAATCATTATGATCTTACGAGTTCAGCAGGCAAGCCGTTTGTTGTGCTGTCATTTGTTTTCTTTTGTTTTGAGTTCTCATTTTGTGAATAATGGGTCGCTTAACGAACGAAGTCAAGATTTTCATTAAACATTTGCACCAATATGATAATTTATCTGCCCATCAAATTGTAAGGAACTACGCTCAGTGAGAATGGTCTGTTTCAAGTGTACAACGATTGATTAGCAAGATACGGACGTGATATCCCTCCTGAGAGATTATTGCGTCAAAGATCGCATTTCTCAGATTCTCTGATGATTTCCGCTGGAGTTTCAAACGAGATCTTAATCCTATGGACTATTTTGTATGGTGTCAACTACAAAAAGCAGTTTACTACAAAACAAGAATTCGTAACATTGAACATTTAAGACAACGCCTTCTTGAATGTTGGGACCGGCTTGATCAAAGACAGATATCCAGTGATATTGGACAATGGAGAAGACGCTTACAAACGGTTGTGCGGGCAAATGGCGGTCACATAGATTATCATTTTTAATTTTGATTATTTGAAAGATCATTAATTATTAATTTTACCAACATTCAGTTTCTGCATTTTGAAATAATAAATTGTCTTCAAAAAACACATTCTTCGCATCATTGTGTATTGACCTCCATAAGAATTTAATTGAGCCTCAAAAAACATAATAAAAAGTTCTGCCCATCTTTAGAGTCTATTCTTTCCAACAGTGTATGCATTATAAATTAATGTTATGTATTTCCGAAAATAGAGTATTTCTAATTTTGTGCTTTTTTTTTTTTTTTTTTGCACACTGTGTAGCCTACATGAGTCAAATCGCACAAAATTATACAAATTTTGACATTCATATTTCTGATTGCGTTTATATTTTTTTACCAACTCTATGGGTCTCATAAACCAACAAGTGTATTTTTATTTCCTCCTAAGTCCACATGTTTTTAAAATATTACATGTTAAAATTCGTTAAAAATGTCGCACAATGCAACATTTAAAGCGTCATATTTCTGACGATATTGATGTTAAAATTTTTTTGAAAAAAATGCATTTAAAAGCTTAAAGTACTGTCTTTTATTAAATATTTACTAACTAATTTAAATATAATTATTTCAAATATTTTTTTATAATTCAATTTTTAAAACATATACATCAATGTGAAATAGCCCTATTAAAAATCTAAAAAAATGCCTACTAGGTGCACTGAAGTATTCGTAATAATTCCAGAAAAAAACAGAATGGGATCTCCAATAGTTTAATGGAAATTTAATTACTTATGACAGAATGTGTAGCGGTCGGCGCAGCAGCAGTGGACTTCCCGCTTTAAAGCGCGCTGAGGTTTATCGGCGCTGGATAATTGACTGAACGTTGCAACATTACACCCAGTACGGATCAAGTTACTCGAGGAAACACTGCTAATTTACTTATTATGATATCTTCAAATAATTGTACTTATGCTTTTCAAATGTTTCTTTTCATTCACATTTTAAATTTTCATTCGCCTACCTTCTTTCTTGAAAGAAAATTGTTTTACTAAATCTTCAGTTTTTGACAACGGAATGAAAGAATATAATTTTAATGTACCAGTTATTGGTTTTAGATTATGGTATCTGGCCTGCAAATTTTCAGTGTGGTTTTTGTGCTTATTGAATGGACAAAATATAGATGACACGTTAGAAATGTTTTTTGTGACTAATCAAACAGTTTTTTTTTTTTTTTTTTTTTCGTGTTGTTATAGGATCTTGTATAGGCTAACTCTCGTGGCAAGTCTTTTAACAGTATCTCCAATGCCAACACATGGACCTTTACCATGCGACATTGCAAAGAAGTGTTATTCAGCACTAATTCCATAATCGTCTTCATGTAAGCAATTATTTTTAATTTTTTTTTTTGTATTGTGAACTTGATCCATTGGAAAAGTAGATGATTTTTTTCATATCGTTGAATTTTTGCTTTAAGAAATTGATTGCTTCGGATTGAAAAAAGTGAAAGGGATCGGTCGGTGTCATGTTTCATGGTTTCTGAGATGACATTACTTTTGTAACGAATTTCTGTATCTCCTTTGAAATATACTACGAAAGGATTTATTTATTTATTTATTTATTTATTTATTTATTTATTTATTTATTTATTTATTTATTTATTTATTTATTTAAATATACAGAATAAAGAATATAATTACAAATAAGAGAAATAGAAATAGAATAATACAATCACTATAAAAAAGAAGATGCAGTAGTATTAACAAAATTTGAGACCGAATGAGCAGCGCTCGTGTTCGGTCACAGTTCAGATATAATATTAATAGGCCTATAAGAGAATATAAAATAAAATAAAGTAGGAAGTAAAATTAAAATTGTACTGTATTGTGGCTTGGCATATGTTCCAATGCACACCTTGTATTGAATCTTGTATTACAAATGAATAATTTTCAGAAAAGTCTGCAATAACTATGTAATTTTCAGGTTGTACTTTCTTTGCATTCCGTCAAAAATAAAATATGGCTGACTTTTGAATGGATGATGATGCATCTTCTACATGAAAAACTTAACATGCTAGGGAGCCTTTTACTTTTGAAAATTTTCACGGGGGTATCGTTTTGTTGTATCTTTCTTTTCTTGATAGGGGATTCTATTGACATCAAACTCTTGTTTAATTCCTCAATATTACTGATTTCTAGCACTGTATCCATAGAACTGCTACAAGAAATACTGGGATAATCACTTTCTCTGTCCGCACTTTCATTTGATTCATGTTTATTAATATCACAAGAACTACCGGCTTCACATATAATTTCACCTGACCTATGCGGAAATTGATTGATTTTTACGGAACAAATCACATATTTGCACACTCAAAGACTCCTTTAAATTGAGCTTTATCAATAAGTCGCGACTTACGCGTCTTGGTGTACTTTTCTTTTTAAAAGCGTGATTAGGAAGGTAAATGGATTTAAACACTTGTTATATATTACGCGATCTTTACCATCACTCATGTTGTGTAGAAGTCACGTCACTGCGCGAAATTCAAACCCAAACTGATTATTTTTCTCTCATGCCATCTGTTTACTGCCATAAAGTTTACTGCCTTACCCAGTCTTGCTATCATCAAACGCTTGGCTATATACAGTATAAACTGTGAAGGGTTCCCCCTGAGCTGACAATAATAAAATAATTTTAAATAAGATATTTACTGTTCCTTAAGGAATTAATCATTTGATGATTAGTATGGTGACTTCAGATGCAACGGGAAATTTCCACGGGCAGCCTTCTAGCCTATGACTGCAAGCAGTTCATTAGCTGGGCATCGCGAGCGCGTGCATGCCTCCGGAAAATAAATTGTTACAAATGTATGGATGCCGATCCCATATTTATAAATGCAGTAGTTTACAGATAATACATCAGCGAACAAGTTTATATTTTTTTCAGATTTTTAACTTGGCTATTTAATATAGTAATTTTGCTTTGAAAAAGAAATGATTAAAAAAATAGGCCAAATTTTAAATTTATTTGTGATAGGCCTAAAGTAATAAAAAGTGTTGTATTTCGTCTTTCAAGTGCACTAAACCGCAAATCTCAATTACACAGTCGTGGCCAAAAGTTTAGAGCACCCCCTTGAAAAAGGCAATTTTACTCAGTGTATCATGTCACAACTTTAAATAATTATATGATTTTAGTATACCTGAAAAGAATAATCTTTTTTATGTATGGTATGTACAAATCAAAAGTTATATGTCATGGAATGGGCGGAATTGTACAGTTTTATTTTTTCTATAAAACACAAATCCAATACTATAAAAAATTCTGTAAATTGTAATTTGCGCTTCTAATAATTAATATTAATTTCCAATATTCCTAAAATGTAAAGAGACAATTTATAAAAGAAATTTGAATTAATTGTCGCCATTTTTTCAAACAACACACAAATTAACACAATTTTCCAATTAAAAAATAAAGAGTTAAAAGTCATATTTTGATTAATAACACAATATTTCTCTCCGAAATCCACTTAGAACTTTGTAGGACCACCTTTTGCATTGTAACAACACGTATTCTCTTTGGCATTGAGTTTATTAGATTCTATATATAACCCTTTCTCAGGGTTGTCCAACATTCTGCTAACTGCAATTTCAATTCTTGAAGATTTCTTACGTTCTTTTTGTGTATTTCCTTCCCTAGAACCTTCCAGATATTCTCAATGGGGTTCAAATCTGGACTCCTAGCAGGCCAAGACAGTAGCGGTATACCATTCTCGGTGAACCATGCCTTGGATTTTCGAGAAGTGTGGCAGAGGGCATTATCTTGCTGATATGACCAAATCTTTCTTGGATAAGAACTTATTCTGACGAACACAACTAATAAACTGAAGCTCTCATATATTTTAAAAGTACCTTTAATCTATCTCTATTTACAATACACACAAGTAGCTTGAAGAAACATGTAAACAAAACATCTTCCACCCAAACTACAGTCATCCAACACTAATAAAAGGACCACTCCTAATAATAACAGTTTACGACAGGCAATAAATTACAGTTGTCACTCTGTGGCTTGAAGAAAACGTAAGAAACCTCTTATTTTTCTTTATATTACAATTGATCCATTCTTAAACTGTTTCGTAACCATATTTTCGTTACTTTTGAAATTAATTTTTATTATTGAGAAATTCATTTTATCTGAAAAATGTAAAAAATTAAAAAACACAAATATATTTTTAAAACAATCATTTTTTTAAATAAAAAATTAAAACTTTATACATTTTCAGCTGTAACCAGTATATTTTCAGTACTAATAAATATTCAGGAAATACTTTCCATATGAATATTATATTTAAAAAAGTATCAATTTTTGAAGAGGTGCTCTAAACTTTTGGCCACGACTGTATATGTAGACACAAAGTTCCAAGCGAGTTTATGTAACAGTGCGCGCATAATTTGCGTAACTTCAAATATTCATAACTACACAAATAATTAATAATTATGAAAATAAAAAATACGGGTCTCCTTATTTGATGTCTGGAATTCATGAAAAAAAATTCGACCATTTCTGAGAAGGTCGTGTTTTATTGCTGTGCGATTTGACGTGGAATGACTCATATGTCGATTTTCGTAATTATAAGTTCGATGATATAATATGTATGTATCCAGTGCCTACCCATTTCACTTGCGTGATTCGGGTTCCCATATTGCGGGACAATGACCCATTTTAAAGTTGCACACCACTTCGGCGGGACATGCTGTGCATGATGTATATCTGTGTGAAGAGTTATGTAGTATACTAAGGTGAGTTTATGTGTAAGTGTTCGTGAAAGTGTAGTGTAGGGAATGGGATGATGAAGATTAGGAAGGGAGAAGGGGAAAACCGGTGCCAGCACGTAGCCTACTCTTGTCTAATAGCGCCAAGGGGGCCGCCAGGCTCAACGTCCCCGTCCAACGGACGAGTCACTATCAACAGTGATATATGCCTTATCTTCATATGCACTGCGGAGAGATTTGGGATTTACACCAGACATATTGGTGCACCTGCTGTATAATGTAAGTCTACCTAAAATCCATTTTATGTAATTTTGCGCAAAATTAGTTACTATCTACATCTGCACTGTATAATTGAAGCCAAATATCTCACTTTTCGGAGTATAAATAATGGTTTATTGTTTCAGACCATACTAACTGTATGTTTTTATAATATCTGAAAGTTAGAATTTATAAAACAATTATATTACCGGTTGTTCTTTATGGTTGTGAAACTTGGACTCTCACTTTGAGAGAGGAACATAGGTTAAGGGTGTTTGAGAATAAGGTGCTTAGGAAAATATTTGGGGCTAAGAGGGATGAAGTTACAGGAGAATGGAGAAAGTTACACAACACAGAACTGCACGCATTGTATTCTTCACCTAACATAATTAGGAACATTAAATCCAGACGTTTGAGATGGGTAGGGCATGTAGCACATATGGGCGAATCCAGAAATGCATATAGAGTGTTAGTTGGGAGGCCGGAGGGAAAAAGACCTTTTGGAAGCCCGAGACGTAGATGAGAGGATAATATTAAAATGGATTTGAGGGAGGTGGGATATGATGATAGAGAATGGATTAATCTTGCTCAAGATAGGGACCAATGGCGGGCTTATGTGAGGGCGGCAATGAACCTGCGGGTTCCTTAAAAGCGAGTAAGTAAGTATGTTTTTTTAATAATACTCGTAGTTGAAAATGGTCTGTAAACAATAGGCCTATGTCATTCGCAATGTGATACAAGAATTGAATTGTTACGAAACGAGTAAGTTGTTTTAGAATGTATGTGCCATTTTCGTGAAATTATTTTTATATAGGCGTATAATTATTTGTTTGAGGCGATCATATTCTGGATTAAGATGGTTCAGTGTGATTTATTTATCATTTTAAGGACTTCACGCTATTACAGAATGACATCCAATCCTGTTTCTATAGAATTCGATCGGAATATTTTCAGTTACACAATGCTTCAGGCCGCCTGTACGAAACGCTTGACTGTATTTAATAACTAATTAGTTATGTTTGTCATGCTATCATTAGTAAAATTTATGTATGCAGAAGCGTCGGACCCCAGTTCGATTTCCACCGGGAAATTAGAGATTTATGAACGTCGTTAATCGTGGGAAAGAGTCTAATAAGAAGAAAAGCTGCCTGTTGTCTGCGCGGAACTTTCAAATATGCACATTATTATCTGCATCAACCCGCATTACAGTTGCATCATGCTCCTTCATTAAGAGTACCAACTTCTGAAAAGCGAAACGAGTGAGTCCGAGTGTTTTAATGATTTTACTCCAACTGCGTTAAGTGCTCGATTAGATTAGGCCTACTGGAACATCGGTTTTTTTTCATTGATTCTAGTTCACGTTAACACTTGTTTATAAACTTAAAATTGTATTAGTCGATACGTTAAAAGTGTTAAAATTTAAAATAGGTTATGTACCTTAGACAGACGGCCCATTTCGACCCCGGTGCTGCGTCATATTCAGTGTCCTACGAACTACTGTTGTTCCTGCTGATCTTGAATTCCGGCATTCGTCGACTGACGAACGCAAATGACACTATTCAAGATCAGCAGGAACAACAGTAGATCGTAGGACACTGAAGATGACGCAGCACCGTCGTCGAAATGGGCCGTCTGTCTAAGGTACATAACGTATTTTACATTTTAACACTTTCAACGTATCGACTAATACAATTTATCGGTTTTTTCTCTGCTATGATTTTTTATTTTATTACGTTATTTACGACGCTTTATCAACATCTTAGGTTATTTAGCGTCTAAATGAGATGAAGGTGATAATGCCGGTGAAATGAGTCCGGGGTCCAGCACCGAAAGTTACCCAGCATTTGCTCATATTGGGTTGAGGGAAAACCCCGGAAAAACCTCAACCAGGTAACTTGCCCCGACCGGGAATCGAACCCGGGCCACCTGGTTTCGCGGCCAGACGCGCTAACCTTTACTCCAGGCGGCTAGCAACTATCGCGAGAAATGCAAAAAAATCCCAGCCCAAGCTTCGTGAGTGTATATAATAGACTGTGATAATATCCCGGACGATAGGAGGAACCCGGAAGACCAAGGAGAAGCACAAGAAAATTCTAATCTTTGATTAAAAAAGCTTTAGACCTATTATAAAGAAGAAAAAGAAGACTATTTAGATTCTAAACACTTCACTAACTACAGCGTCAGTTCATTTTCTACAAAAATGATGGCAAGAAACAGAAGGAAAGATAACCCATAGCTACATGTCGTTACAAGTACCTAGACTTGGTGTTCTCAAAGATAATATGTTTAAAGTCTTTAGTCCATTCCTCTTGGACAGCAGGATAGCCGTAATAATATAACCTTCTTTAAAAAGCAGAATGATGGCCGACATCAGCTCCTACCCTCTAATTTCATATTCCTGAAGAGATCATCCCGTGCGCCGCATATAGACGGCTCGCATCAACATGACATTTAGTACGCGTGCTGAACTCGGATCACGCACAGGTTAGATCGGGATACTCACGTACCTTAGAAGACTACAACAATGAAGGGATATGAAGTACTAGAATAAGTTTAATCTAGTCATCAAGTGGTTGTCTTCACTTAACAACTTTTTTGGCGTGCAACTTTCTAATTCCGTTACAAAGTAACCTCTTTCTCACTATAGAAGTGTATTGCCTTTCTACAGTTGCAACATTTTAACATGTGTATATTTTATTTTTAAAGTAAAACGCGTCAGTGGCTCAGGCCATACGATGCCTTCATTCGAAACAATAGATAACGCTACATTGATCATTAGGAGGCGGATGCTGATGAAAAGTTATCTTATTTTTCACATTAGGACGATGCCTATTAATATAGAAATCCTTTCTATGTTAATATCAACGTAAAAAAATACTTTCTTACCTTGCATTTTGTGCGTTTTTTATGTTTTTGAACTAATAGGTCATTTATATATTTTTTTCGGCATTTTTTGGTCATTTTTAATACTTCGAAGAACTTTTAGATCATTTGGAATGCATTTTACTTTACATAGGTCTGTTAAATCATTTTCCAACCAAATAGGTCAGTAGTAATTACCTACTGAATAAGTGAATAACAGTGAAGTTTGAGTTTTATAGCTTGGAACAGACTCTGAACTCCATCCCTTATTCCACTGAAGGCTTCACTTCACACAACGGAAGTAATATAAAATGCTTGACAGCGGCTTAGTTTAAGTGAGGATTTTGACCGCTACTGTTCTTTTGTCGGTCTTTAGAATTTAGGTCTGGAAGAGGGGAAATTTTCACCATGTCCTGGACAGGACGTTGTGTCCTCAACATAGTTCGGAAGCAATGTCTACTGTAGGCTAGAGAAGTATTTTTAACACAAAGATTGCACGAATGCATGCCTACCTGCCTTTATTTCGATTAAATATTGCGAAATTCTTGTAGGCCTACATTCATTTATGCACGACTCAATAATTTTCAGTTATACCGCACGGATATTTAAATAATGTTGAAATTATAGGTTATGTTTACTGTACCAGTACTTCAGTATTCGCATTTATACATTATAATTAAGCATAATGTCATGTATGATACCCCGCACACATTCAATTTGTCTATATTTTAATACTACAATTGAGTATTGAATTACTGTATTTATCTACTACCTAAGAGACGAAGTAACACAATCATACATACACTAATTTCATAGGAGTGGTGTGGTAAATTTTCTGTCTACAATTAAGGAACGAAGATGTACTAAATTAAAATACCAGTAACAATATTAAATTCTTTTTTATTAAACCTCAAAATAACTTGCATTCTAAACTTAAAATGTTGATGCGAATAGATTATGTTAACATGTAAAATTCTCTTCACATTAAAATAACACAGTTTTGTAATTATTTCTGCAAGATATTACGCAACAAGAATTAAACGGAACTTATGGACACATTACACTAAATAAAACTTAGCAATGATACGCAATAAAGTTATAATATAATACTGTATTTCACTGAGCTCCATACACTGAAATAGAAAACCTGAACATTACATTACGGCCTGGTCTAGATCGAAAAGGCATTGACTGTGCCGTATTTCGCATTGTTATGAAAAGTTGTGTAAACTGTGAAATGTTCGTTATCGGTTGTAACAACTGCAAATGGCTAAAATACAATAATCTATACTAATAATAAATCTGTAGCCAAAATTTTTCAGGTAATTTTCGATTTTCCAAAAATAATTGGTCCTAACATATATAATTAACCACCCTGAAACCGAAAATCGTTTTTTTTTATTTATTTTTTTTTGTATGTCTGTCTGTCTGGATGTTTGTTACCTTTTCATGCGATAATGGCTGAACCGATTTATATGAAAATTGGAATATAAATTAAGTTCGCTGTAACTTAGATTTTAGGCTATATGACATTCAAAATACGTTATTTAAAAGGGGGGTTATAAGGGGGCCTGAATTAAATAAATCGAAATATCTCGCTTATTATTGATTTTTGTGAAAAATGTTACATAATAAAAGTTTCTTTAAAAATGATTTTCGATACGTTTTATTCCTTGCAAAATTTTTATAGGACTGATATTTAATGAGATAAATGAGTTTTAAAATTAAAATACAATGCCATCTAAGGCGGTGTAATGAAATGAAAACAAATGACTACGTCTATAAGGGGCCTTGGACAATAACAATCGAAAGCTATGAAACATAGCCTACAGAGAATGTTTCTGTGTTTGTATGAAGTAATATCGAAAGCTAAATTAACCGATTTGTGTAATTAAATAGTATTTCACCATTGGAAAGTGTAGTTTCTATAGATGGACATAATGCTATAATGTTGTTACAGTTACTTCTGAGTGCTCTCTGGACCAAAATGACCGCATTTTAATTATTTAAATACAATTTAAATTAAGTAACATATTAAACGATTTATCCTTCTATCAAACACGAATGTTCCCTGGATCAAATGTCCTATTTTAATTATGTAATTACTTTATATTTATTTCTAACGGGTGCAGCGGAGCGCACGGGTAAGGCTAGTTTTAATAATAATATGGGACAAGGAGTCGTTTGTAGTACTATAAATTGTAAGAAAAAGAGATCAGAGTTATCCTTCTTCCGAAAGATCCAGGAAGGTGAGTTTATAAAATATAATATATACTTTATGAAAATAATATATAAACCTTGTGTATTCCTTATTCCAATAGTTTAAGGAAGGTGTTAATTTTTTCAAAAGAACACGATGTCGAAAGTATACATTTTATCGTCTGCTAGGGAAAGGTTCTGTGATAAGGCGATAGTAGCGATCCTGGTGGTTAGCAACTATCTGTGGATGCATATTTATTAAGTATTGAGCTTCGTGACTGTATATACTAGACTGTGATATTATCACGTGCCACGGGTACAACTCTGTCCAGTGCCAAGCGGGATACATGTAAATCCCCTTCAAGCCTTCTTCGATCTACCCATCACCAGTCATCGAAATATTTAATGCTGTCTTATGTTGTTATTCTTCTATATAAATCCCACAAGGGTAGCTGCCCTTCAGTAAGGGTTGCCAAAAGACAGCATACAAAACGAATAAAAATAAACATTTGTGTTATGATTAATATTTTGAAATGGAAGCTACCCTTGGGAAAGTACGTTTATTCAATAATTATTAGTAGTCAGATATAATATAAAGAAATTTAGGTGTGCAGGTGATTACGTAAAATCTGAACAGAATATATTACGTTTACAGCAATAATTTTCAAAATTTTTAAAGCAATTCCAAAATACTTAAAATATTCAACTGAGAATTTTGGACTTGTTCCCATTGCTCCGAACAACCAAATACTTAAATATATCCTTTTATATGATAATAATCCCTAAAGTGTTCAATTGTAGAGTCTTAGATGGTCTTCTTTTCTTTATATACTGTTATGGGTTGTTCAACTGCAGTTTCAAAGCGCACTGTGGGATCGATGATAATTTCTGTGTCATTTCCTCTATCAATGGCAATATCGTCAACTCGCCGAGAACTCCATCTTTTGCAAGGCAGTGGACTTCTTGATGAACCTCGTAAAAAGAAGGAAGACTTTTAGCAATAAGTTCTCGTATTGAATGGTGTCTAGTATTCCGGATGAGAGTTCCATGTTGGCAGAATCCCAGGATGTGGGGTAAAGTTTCTCAGTGCAGTGTCTGCACTGGGAGCCATCCTGAGACCGACTAGGCATGGCACACACGTTTGACACTTCGTTTCAACAGCTGTTGAGTTCTTACAATATTAGTCCTTGTTGCTGCTGTCAACATTGTGCGTGTTACTTCTTCATATACCTTCACTTTAGTATGTTTTCTTACGTATTTATTTTCCACATCATATTATTATAAACCTGAAGCGTGTCATCTGATTCGTATGTAATATAGTATTTGATATGTATTTTTGGAATTTGGGATAGGGATAATAGTGATTCGATGCGCGTTATAGCTCACTCAGCGAATGGGTTGGCTCATTTTCAAATACATAAATATTTAATTCTTATACGCCCCTCTTCTACTTTGTACCTTCGAATCGCATACACTCTTTAATTGTTTTAAAAGAAGTTCTTCAGTTAAATACGGCTCTAGGAATGTTACAAGTGTAAGAATGGCTTGGAACTCTCATAGTTACATTTCGCTGTGAATCTTAATGCCAATATGTGTACACTTGTGTGTGTAAAGTTATAATTAAGTTTATTCGTTAGCTATGCCAATAGTAATTCATTTCTAGAGCTCGATTCTGTGTTGAGACAAAAGTGAAAATGTCTTTTAGTTTAATTAATTATATCTCGCAGTGAATGTAACTACAATACTCCCAGAATTATAATTCTCAATTGTATTGCTCAGATTCCAGTCTGAAGTGAGAAAATTGTTCACATTACCCAATTTTATTCATTAACTGTTTCAAGTCTAGTACCTGGAAAATGTTTGTTATATTTGAATCGGGGATTGCAGAAACAGCATAAGTCATGAAAACTAAATTTTTCAGAAGACACAAAAAAACTGTAGACTATTACTGGTGGTAGACCACATCATTGGTTATAGTACTGGCTTCTTCAGACAGAAGCCTAATAGATGTGTCGTTTTATACCAAATTTATTGTAATCTAATGAATTGTTAATGAAATAAATCAATATATATTAGCTTGACATGTCCTGTTTCTGCAAGGTATCAAAATTGTAGTAGGCTATAATAATTTCAGTTCAACTAAAGTTTATTGGTCAGGGATATAATAGATGCATAGGCCTACTGTATACTTAATACATAAGTTCAGCATATAAATGAACTTACTTTTCCACAATAGGCCACTGAAGAATGTTATTGTAAAATTCTTGGTATTCATGTGGTATGCAAGGCATTAGTTTGCGTATATCGTCAAGCTTCTCTCTTTGAATTGGCATGATTTTGTCTGGATATGCCAATGAAGAAGGTAAATATGGTATTCTCCTTTGTACTTACAAGCAAACGTTCTCATGGGGGCTGATAAAAAAAGTAATCTTTTTTCTTCCATCATTTTAATGTCAAAAGAAGTGCTTACACAAATTTTGGCCTCTCGAGCGCAATTACGAAGGCCGTAAAAAATAAGTTTCCCTGGGGCCGTTTATAAAAAGACAACAAAATTTCATGGAAAGTTTTATTGGAACAGATATAGCAATTGTTGAGTTATTTTTCAACGTATTCACTACCAGAATTGAGACATTTGTTATTCAGTGGGATCAATTTTTGTATCCTTATGTCGTAGATGTCTGCCGCCTGGAATCGGAACCAATGTGCCGGCACATGTCTTTGACTTGAGTTGTTTCTGCGCGCTTCCAGGTCTCCAAATGTAAGACGGCTATACTGACATATGTGGTTTTTGCATGGAATAATAGCCCTTTATCAACAGTCCATGAAACTCGAATAAACTCATTTCGCCACAAATAGTGACATGTGCTGTTTCTGCAATCCCTGATTCGTTTATTATATATATTATAATTTATTAAAAAATCATATGCCCAGGCATTTTGGGTTGTCAAAAATAAAAACACAAGAGATTGTCAACTTCATTCTCCCGCTATTTCAATAGTAGTGTTTCAGTGAAGTTCTTTTCTAGAATTGCAGATCACATGTTTACCTCGTAAGTACGAATTTCATATTATCTCTTCTGCTTGTGAAATCTAGTCGAAGAGAAAGTGTCTTACCTATAAGAGCGATATTTCAAGAATGGTTTAACTTTTAGAATAACATTTGATAGTGGAAAGAATCAGAAGTCGCTAGTGGCAAGATTCTGCAACCTTGCATTGCACTTGATTGCTACAAGTGATCCAAACAAAGTGTTAACCGTGAGCCTGCGGTTACGCCATACAGCCGGTTGCGCTTCGGTGAAAGACGAGAAGCGAAGAGAAAAATAAAGAAAGAAAGATCCCAGAGAAGTAGGCCAGCGCATTCCAGCACCCGCACGAGTTCCGCACCAGAGATGCCAACTTATTCGCAAGGACGTGTCCGTCTTACCGCGGACACCATATTGCTCTTTATGATTGAAATGTTTTTGCTATTGCTTGTTTTCATCGTTTGGAACATTGTATAGTACGCTACACCCGGTCGTCTTTCTCATAGGCCTATTTCTGTTATAATTTTCAATTATCTTTAAAGCCAGCAGATTTGGATATGGCCACATGCATCAACGTCGGTTAGTGTAACCACCTATTAAAATTCCCACTTAATCCCTGGTTAAGCATTTTTACGGGGCATCGACCTCAGGAGTTAAACAGGAGGTTAACCACGGTAATCTCTAACCTATCATATTCGAGTGGTTAAAGGAGATAACCAGTGATTAGCAAGCCTGGTAATACAAAATGGTGGCCATATCTACAGCTGATTATTTCGAAGACGATTAGTATTGTACTTGGATAGAGATGATGGTGAGCGTGAAGTTTTATTAGTGAAAAGAGAATTCTAAACGAGGAATTAGGTGATAGAAAATTTCAGGAGGGATTTCGTTTATCAAAATCTATCGTGTCATTTCTGTTGCAACAAATGGATCACTTGGAATAATCCACAAACGGTCCTACTTCTCCCATGAATCGGCTGTTTACATTACCATTCTATGCAACCGATATTTTCAGTATTTTAATGGGGATAACTCAAGTATCTCTTTTCCTACGTCGCAGGCTGAACGAAGAGAGGTTATGGAGGGATCTCAGATATTGCATACTTCCCTGGTATAATTGGGGCCCTGAAATTTACACACATTCCCATTAATCTTCTTCGTCTGTTTCCTTTTTGGATATTCCGTTTTTTTTAATATAACATATTAAGATTCCTCATATTTCAATCTAGTAATGAAATCTGTCAATATTTCAGACTCACATTGGGAGATTATTCATTTTCGCATTTAATTTTCCATTTTGTGCGATTCTAACCTAACAGCACTGAAAAACAAAGAAATGCAACCCGTAAACAAAGTAGCGCCCAAAGGCAAACAAATGCAACGCGAAAATATAGGATACGTTCGTTTGGATGTAGAACGGAGTAAGTGCAGTCGTTTTTGGACGTTAACTATTACGGAGGTATGGATGCTTTCCTTTCGTCATTTTGTAGAAACTGTGTACCATCATAGACTTTAATAATAATAATCCGTGGCGCTACAGCCCGTGAAGGGCCTAGACCAACCAGCCGACTGCTGGCCTCACGCCCACATGCCGAAGCAGAGGTGGACGATCATCCGACCAGAATGGAGGTATCGTGTGGTTAGCACGATGATCCCTCCAGCCGTTATATAGCTGGCATTCGCAACCGGATTTCGTTCCTATCGTAGCTCCCCAAGTGCATCACGATGCTGGGTGGGCACCGGTCCCATACACTGGCCGTAATTTCATGAGAAAATTTCTTCCCCCATGAGGACTCGAGTGCGCATTCCGTACGTCACAGGCTTTACCCTGGTTAAATGAGGTGTCGGCTAACTATGTTTAAGTAGTCGGTGATTATGAATGGTGCACAGAAATTACATTTTAACCATGGTTAGTTTTTAACTGTGGTTTCGTAATCAAGAGTTAACCGACGTTGTTGCACGTGGTCATTGAATAAGATTCGGAATGGAGAAGTGGAGATTTGTATCCCATAGCGATTGTTTATCTTATGTTTAACCTGTGTTTTTGTAATTTGTGACCTCAGGCCATACTGACGATATAACCAGCCAGAGAGTCCCGTTAATTTCTAGTGTCTCGTAATGGTTCAAAGTTCTGTGAGATACTGGTGATTTTGTACGGGGTCATTTATTTTATGGAACGAGTGTAAAATTTGGTCCGGTATTTTATGAGGAGATCTGAAATGACAATTAAATCCACTTGCAATTGTAAATGAGTTCGAAACAGATTCATAATCTTGAAGGGCCCACCATATTCCATTTGCTTTCATCTCAACAATTATTCCCCTTCCGATGGAGAGTTAAATTGTTACTCGAGTCCCCAGGCTACCAGCGTGCATTGCTTGCGGTAATTCATTCGAGCTCATATAAAGTCTTCATTTCTTCCATCCTTTGAAACGATAAGCCGACACCATACATACAGTGTTTCCGAGTGTTGCTTATTGTTTAGCTACTCGCCGCGCCGAAACAGATCCCGAGTTTAGGCTTATTAGCAGGGAACGGATTTATATTGACTAAAAATATATGAAATATGTAAATATATATGTAGTTATTTTTACCAAAATATGGAATTAAATATGGATTTTTACCAAAATATGGAATTAAATATGGACTTAAAATTATAAAAAAATGACTATGTACGTTAAATATTGGTACATTTTAATCAAACTAAACAAAAAATATAATGGACGTACCTTATCTTCCAATGTAGTTTCAACAAAACACAATTTTTATTGTCTGTTACCATAACAATAGGTTACAAACATTTCTTTCAAGTGCTGAAAAGTGAATCTTCTTCTATTGTCTCTGAGGATAGATTTATACTGACTAAAAGAGCGTTCGACGTCACAAGAAGTAACTGGTACATAATTCAATTTCACAATGTCTGCTGGGGATAAGTCCAAGTTAATCTTCACTGTTGATTCACCACTCATCACAGCAACAACCTTTTGTAGTTCTTCATATCCAGGGTTTTTTGAAAGTACAGTGTCCACCTTAGCTCTTACTGCATCTGCAACTTTACCTCTACCACGATTCAGTTGTTCCACAGTACTATTTATAATTTCAAAACTTTCAGATAGTGAAAGGTGCCTATTTTGGAGACTTTTGAGCGTTTTTATGATGCATGAAAATGTATGCTGAATGTGAGCTAAGTCATTCTTCACACTTATGTCACAGGTAACTGTTTTCGCAGTATCAATTGAGACTGCATCTTCAGAGTCCAATGCAAGGAGAACATTGTTAATAGAGTCTATATGTTCGGCATAATATTCAACTGCTTCTAGCCATGTACCCCATCTAGTTAAAATTGGCTTTGGTGGCAATGGAATTTCAGGGTACATTTCTTTCAACACGTTAACTCTACTGGGAGCTTTGAGAAATACTTTTTTCACTGATGAAATCAACAAATCTACTTTAGGGAAATTGTCTCTGACCACTTCTGCCACACGATGAAATGCATGCGCCACACAAGTAAAATGAGTCAATTTAGGATATACAACAGATAATGCTTGTCCAGCTTTGACCATATAAGGGGCAGCATCGCTAATAAAGAATAACACATTATCGTACATAATACCCTTTGGCCACAGGATACCCATAGCTTCGTTGAACAGTTTAACTATAGTTTTGTTATTGCACTTTTCTAGAACATCACAATGTAAAAGAATTCGTTCAGAATATTGTTCACTTAACAAACCGATAACTACATTACCAACAAGTCTACCTTCTTTGTCGGGAGTCTCATCAATGGAAACCCAAATTGAACTATCTTTAATTTCATCTCTTATCTTCTGTATTGTCTCATCGTAGATGGATGGAGCATACGTCTTCCTAAGTGTTGACTCATCCGGGATTGTATGTTGAGTATATTTTTCAAGGAATTCCCTGAAGACCTTATTCTTTAGTTTGTAGAGAGGAATATCAGCAGAGATGAGAGAACGGCACAGGTCGATGTTAAACTCAGATCTTACATTCGATGTTGTTGGTTGTGTTAAAAACAATTGTCTCTGCTTGGAATTTAGTTGTTTGTTGGCCTGATGTTTACTAGTTGTAATGTGTTGTTGCACCAGGAACTTTTGTGTAGATGATACTGCACACTGACACAAATTACAAAATAATATTTTATTGTCAGTTGATAAACCATCTTCTTTAAATTCTGAAATGTAACTTGTTAGTTTTGATTTTAAATTGACTGAATGACGTACTTTTGGCATATTTACCGTCTTTATAGTATGATTTACAAAACTGAACCTATGTGTACTCTGACTGGCATTTAACTGTTGAGCTGCACAACTGAAGTCTGTTAAAAATTTTAAATTAAATTAATACAGTTTTGTAACTTACTTTCCCATTGTTGATAGGACTGCTAATTTTCAAATAACTCTGATGTTAAAGGGATTACTGAACATGTGTTTAAATCTCTATTGTTGAAATGTATTTTTAAAAGTTAATGGAATTTTGTTTTGTTTTATTGTTAAACCTAATATAATATGGACTGTTTTATATGAAATATGGAAAATATATGGAAATTAACGAAAATATGTACTAAACTCTAAAATATGGAAAAATATGGAAAATAAAAGTAGGATTTTTCAACCCTACACATTGTGAAACATAAAGATAATGCAAAATATAAATTATATTAGCTTTATAAGTAAATATGTATTTACATATAAATCCTTTCCCTGCTTATTAGTCATCGAAGGCTTCAGACGGTTTTCATCATTTTGTCATTGTATAGTGTATATATATATATATATATATATATATATATATATATATATATTTTTGCCGAACTCCTTATTGTTGTATCTTCGTGCGTGATGTTGACTTCATTTATTTTTCTTTATCCGCTGACCGAAAAAGTCCCGTTCACAAACGCCAATATTAATAACAAGAACAAAATTTGTTGTCTATTTGAGAACACTGTAGACACTTTCCTAGAGGCGACACCTATGTCTTCTAGATTTTCATGATCAAATTGTGATCTGAGTGTAGACATTTCAAAAGGATGGAATGCACAAAATGTATATTTTGTATTTTATAGGTACATTTTATGGCTTGATAATTAAAACATAGTAATACAGCGTCTTCCAGCGCACAGAAGAGTATGTAACCTATTAATTTACTTCCATCCAAATAATCTATTACTCCGCGTAGAAAATCGTGTAAAATATTTTTATGCGATGTAAATTTACGTAAAATATGTATCGTGTAATATACGCGGCCAACGCTGATATAGTAACTACATATCACCTTTGAGTGTAGTGACATACGAGGTACGTATACACTACGGTGACGCGAATTGTGTATGTACACTTTGTTGCATATCCGGCTTTGCCTATGGTCTTTATTATGCAAGTGACATGCGCTACGCTAGAAGTTACACGATTTTTTACTAACCGCTTATCGTATCACTGTAATGTTGCACGCTGAACACGGTTGCACGTCCCATTGCTCAACCGTAGGCGCATCGTTTCGTTCATTCGAGTGGGAAATGATGAAAAGTGAAGTCAATGTGGAAGAAGCCAAATGTAAACCCTCGTATTCGACTGTCATCCGACGCAAGTAACTAATCCTTTCTGCACTGTCATGATACAATGCAACGATAAGCACATCCCCAACAGGTGTGTACAAAATTTCACCCGTTGTGAGTAGAATATGGAGTAATATGTACATAACATGTGTCGGTGTTTCGTCTCAAATAAAATTACTCTGTGGCTGTGTTGTTGACGCATATGAAAGCGATGAATATATTTTATAGCTGTATAGAGTGGGTAAAGCAGAATTCTGATTAACCGACGACATGCTGATAGCGAAATATGACGTTAATGCGCTACCCAATGCCAGCGTCACGATATAGAGGGAAAGGTGAAGGATGAGGCACTGCAATCCGCTTGACCTTTGCGCGAAGTTCCGGGCTGCATTTCTCGTGAGTACACTTGGTCAAAATGAAAGTGGCCAGCGTCTGAGAGACGAAGATCGAATCGAATATTTCCGTGAGCGCTCGGGACAGCCAGGTTTTGTTCAAAATAGTGTGTATATTCTTATAGTAATTATAATGGGGAATACAACTATTAATCAATAAAATCTTCCGAGAAAATAATTCATATATGAGATTTAAAAGAGACAGGTTGTTCAGAGTGTTTAAACAGTGAATATTAACACAAACACTATGTACTGTATAACAGGTTGTCAGGTGGAGTACGGCCATAGCTCGTTACAATGCCATTCTTACTGCAGTAAAACTCTCAACGTAGTTTGTAGCGATAGCTAAGAGTTCGTGAGGTTGCAAGTTCAAATCTTTGTGGACTTACTAACTTTTTTTTTTGTTGCCTTTTAAATGCATCAGTGAAAATATAACAGATTTTGTCATTTTTTTTTATCCTTAGAATACTTTTCGCTTTATTATTTTTTTCGTGTTAATAGAAACTTTTGACGCTAGATGGAAGTAACACTAAAGACAATTAGGGGCTTGCATATTAAAATGCTGTGTTATTTTTTTTAAATTCCTGCTGCTTTGCACTTTATTGCCTGAGTAACATTGAGTAAATATGTTGACGGTTAAATAATTGGCAATAATGAATTTGCAAGTTATGCTACAGGGAACATGATTATTATAGTAACCTAACTCTGTGATCATCAGGGTCTAAACGTAGTAATTGTAAACAAGAAGAAAAACCATAATTCTGATGATAAAATATATTCTGATTTCCTGGAATTATAACCACACATTTTCACCAATTTTGTAATTATCTGTAACATGAATTAACATAAGCAAAATTATTTGATTATATTACACTAAAAGGAGTTGTAAAAAATAAAAGAAAGGACAAAACAAAAAATTCACTACGGAGATTCGAAGCATGCTGTGAAGGTAGCCCAAATCAGCGCCTTGTATTATGGAGTTAACTAAAGCGGCGCGGCGCACGGAAGTTTACGGTAGAGAACTGCATGCTCACCCGAAAGGGCTTAGAAAATTTTCGCTGCTCAAGAGACCAGCCACTTTCATTTTGACCAAGTGTGCAGAGAGGGTAGTGAATGGTAGTCGCCTTACATTTTGGCTGTTCTCTTTTGCTCCCGGTCATAAAGGAATTTGCGATTGGTTTGCAGATGAATGAAAGGTAGTTTCTCTTTCTTCATCTTCATTGTCATGTGTAGGCCCTATTGACAAATGCGTCCCAACATATTTTGATGTCTTTGTTGACATATATTTCTATTTTTAGTAGCTCTAGTTAGTGTTTATTGCGGAATCCCTCTTTCGTTTCATTATTGATACATGTTTCATACGTTGCGTTATAATTTAAATAAGTCTCTATAGACTTAAGATTTGATCTTAGATCGTCATTCCTATTGTCGCTTAATCCGAATTCCAGTAAATTTGTTCAGAATCTCAATTCCACTGTCGTCTCTTACTATATTAGATCCTTAGTGTCAAACGTTCACTTAGTGTATACACATTTAGTTCATCTATTGTTTCTTACAATTTCAACAGAATTTATTTGAGAATCCACGCACTATGCTGTTCAGTCGGTCACTCTGTTTCTTTACATTTGCCTTTTTCACGGTTTAGAAAATCTGTGCATATAAATGGTATATATTTTCTCAATGTATAATTGACACAATAACTATCGGTATACTATCAGGACGATGCCAGGTTACCTAGGCAACACAAGACAACGGGCAAACAACCATGCGCAAGGCGGAATGCGGCCACACAACGTTCAGGCACGTGTCATAGACGTTGTGTCCACCATTACAGGCGTAGATGTATGACATCAATTTTGAGAAGGTTCACATGAAATAGTTATTCTGTGTATATTGCAATCACTTTTTTTTTTTTAAATTTACCAAAATTAGTACCGTATATAAAGTGACTTATAAATATCGAGATATTGTTTTATTTTGAGATTCTAAGTAGTATACAGTGTGTCGCGTAGAATTACTACCACAAAGAAACCTAGATATCTCCTAAACTAATAGTGGCAGAATAACCGGACTTAGATGTTATGTTAGAAAAACTCGCCAGGTTTCAATAGATCTCCACATGTGCGCCTCTGGTGGCCCGAACAATATCAAGACTGTATTCTATCTCCCTCCATGTGTTCCGCAGCATTACTGGTGTGACGGAAACACAAGCGCCTACTGTCAGCCTTCGGAGGTCAGCCAGGTCCTGTACTGAAGTTCGATAAACAATGCTTTTTACATATCCCCAAAGAAAGAAATCTGGGGGAGTCAAATTTGGTGACCTTGGAAGCCACTCAATGGGACCTGATCTTTTGATCCACTTGTTTGGAAATTGTGTGTTGAGGTAGTCTGAACTTGATTGGCGTAATGTGGAGGGGCTCCATCTTGCTGGAAGAATAACTCATCCGGTATTTGCGGGTGCATAGTTCTCCAACATACCTAGATATGTTGTCCCTGTCACTGTGCTTTCAGCAAAGAAGAAAGGTCCGATCACAGTATCACAAGTCAAAGCACACCACACGTTAACTTCGGGGCTTTCACGTTCATATTCCATTATGACACATGGGTTTTCTTCTCCTCATATTCTACAGTTATGGCGGTGCACTTTACCACAGTGTGAAAGTTCCTTCGTCTGAGAATGCGACGTGGTTGAGGAATCCATTGTCATCATCAATGCGGGATAACACTGCATTCGCGAACTCGGTCCGTCTGGGTTTATCATTTCTCTGCAGCTTTAGCACATTGGATTTTGTATGCTCTAAGTCGAAATCTTTTATGGACAATGTTGTGAATAACCAGCTCTGAACTGGCCCGTCGAATGGATTTCCTTGGGCTGTGCTGAAATACTTGCCTAACATCTTCAACTTTAGCTGCGGACACTGCTTTTTGCCGCTTCCCTTCTTCCTTTAACGGAGCCTGTTTCCAACCATTTCACAATGGTATGACGCTCTGGAGCATTTGCACCGTATTCCTGCCTAAATCGTCTTTGCACTGCAATTGGGAACTTCAATTCGGCTACCAATAACAACATTTCACCTTCTTCTGTACCGTGAATTCCGCCATTTTAACTCTGTGTTGTTATACCTATGTAAGAACAAAGATGGAAACCTAATTACTGGAGAACTACAGGTACTAAAAGTATGGACTGAATATTTCAATGATCTCTTGAGTTCTGGAGGACAAGAAGATATAAATGTAAACGTATCCTATTTTGGACCTGACCCTTACATGCCAGTACCAACGAATACTATGGTATATGATGCAATAAGGAAAATGAAAAACAATAGAGCACCAGGAGAAGATTCGATTAATGCAGAGTTAATCAAAAAAGGGTGGAAAGGAGTTGTGGAAATGTATTCATAATCTGATTGTGGATATATGGAATCAGGAACAAATGCCTAGTGATTGGAGTGTAGCTGTCATATGCCCTATACATAAAACGGGCAATAAACTGGAGTGTAAGAATTATAGAGGCATATCACTGCTAAATACTATATATAAAATTTTCACTAATATCTTAGCTAAGTATTTAGAACCATACATAGAAGCAGCTCTTGGAGAATACCAGTGCGGTTTCCGTAAGGGTCGATCAACAACAGATCAAATATTTTCTTTACGCCTAATTTTAGAGAAGTTTTGTGAATTTAATTTACCTTTGCACCAATTATATATTGATTTTAAAAAAGCTTTTGACTGCATTAGCAGAGATTATATTCTAGAAACTTTAGGCGAAATTGGAGTTCCCAGTAAACTGATCAATTTAACTAAAATAACTTTAACACAAACTCAAAATAAAGTTAAAATTCAGAATAAACTCTCTGAAAGCTTTATAACTTTTAATGGCATTAGGCAAGGTGATGCCTTATCAACTATGTTGTTTAATGTTGGATTGCATAGAATTGTTCAAAAGATAACCATAAACCCAGGAGGTACAATCATCAATAGAACGGCACAATATATGGCATAGGCAGACGATATTGTTATCTTATCACGCAATGTAAGTACAATGGATGAAATACTCAAACAAATAGAAGCTGAAGCAATCAAAGCCGGTCTGGAAATTAACAATGATAAAACTAAATACATGTATAATATGAATAATGACAATTCTAATAAGATTAATTTAAATGATACTGATTTTGATAGAGTTTCCTGTTTTAAGTATCTGGGTTCCATGGTGAAAGACAATAATGATGTTATGACTGATATAAAAGAGAAGATTGCAGCTGGGAATCGAGGTCTTTGGGCATTGAATAAAACTATGAAGTCTAGGTGTATCTCAAGAAAAGCTAAAATAAGAATATATAAAACTATTATTAAACCAATAGTAGTATATGGAAGTGAAACCTGGACTCTATCTGAAAGGGCAATTAAGATCTTAAATGCCTGGGAACGGAAAGTATTACGGAAAATCTTTGGGCCTACTTATGAGCAAGGGTTTTGGCGAATTAAAACAAATGCTGAGTTATATGAATTATATAAAGATAACAACATTGTTGTTGACATAAAACTCAGAAGGTTAGAGTGGCTGGGACACGTAGCCAGGATGGAGAACAATCGCACACCCAAAGCTCTACTAGATGCATTACCGGTAGGAAGAAGGAAAGTCGGACGACCTAAATTGAGATGGCTGGATGACGTTCAGGCTGACCTAACAAAAGTTGGAATTAGAAGATGGAGAACACGAGCATTAGACAGGAGTGATTGGTCGGATGTTCTGAGGGAGGCTAAGGCTAAACTATAAGGGCCGTAATGCCAATGATGATGATGATGTTATACCTTGCGCGTGCGCACTAGTCATAATTTTCATTGTTACCAAACTTCGAGAGTTTCTACATAAGACAAGATGAGAAACATATTTCTAAATTCACTGAGTGACGAGATATTTATATTTCTTTGTGGTAATGATTCTATGGGACACAGTGTATTTCTGCAGTAACGTCATTAATTTCCTTATAAAATAACTTTCTATGTGATAATTTACTTACCCATGCCAAGGAGAGTTTCCAGCTATTACTACTTTTAAGAAAGGGACACCTTTCCCTACATCTCTACCATTTTGGTATAATATTGATGAATATTGAGATGGAAGGAAACGGGAGAAGTCTGAGAAAAACCCTCGGGAACCTTGCCTTTGTCTGCCACAAATACGACTACGTCATCAGCGGGATTTGAGCTCGGGTCCGTACTCGTCCTGAGTCGCTGCTCTACCAGTTGAGCTACGAGGACAGGTCTAATATGCACATTAGAAAATTTGGTTGTAAGTTAGACGAAAGAAAAAATTAACATTTTGTAAGAAAAGTTACGGTGAATACGGACTGCCGATTGAAGTTGTAATAACGCGTTATGTAGTTTGTTTACAGAGACAGACCTTACATTTATGGAAAAGGAAGGCTATAGTGAGCTAGATGTATTTAAAAAAATGGAACACCATGAGAAAAAATAAATCGGAATAACTTGTTAGTGGCCCAGGCCTAAGGCAGACTTGAGACCGAAGGGGAAGATAAACAAAGACAGAGATGCCAAAGTGTGTGGAGGACTCGGAATAAGATCACTGTGGAAGCGTAAAGAAATGATTGGACGAGGTTGTTGTACTGACGACGAAGTTATTATTATTATTATTATTATTGTTATTATTATTATTATTATTATTGAAATGGAAATATAAAAATTGGAGATTTTTCCTTCGTAGAGGTGGAAAAATTGAAATATCTTGGAGCAATAGTAACAAATATAAATGACATTCGGGAGGAAATTAAACGCAGAATCAATATGGGAAATGCCTGTTATTATTCGGTTGAGAAGCTTTTGTCATCTAGTCTGCTGTCAAAAAATCTGAAAGTTAGAATTTATGAAACAATTATATTACTGGTTGTTCTGTATGGTTGTGAAACTTGGACTCTCACTTTGAGAGAGGAACAGAGATTAAGGGTGTTTGAGAATATGGTTCCTAGGAAAATATTTGGGGCTAAGAGGGATGAAGTTACAGGAGTATGTAGAAAGTTACTCAACGCAGAACTGCACGCATTGTATTCTTCACCTGACATAATTAGGAACATTAAATCCAGACGTTTGAAGTGAGCAGTGCATGTAGCCGGTATGGGCGAATCCAGAAATGCATATAGATTGTTAGTTGGAAAGCCGGAGGGAAAAAGACCTTTGGGGAGGCCGAGACGTAATATTAGAATGGATTTGAGGGAGGTGGGATATGATGGTAGAGACTGGATTAATCTTGCACTATTATTATTATTATTATATTATTATTATTATTATTATTATTATTATTATTATTGTTATTGTTATTTTGTGACCTTGGATTTAGATAATGCTCGAAAGGAGACACTCATTGGTCCATTTTGCGCCTTATATATGTGATGATTGTCAAAGTTCGACGGGTGGCCTGGCTGGAATTTGTGAATCCGACTTAGACAGGTCATCCTGCCTCAGCCCTGACAGAGCCAGGTCCCATCCGCAGCCTTTAAATCCCTATTGACATTGGATTCCCGTACTATCCCCAAGACTTCACCTAGCCTGTATTTTAACTATGGCAGATAAATAAAATGGCGGAATGTATTGGTAGGATGAAAGTCGGAAACTGAAGAACTCCGAGAAAACCTCTCTGTAAAATCTGTGTTGTCCACAGAATATTCCATCAC